>NW_023416295.1:153694708-154019421 GCF_014176215.1 Rousettus aegyptiacus
GACAATTAAGCGAATCACCTCCTATTAATATTTTGCCCTTTTCAAAGCAGGAACTCTTGCAAGACTAAAACACCTCATGTGTTAAGAAAAACATACCTATTTGCTCCACGTGGCTTATTAGAGTCACTGCACAGGATGTAATTTCCTTGTTATTGTTAACTATGACAGATGTTGCCAACACAGGAATAGATTATTTTTTAACATCATCTAATTAATGAAGGCATATGGGGCTTTCCAAATCATTCCACCACACATATTATCCATTTGGAGGAGAATGGGATGGGCAGAAAATATTTTACCAAGGAACTTAATCCGAAGATGGTTGATAAAGAAGTTAGAGAACTCACATATCTTCAGATATATTCAAGATCTCAGAGTCAGATGAATTGCGTCGTTGGTTATAGGAAACCTGTGAATGTCATCTTAAAGTCGGAGAGTTTTGAGACGGGACAAGGAAATGTAAGGAGAGATGGAAGCTTAAAGACAAGCTTGTGGAACCCCTTCCCTCCTAGCTTTCAACAAAATAATATCTAAGAAAAGAAAAAACGGCATGGAGGAGATTAACATTAAGAGGCTCTCTTTAGAGCTTGATGGAACAAATGCAATTTACAAAAAACATTTTTGGCACTGCAAAATTAAATGAAGTACATGTCTATTTTGGGAATAAATAGAGACTATATGTATCAATTTGAGGACCTACGGCCGGAAGTTCTATGAAACGTGTAAAGAGCAAAATCAGGATCTGAAACACCCTCAGATCCAACCTATAGTTAACCGTGTGTGTAGTTCTGTATATGATTTAAAAATTAATTACTCATGCAGCAGTTTGAGCAAAACCTATGTGTTTCAGTTAACTGCTATCTCAGTATGGGTTAATAGTGTCAGCCAGCATGTAAGAAAATGAAATCATATTTAGCATTCAATAACAGAAGTATAGTGACTAGAATATTAGAGTTGTGGATAAATCCGATGCTGAGGGAATGTTTCTCAGATCTGTTCCTTCCATATCATGAGGTTTACCAGCCTTTTCTTTAGATGATCATGAATGGGCCCTGTGCCCTCCTATAGCTCCACTTGAATAGATTCTCATCATTCAATAGGATCTCAAGCCTGAAGAGCTAGATGAAGTCCAAATTTTCTTTTCCCACTGCAGTTTAGCAATCTTGTTGTACAGAATTCTTTTTTATACTGATTTTGCTATATTATTGTAAAAGCGTTATTTAACCCATTAACTTTTCCTAACTTTTTTCTTCCAGTAATGGGAATAATTATTGATGTAGCATGACAGAATACATATCAGAAATAGTATCCCCAATGAAACAACATGAGCATCAGAGGAGGAGTTCGTGAGGTTCCTGCCAAGGGTGCAGTCGAACTTAAAGTGTTGCAGAAAAATCATGCTGGAGAGAAACCAAGCACCACTCAGAGCGTTGAACTCCGGATTTTTATGCCTTAGTCCCAGAAGAGCTAGCGCTCTGAAGACCTGGGCCCTGAGCTCAGAGGTAGCTTTACTTTTATTGGATTTATCCACAAACAAGCAAAGGGGATGCATCTGTTATCTAGACAGAACAAGCAAAGGGGAAGGTGAATGTTCAGTTAATCTCAAGGTTGCGCTGCCCTTTGGCCTACGGGGCAGGCAAGTCTACAAAAGGAGGAAAAGAGCTGATTATAAGGTGAGCCATTTGAATCGAAAATTCCTCTTCAATACCCCCTTTTCATGCCCTTTAAATTCTTATAGAGCATCAGCCTCTTGATTTTCTTTGCCTACGGGCTGGAATAAGGGTGGTTCGGATGTCACAACCATTTGTAGCTTTATGTATTCCAGGCGTGAGGAGACAAACTTGAGAAGACAGTTCAGAATGCAGGGACCAAATAAGAGAGCTATGAAGAGCATGAGGAGAGGACCTACAAGTGGGAGAGGCCAGGATCCCCAACTCCATATTCCGGAGCAGAACCCCCATGACTCATTCAATTGATGGCAAATTTTTGAGGCTCTACCTATAAGCCACCTGACTACGTCTCTAACTACGCCAGATTGATTAACGTAAAAATGACATTCTTCTAAATACAAGCATAACCCTGCTTTTTTGGCTGTTAGAAGATCCAGTCTCCGATGGTTTTGTAAGACTACCCCTCTAAGAATCTAATTGGCTCTGTAAAGTGGCAATGCTTTTAGATATGTTTTCTCGTTTGGTTCTTGTGTGTGCTAGAGGAATGGTTATAGACTGGTTGTTGTGAGCAATGTTTATTTCAGGGGCCAAGTAACCAGGGTATAGGTCCCTGTCCAGTTAGCCAGGAGACAGAGATATGAATTGCCACAAAGAAAGAACATACTTGTAGTTCCAAGGTGAAAACTCATCTCAATAGTATCACTCAGCCTTCTGCTGTGTTCAGATTCCCTGGTCGAAAGTGTCACTGCTTGAACTGCCCTTGTGAGGGGTTGGAGGGGTCCATAGGAATTATCGTGAAATGCCCCAGAGGTTTTATTTTTCCAATGTAAAAAGTTTCTGAGTATCTATAAAGACCCATTTAGTGAGCTTTTTATAGCTGGTAAGTGCAGGCATTCTTCTTAGGAGGGTTCAGATCAGGATACCCAAGGAAAGAAGCTTAAGCAGTCATTTGTGCTCTCCTGACAGTAACCTAAATTTTCGTTTAGTAACCCTGTAGTCTTTACGTTGGGATTCCATGAGACTCATACAGGTTTCTTAAACAGAGCGTCCTGTGTTACTTGGAACAATTTCCCTCCACAATGCTCTACCTACTTCTCATGCCCATTCGGTGCATGTAG
This sequence comes from Rousettus aegyptiacus, assembly GCF_014176215.1. NCBI lineage: Eukaryota > Metazoa > Chordata > Mammalia > Chiroptera > Pteropodidae > Rousettus > Rousettus aegyptiacus. The sequence continues at coordinate 153,697,497 of NW_023416295.1, forward strand.
GGAAAGCTTCAGCCCATCCGGAGTAGGTGCAAACCAACACAAGCAAGTATCGGTGGCCCCGGCAGGGCTTGACCTCAGTAAAGTCTACGTCTAAGCCTTCAAAGGCCATAGTCCCAATCATCTGCACCCCTGGATTGGATTTTGGCCCATGGCCGGCATTGTTTTGTGCACTCGTTACACGTCTAGCACTGATCTGGGTTCACGGGTTTGAGAGCTTGGGTATCTGGAAGCTCCCACCAGCCCGCTTTTCTCCTGGTTCCCCCTTCACTTAAGGCTCTTTGTTCTTCTTCCTTGGTGTATTTCATGGACAGAGGCAATTGTGGTGCTCGGAACCCCCTAAAGACTGGCTCAGAACCTGTCATGGCTCTTGGTTGGTTGGCTGCCTCCTTAGCTGCTTGGTCTGCCAGTCAGTTTCCCCAACTGACAGGATCGGTTCCTGACTGGTGGCCCTCACAGTGAATGACTGCCACCTGAGAAGGCTTCCAGATTGCCTCTAACAGTTGAAGGATTTCTTCTTTGTTCCTGATTTCTTTTCCTCCGCCATCGGTAGTCCCTTCTCTTTATAAACGGCTCCACATACATGCAAAGTAGCAAAGGTGTACCTTGAGTCGGTATAGATATTGGCTTATTTCCCTCTGGCCTCCCGCAGCGCCTGGATGAGTGCCCATAGCTCATCCCATGTGCTGACAGCCCTGTGGCAGAGCCTCAGCTCTGATTACCTCATCAGTAGTTGTTATTACGTAGCCAGCTTGTGAATGTGTTTCATGGATGAAGCAGCTCCCACTGGTGGATAATACCAGTTTTGGGTTTGGAAGAGGAATGTCAGTCAGGTCTGTCCTGCTTGAGTAGACTTCATCTGTGACCATCACGATCGGGAGGTCCCTCATCAGTGGGCATAAAAGTAGCAGGGTTCAACGTCCGCACAGTCTCGATGTGGTCACGTGGATTTTCACAAAGCAGTCCCTGATAATGAGTTATCCTGGCATTGGTGAGCTACTTGTGTCCCTGATTATTTATTAATGCAGTACAAAGAGGTAAATTCCCATGTCATGTCCAGTAGTCCTAATGCTGTGGCACTGGTAAAAAGTCTCTTTATTTCTCTGGAGGCTTTGTCCTGTCTGAGCCTCATTCCAGGGGGTTTTTACTGGACCAATCTGTGGCCTCGTACTTTGGCTTGACAACTTCAGAGAAACCTGGTATCGAGATCCGGCATTATTTGGCAGCCCTTAGGAATTCGCTACCACTTTCTTAGTGTTTGGCCAAGGTATTGAACAGATGGCCAGTTTCCTTTCATGTTGAAATGTCTCGATGTCCTTCTGAGATGATGAACCCAAGATATCTCATATTTTGTTTGCAGATTTGAGCCTTCCTTGATGACACCTTATATCCCATGGTAGGGAGTAGGGCCAACAAGGCTCTAGTATCTTTCCAGCAATCTTCCTTGGGTGGGGCTAGCCAGCAACAGGTCATCTACATACTGGAGTAGAGTGCAGTTCAATGTCTCTCGGGGAAAAGCAGCAAGATCTGCGGCCAGTACTTTGCCAAATGGGGTGAGTGAGCTCTTGGAGCCCTGTGGCAGTCGAGTCCAAGTCAGTTGTGACTTTCTCCCGGTGTGTGGATCATCCCACTCAAAAGGCAAACAAAAGGCTGGCTGGCCAGTAAAACCCGAGGCAGAAGAAGGCATTTTTGATATTGAGGCAGGTGAACCAGCTTGCTTGGACAGGTCAGAGACTCAGGCAGGTGTATGGGTTTGGGAGCATCAGATGAATGGTGACCACTGCATTGCCGATGGCATGAAAGTCCTAGATGAAGCAGTAGTTGCTCCCTCTTGCATTCTTGACCGGTAAGAGCAGAGTGTTCCAAGGTGCCAAACACTCAGCTAGAATTCCAGTATTACACAAACGCTCGATGTGGTCCTGAATTCCCAAGCGTGACCCTTTGGCACTGGATATTGCTTTTGTGTGACAGGAGTGGCTCTTGGCCTCAGGTCAACGGGTGCATGTTTTTTTGCTAGACCTGGGGGCCCCTTTTTTGCGCAGACAGCAGGGAACTCTTCAAGCAGGCTGTTTGGATTTGTGTGTTTTCTTTCCAGAGAACAGAGGCACCATTCATCTTCCCTGGGTATCGTCACAGGCATCATTAGAGCAGGTTGGCGCCCCAAGGTGAGACTGGTGGACTTCCTGGGGCAAAGGTGATCTATGCTTCAAGCTTCGTTAATAAGTCTCTACCCAAAAGGGGAATGGGGCACTGTGGTAGGTACAGGTACTCATGAGTCACTAGGTGACCCCCTCACTGACATCAGCAAGTTTTGTAGGATGAGCAGGCCGGTCTGTGAGGAGCCACAGGCGTGGTAACTGCAGAGTGTTCAGCCCCAGCGTCTACCATAAAGATCATTGATTGGTCCCCTAATTCTATTGCTACCTTAGAATCTCGGGGACCCAGTATTAGGGAGCCCGGTGGCCACTTGTCTGATTCTTCTCCGGCCAGGCTGATAAGCTCTTAGATGACTGGCTCAGGCTGGTATTTTCCTTTATGCAGTTGATCGAACTCCTCTGACCCTTCAGACGTCCTCCAGTGGTGGGGGCACTCGTTCTTCCAATGGCCGGTCTCTTTGCTGTAGGCACATTGGTCTCAGCGTAGTGGTGGTCTCCTTTTGGTCTCTCCCTTTACTGATGGAGCAGTCTGTTGTACTGGGCCTGGGTTCCCTAATGCGGCTGCCAGCAGGGACACCTTACGTTTCATCTGCTTCTCAGCTATCTTTTGGGCCTCCTGGTCATGGTTTGCAAACACATTGTTGCGACCCTCAGCAGCTGGGTGGCTTATTTTCCCAGCAAAGCCCTCTAATATCTGCAGTTTGTGGTGCATGTCAGTGTAAGATTGAGCCACAAATGTTGCTCTGACCATGCTTTCATTTTCCCGTGCTTCAGGGTGCAAAGGGGTACACACCCGGAATTCCTTGCACAGTCTCTCCTAGAACTCTGTGGGTAACTCATCTGGCTTCTGGAGAACTTCTGCTGTTTTGGACATGTTTGTCAGCTTTTTGGCCCCAGCTTTCACCCCCTACAGTATGGCCTGCCGGTACCTGTCGAGAGATTCTCTTCAGTTCAAGAGGTTGAAGTCCCGGTTGGGCCTGGCATCAGTTGCAGCCCCCACCTGGTGCCTGGTGCACCGTCCGGTGCTTGTCCTTGGAGCCACCCCCGCGATTCTGACAGAATTTGACGTCTTTCTCCAGTGTTGAAGTTAAGGGTGTTGGCGACATTAAGTCCAGGTGAGCTGATGAGTTTGGAAGATGGACTCAAGTAGGTCAGTCATCGCCTGGAGTTCCTCTGGACAGGACAAGGTGTGCCGCTTCCAGTGAGAAGGTCGGTTGTGCTGAAAGGCTGATAGCAGAGGACAGGGCAGCCCAGCCGACGTGCACTGTCTTTTCTAATCTCAAAAGAGCATCACATGTCTCAGAGAGGAATCTGGAGGGCCACAGGCTGCACAGCTGGCTGTGAGCTCCAGTGAAGATGCCATGGACTTGGGCTCGGTGGCCGCCCAGGCTTCTAGGGTGGCGAAAGCACGGATGGTGGATGGCTGTCTGTTACTGGGGGTAGAGTGGCTGTTCAGGGACTGGTGGAGCTGTTGGGATGTACGGCAGTGGGAAGAAAGGTTCATCCTCAGGGTTCCCTTGGTGGATGACTCCTGCTGGCCCTTCTTTGTTCTTTCTCCAGGTCGGTCAGGCAACAAGTACCTTACTCTATCCCTGCTTATTTGTGCGGAACCGGGCCCAAGATTTGCAACCATGAGTCTATGTATGGAAACTGGTCTCGATGTCCAGTGGTCCCTGTGACTAGCCGGTACATAGCTCTAATGATGGGGAGGTCCAGGGTCCCTTCCTAAGGCCATCCTACCCTGAAGGTGGGCCTTTCAAGCTCACAAAGTATACTAAGCTTTCCTGGGGTCAGCCTGGTCCCGGTTGTGATCTTCTGGGAAAGCTTTCTTAAAATTTTTCAACATACATAAGACAATTGGCTGAGAGGAATCTCATCCATATTGCCTTAGGGAGCTTCCTAATAGAGGAGGAAATAGACTTTGAAATTGCAAGAAAATAACTTGACAGAGGGCCCCTCTGTCAGAAGGGCCATTTGAGATAGGCAATTCTTAAGCAAAATCAGTACTCAATTGTACCCCCACCCTGTGTACCCCCTCCTCTGTTGGCTTTGCAAAGACAAACTCGTGGGTGCCTCCCCCTCCCCCAATGAGGAGACCACTCAGGTGCTTGTTTGGCTCTGTCCCGAAGGAGCTTAGGTGACACTTGACAATAGTGGACTCAGCTTTGTGACTTAGAATCAAACACTAGTCCAATGGTGCCCTGGACTGTATGCTGTGTACAACAGACTCGCAGACGAGTCCGCGCAGACTCCGTAGCCTTTAGGGGACCTTATGTGTGCCCGGCTGTGGAGCCACAAATTTATACCCAACAGAGTCAAATAGGACAGGCCATTCATTCACTCATGCACTCACACCAGGGGTTCAAACTTTGCCTGCTCCCTTTTGGAAGGCCCTGACCTTTGTCTTCCCCCTCTGGGAACACCCTGTTGTGTTTCTCAGCTGGGAAGACCCTGACCTGTGTCTTCTAACTGAAGACTTTCGGAAGTGATCAAGCTCCTCTTCCGTCCAAAGAAGGGACCTGACTAGGGTACTAAGCCCCAGGACCTTACCTTATTCTGTGGCCATTCCTGGTGAGTTGGTCCATTTGGGGACTCGGCCATTCAGAGAGTCGAAGCACTAGTCTGAAAAAGAACCCAGAATACTGTTAGGTGTTGCGCCTCCTTGTTCGTCTGGGGGGCCTTCCGGCCTGGCCCGACCGAGCCACTGGTCGGACAACTCAAAGGTTCATTGTGGTTGGAATTTCACTTGGGCTTCCAGCAAAGTTGCAGAAAAATCAGTCCGGCGAGGAATCAAGAGCGTTGGAGAACTCAGGTTTATTGTGCTGTGGTCCCAGGAGAGCTAGCTCTCTGAAGATCTGGGCCCTGTGCTCAGGGGTAACCTTATTTTATAGGGCTTATGTGCAAATGAGCAAAGGGGATGCATCTGTTATCTAGACAGGACAAGCAAAGGGGATGGTGAATCTTCAGTTGATGCCCTTCAGCCTATGTGGCAAGCATGTCTACAGAAGCAGAACAAAGAGCTGATTACAGAGTTAGCCATTTGAGTGGAAAATTCCTCTTCGAAAGGAAAGTAGAGACCACTTATACTTTAGAGTGTAACACTAACTACTTAACCTTGTTAAGACTCTCAAACCATCCAGCTTCAACCTCGTATTCTACACAATTGTGACAATTTTTGTTTCATTATGGAGGGAGGACATTTTCAAATGAAAATGGATTTGAAACATGGATTAGTGTAACTGAGAAAGAAAATTTTCAATTTAATTTAATTTTAATTTTAATTGAAACAGCCACACATGGCTTGTAAGTTCTGTGTTGGACAGTGCAGATCTAAAGAAAAACAGGCTAAATATTCAACATCAGAAGAATGACAAAATAAAAAGAACTTGTGCAAACACTAAAAATGTTTATGAAGTTTTGTGATAACACGGTGAAAGTTTTCTAAATAAATAATGATAAATGGAAAAGGAAGAAATAAGACCATGCGTATGGTACAATCACTATTATGTAAAACGATGTGTGTAGAATGAAAGAAAAAACAAAATACTATTCAGGTTTTTTTTTTGAAGTAATAAATAGTGCTGTATCAAATTTACACGTATTTGTTGATTGCGAAAATATTTGAGAAACCCTTTGCTAGCTACTCAGGGCAGAATAATGAGCAAGACTGAATCTAGTTCTTCTCTATGGAGTTTAAAGTCTAAAGCCTTGCTGTCTAATATAATTTTGGGTCATGATATAAATGTTTCATATCTGTGCTATCCTACATGATAGCTGTATGGTTGCTACCAGCCACATGAGACTATATTGTACTTGAAATGTGGCTAGTGTACCTGAGAATCTAAATTTGAAATTTTATTTAATTTTAATTAATTTAAATTTAAACAGCCACATGTGGCTTGTGGATACTGCGTTGAACAGGGTAGATCTGAGAGATGGGCCTATAAATCAAATAAATACACTAATGAACGTGTGATTACAAATCAAAATAGATACTGCATCCTTGACATAAGAATAGGATGTTATATTATAATAATCAACCATAAAATAAAAAGAAATATTAGCTATTATAAATTCAGTTGATTATAAGTTCAAGAGAAGGTAAAGTTAAAGAATTCTACCATAACATAAAACGAAAAAGCAAGGAGATAATCAATAGATGAGAAAAAGAAAAAAAAACTAAAAGAGAATTCAACTAACAAATTTCAAAGGAAATAGATAATATATTAGAAAAGAAATATCGATAAAACACTACAAAACATTTCCCAGAACTTAAGAGCGATTCTCCATATAGAAAGTGTCCAATGCTTATCCACCGGCGCACTCTTAACATTAGCAGCGTCTGGTGCAGAAATGCAGAAGGAGGGCCGTGGACTATATCCCTAAATATGTACAAGGTATAACCAAGCTGTCACTGAGTTTCGGGTCGAGTTTCCACCTAGGCAGTGTAGCCTGTTCTGTGGAGGTTGCCCTTTTGGCCAAACCGAGGAACTAAAGAAGCTATGTTGTTGCCCTGTACTGAGCCTGATGCTGCAAGCTGGGAGGCGGGAAGGACAGGCCACCTGCTGGAAGAGCAGGTTGGAAGCTGGTCTGTCCAGAGACTGACCCTCGGTGAAGCTCCGGTGGGATCCTGCTAGGCAAGGTTTCCTCCCTCATGCCTCACTTCTGATTTAGGATTTCCAGGAAGTTCTAAGCATCTCCCAAACCACACTACTCAGCACAGGAGCTTCATCAGAGGTGGGGTGTTGGAGTGTTAGGGGCTGGTAGGGTGAGGAGTAGGGTGAAGGGTGGGTGGGAGAACTTATCTGTCTAGATGTTCTTTTGGTCGATATGAGTTGACTAGACGTTTAAAGAAAAGTCATAGGTTCCCCAGAGCAAAAGCCTTGAATGTATTCTGTTACACATCCTCAATCTGGTATAATCAGTCCACGAGGTCCCCTGTTCAGCCTGAGCTCCTTTGCCATGATCTCTGCTTTCTTTTATTTACTTGCCAAACTTTTAATATATTTTCTAGAGAGTAAAAGTTAAAAACAATGACTCAGTGTGTGTGCGTGTGGTTATGTGTATGTGTATGTATTTGAGGGTGCCCCTTCTTAAATGGCCAGGATAGCAGCCTCTCTTGAATTCTCAGTGCCTACTGGAATAAATGGGAAACAATCCACATCAATGTATACCTAATTCAATTTTAGGGGTAAAAAGAAGATCCTGAAAATTTCAGTGAGAAAAATACTTTATGCATAGAATTGAGAATCGCAGTGATAATAGAACAGCCGTGGAAGTCAGAAAACAGTCGAATAGTGTCATAAAAATTCTGAGCAAAAATAACTTTCAAGCTAGAATCAATCATATATCCAGTCAGATTATTAATTGAGCATGAGGCTACACTAAAGTCATTCTCAGACATGAAAGATCTCAAAATATTTTGCCTCTCTTGCACTCAGTTGAAAGAAATAGTGGAGGAGGGGCTTTACTAAACAAGGAAGAAAACCACGAAAGAGGAAGACATTAACTCAGGATGTATGTCATCCTACTTAAGAGGGAGAAAAGGAAAATTTCAGGACAAAGCAAATTATCTGAGAGGGTGAGGGGAATTTTCTTTAGAAGGACTTCACAGGTCTGTTGGAGGTTCCAAGAAGCCTTAAATGTTTATAGAAGACCAAAGAAATGCAGAAAAAGGTAATTATTAATCGAGGAAAAACAGAATGTTTTTCACGGAAGGAAATGTAAGTGTAACGAACAGGTGATTTTAGGTACAGAGTAGTGCTGGCATCAGGAATGGAGGAGACCCCTATACAGAGAAGGCAGAATCACTTTCTCATTATAAAAATAGTCTCTACCAAAGATTCATCAGCACCTGGAGCTGAGCACCTGATCGGGGCTTACTGGAAGGAAGCAGACCTTCTCTGAGATAGCTTTTTATATCAGACTTGTCCGCAAGGCAAATACTTGTTTACCAAATCTTTGCTTTTCTCATCCTCCTGTGAATCTTCTTCTTCCCCTTTGAAGCCCCAGACCCCTACTCACTTCCCTGTATCTCAGGAAGGCATCTGAGCCTCAATTGCCTGACCGCCTTTGAGTGTCCTGTCTTTGCAGGGCTGGCTCCCATATGTATGTAATGAAATTAGTTTTTCTCCTGTTAATCATCTTATGTCAATTTCATTATTAGTCCAGCCAATGCACCTTTGAGGGAAGAAGGACCCCCAATTCCTTGCTCCTTAAAATAAATACATCATGTTACTTCCTTTGTGACATACACTCAGGTTTTGTTAAAAATGGTGGGGGAGCCACAAAGGAAGGGAACTGAGCAATGAGAAAAAAATATATGGTTTCAGAGAAGAAGAAGCCCAGAAACACATCCATTTCTCCAGCAACCAGAAGCTGTAATTTTGGAAATTTTCAGGTTGTCCTCAGCCTCTGCAGCTCTCTCCCATTTCTTACGTTTTTCTTGTTTCCCTAAAATTACTCGAATATCAGGAAAATGTCTGAAAATAATTTAAAAATTGCATATGTAATAGAGAATCCAGAGCAAGGAGGAACAATGAAACTCTATCACTGGGCAGCCAGCTTGTGAATTAAGTAAGGTGTTGGGGGAAGGAAGAGGCAATAGCAGGGAAAAGTAGGAGAGATGTATTTCTGCCCCTAAATGAGGAATGAACCAAAAGCGTTTCTAGGAGAATGGCCCAGAGGATGCTTGCAGGAAGCCTCAACGAGAAGAGCTCTTGGATATTCCTATGCTGTGTTCACAGCCCTCGACTTCCAGATTCACAGTCACAAAGAATGAGAAACGGCAATCAGAAGTTGGATGCTGATGATTTTATTGGGATATCAAAGTCAGACTGTATTATTCCAATGCCATGGCTCTCTTCAGCACTGCTGTCCTCATATCCATTTTCTGAAACAAGTGAGCAAAAAAGGAAGTTGAGAGAAAAGACACGCCCTGGCAGGTATTTTCTGATTTCTTGTTGGTACCGAAGTGAAATTTGGGAGAGAGCACCTTCTCTCCCTCTCTCCTTTGCTTCCTCATGACTTTTCCTTTGGTGTTTCTATGCACCTAACAAATAAAATGTTCTGACTTGTTTCTTGCAAGATGAATAAAAAGAGTATTGCTAGGTCGTTTATGTTTTGGTAGCTATCGAAAATGTTCAGAGATATATTTACAAGGGTGGTGACTGTAGCCTATTGTGTAATACTGAAAACCTGAAAGCATCCTAAATGTCCATTGTCAGGGGTTCGCTAAAGAAATCATGGCACAGCCACATAATGAAATAGTATGCACGGTAAAGCAAAATGGGAAAAAAAGGAAAAAGATCCAAAGATCGATATATCTCTATAAACTGATATGGAAGTTTCTAAGAAATATGTTAAAGTGATCAACGTATAGATTTGCAAATAAAGCATGATATCATTAGTGGAAAAAAATATTCTATATGTTTAAATAGGTCTACATTTTTAAAGAGCATGTTCAAAAGACCTAACAGGGTGGCTTTTGGGAAAGGGAATGAGGAAGTCAGATGAGATATGCCCGTAATATTTAACTTCATTGCTTCTGTTTTGTTGGATATTTTTTTAACTTGAGTATATATCAGTTTAAAAGTAAATATTTAAAACACTAGATAACATTAAGTAGCATAAAATTAAAGCATTGTTTAATGGGACACTTGACCTAAGAGACCTCATGTGAGGCAGAACTGAGCAAAGTGTGGTCAGGTGGACCTTGAGACGGGAAGCCATCGAGCCAGATGTGGTAAGGACCAAAGGGAGAACACTGCTCTACTTGCTCATGACGCGCTCATTTGAAGAAGCGCAATCACTGGGCAAAATCAGCTTATGGGCATCATTTCTCAAAATGGGGACAATCTTGGACAGCTTGTAAAAAATACAATGTCTTGGTATTTTATTCTAGAATATCTTAGTAGATATCTTTAGAAATGAGGTTCAGAATGAAGCAATTTCAGAATATTTCTTTTTGATTAATTGGCACACTGAGGTTTGAGAACTAACTAGGAGTTAGGACCTTTGATGGAGGGTGAACTTGAATCATACCTGTTATCAACTTCGAAATGTCTAGTCTTCTGGGCCTTCGAGAGGATTAGGTTGTCTGCCTCCTAGTCGGGGTGGTCTATGTTGTTGTCCAGAAGGAGGAGGTGGGGGACGATGCGTAAGGTTTACTGATAGAGGTGGTCTTTGTTCGTTTCCAGGAGGAGGTGCAGGAGCACTTTGATTTTGGTTTCCGGGAGGAGGAGGTGCAGGAGCACTTTGATTTTGGTTTCCGGGAGGAGGAGGTGCAGGAGCACTTTGATTTTGGTTTCCGGGAGGAGGAGGTGGAGGAGCACTTTGATTTTGGCCTTCTTGAGGGGATGGGGGTGGTAAATCAGAAGGTGGTCCCTGAGCGTCTTGATCTGGGTCCTTGCTTGCATTCACTATGTCAGAATAGGTATGGAACGAGAATAGGTGAGATTAGTGATGAAAGACTCCCTTCGCATTTTGATCTCTGATTACATCATCACATAGTCCTTTATTCCCCAGAACCTGCCTCTCAGCTACCAATCTCCCTCCTGCCCACTGCTTCCTTATTCTGTACTCCTCTTAATCTGCATACCAGTGATTGAAAGTCTTACTTTCTTTTTCTTGAGCCAAACTAATTTGGTAAAAAATACATATATACATGCATATATATGTGTGTGTGTGTGTGTGTGTGTGTGTGTGTGTGTGTGTGTGTATTTCTTAGATGTCTTAGCATTTCCAGAAGAAGTTTTCAAAAACAGAAGAGTTGTGAAGGTATCATCAATGTCAGTTGTGTTGCCAGTTATATTTTGTGCCTCCAACAATTTGTCAACTGTGACTCTAAGCGTGTCTGCTGGAGAGACATATGGAAACTAGACCTGGTTCCTCAGGCTCCAAGACCAAGGTAGAGAGAGAGAGAGAAGAGAGAGACAAAGTGATGGCCCACTCAGGATTTACGGAAAAACTGTGACAAATCTTTTTTCAGCTATAAGGACACAATTGGGTGGGGAAATACAGAGAAAGAGGAACCAGACCCTTATTTTCCGCATTTTTTTCTTAAACTGTGTATTGATAGAGAGAAACATTGGATCGGAGAAATGAAAAGTTTCTAAGGAACAAAAAAAGGAAGGAAAGTAGATTGCGAATTCGTAGGCATTTACCTGGTGCTCCGGACACATTTTCTTGAGAGGCGACATCTAGGAGAAGAAGCACAAGATGAAGTGAATCTTTCAGGGCTCACACGTGTTCTGCAGAGATAGGAACACTCCCAACCACGACTTGTCTATCCCCTCAGTTACCCTGTCAGCCACTGTTCATGATACTGTGGGAAAGGGAGGAAGATGCAAGGGTCGTTGCTCTGTAGAGAATTACCACCAACTAGAAAAGGCCCTTTTTGTCCTCCCTAGCATTTGTCAAACTCTACTGCTAATTTAAGTTAAGTGCTGTGGTATTTCAATGTCTGCTCACTTTTTTCATTACATGCTTTACCTAGGGTTAACATGCTTTCTAGAGGGGTGACCAGAAGTAAACATTTGGATTCAGTCTTCCACATATAGGTCACAGCCCACTGAAATGTTACATGTGGGTGGGAGAAAAATGAGAAAAATTGAGCCCTGGAATCTCTATATCTCGATGGAGAGAGAGAGGAATATATTGTCCTGTTCTCTGTGCCTTAACTAGCTCCATTGGGGCTTATCTCCTTCATCAATGCTGTGCCCCCTGGCAAGGCTGCTGCCTCCTTTGGTGGCTGGAACATCTTCATGAATGAACTTCCTTGTATCATTCCTGCCATTCTCCAGTGCATCCTTCATAGCACAGTCAGAGAGACCTTTCTAGAAATGTGAATCTCACCTTGTCATTCCTGTTGTCACAATTCTCGTTTTCTAACTGTACTTTAACTGAGGTACAAGGCCTTAGCATAAAATGTGGCCATGACTGGCCTATTTTTGTCTTAAGAACTGTGCGGCCCCATCTTTCACCTCATTTCCCTCCCTCCCTATACTTTTCCTCCCTGCAGTGTGGTCTCCCAAGCCCCCAAGCAGAGTCATAGCACACTCCTCGACCCCTTATTGTTTTTTACCATTCTCTGCGTTCTGAGCTGAGCCCAGGGTCAGCAACGCCGCTAAAAGGAAGACCAGCAGCATCTTGGAAGAAGCTCTGTAGTTGCTCCCAATTCTGTGCTGGGAGGAACCCAGACGCTTCCTTTATAAAGACAAGCAGAACAATGGCATCTTTGAGTTTCTCTCTGGATGGGCTCATCACCGGATAGGCTAGGTTATAGTTTGCTCACATCAGGCCTACTGTATCCTTATTTCTTTTTGGGACTTAGTCCAGCAGCTTGGGGTGGGTAGGTACAACATGTGACTTAGGTAAAGTTTTCAAAGGAGCAGTGCCTATGCAATCAGTACAGATATGAGATATGTTCTGTCATTATTTGATTTTCAATGTGTTTGTTGAAACTACTTCTCTGTTCTTCCATTGTGTTGTTCGTGTGTGTGTGTGTGTGTGCGCGCGCGCGCGCGCGTGTGTGTGTGTGTGTGTTGGCAGTGATCTTATAGTCGAAAATGAAGATTTAGTACCTGGATCAAACTCCAACATCTGTGGGGTGCGTGTGTCCCTAGGTATATGATATTTAATTAAAACTTTTGATGATATGTTGATCATTTACGTTTAACTTTGAAATTATTAGGAAACACACACTTGGGCGAATGTATGGAAGAGCATTGACCCTCAGCTGCTCAGGCCCCCAGAGCTTATCCATGATTTTCTGGATCTGCCTGCAATCAGGAAATTCTTGGTGTGTAGAACACAGGTGCATTAAAACTTTCTATTGTTATCACTATCCCTGGGAGCTGTGATATTTAGTGAAAGCTAAGGTGGATGCAGAATCCACCATGAAATTTCTAGAACAGAACAAAACGAATGCACAGTTCCTTGAATGAGCCATGCTCTTCGATGTTTCTAAGATTACTTCTACATTTCCCTTTTCTAGAAGCTTTTGTAAGAAACCATTTGGGCCTTAATTTTTTAGAAAATATTTTTAACCACCCTACCGATAAGTTAGTGGCTATGATTATTTAATAAAATAGTCTGGGGCCTTCTTCGAAGCCTCAATTGTATTCCATTTTCAGTCCGTTTTTATGTTGGAATCTGCTTTTTTTTTCTTCTTCCTCAGATTGTTCTTCAACACAGAGAATTTCCTCTGCAATATTCACATTCTTATTTCTCCCCGCTCTCCTTCTGAAACTTATTTGTTGATATTCTCTTTATTCAGTCTTCCCTCTGTTTAGTGTTCCCCTTATACCTAGCGCTTCCCCTCTGCCCCCCGCCCCCGATATGCATTTTGGGAGAATACCTACATATCATACATGTCAAGGGCTATTTGATCCTACATATCAAGGGCTATTTTTTACTCTTCATTATTGGTTGCTTTGATTTTTAAAAATTGGCAACAAGGTATTGTGTTTCCAAAAAGGTCTTTTTAGGTTGTTTGCATTGGTTGCTCTTTTTAGCTGCTCACTATTCTGTTATATGTAATACTCATCTGCTCATCCTTTTCATTGAAGAGCTAGATTAGTCTGTATCATCGGCTGCCATTTATGTCAAAACTAGAGGAGGTGTTTTGTTTTTGTTCAGTTTTTGTGCAGGGCAGTGGTTATTTGAGGACAGTATTGTTGGGATGACATAAGGAAGACCATGTGGCTGGAAATCCAAAAGACAAACCCTTCACCAATGTGAATGAGTGCATCCTGTGCTATGAACACGAGTATCTGGGTCTGGCTCTTTCTGAAGTGTTGTCGATAAAGAAGCAGTACAGGAAGTCTTCTCCACACAGTAAGACTTGCTACACACAATGCCTTTGCAAAGTGACCACGCAATTTTTTTTTTTTCCTGGAATGATTATAGATGAATTCTGAAATGGGGCCTATATCAGCAGCTAGAAATTCTCTGATTATGTGGGAAAATGGACTGGTCCTGTCAAGCTTTGTGGGAAAAAGGCAGTAAGTGTGGGGTCTAACGGGTCTTCTTAGGTTATTGGGACAGCTGTCTATTGTTTCTCCAGACACTATTTGGGAAGGGAAGCTGGAGACAAGCAGTCTTGGCAAGGTGGCTTATGTAGACTTTTAGGTAGGAATGGAAGGTAAGAGAAAAGGAACTGAGGGGAATGTTGAGCAGGCTTACGTTATACAGATGGCTGTGGAAGGAGCATGCCCAGCGGTAAACAGGCTTGTCTTTGGCTTGAAGAGCACTGAGAGCAGGCAGGGATTCTTCGAAACATCACTCAGCTCAGGTTCTTTTCAATGTCTCAATGAGTGAAAGGGACAAGTGTGTTGTGAAGAATAAATATCAGCTATAAATACACCAGACACAACCAACACAGAGAAAAGAAAAGAGTAAAAAGAGAGGACTATCAATTAGGAGGGGTGGGGGTTGGAGCAATGAGGGAGACTGCAGCAGGAGATTAAGTATCTTAAGATGACTGAAGCTCTCAGGCAATCCACTTGTCTCCTAATGTGTATATTTCACGTGACACATCTCATGAAGAATTCCTGACTTCATGATCCTGAAACCTGCTCTCCCTCAATATTTTCTCAGACAATGACAGTTGTTTCAACTATTCATTGAAAAATAGAGGAGTTATTTATGAATTTTTATGCCACCCACATGCTACTCATTAGAAAATCCAGTTGGCTCTACCTTTAAAATATACCCCAAATATGACTGCTTCCATAATGTCTACCATAAGGCATTGAATTACTAAGCATTCTGATACTGTTATTTGTGAAGAAACACCATTGTCTTTGAGAAGAATTAAACTTTTCTTAGATTTTCTTAAAAATTGTGGGCACACTGTTTTAATGCTGGTCCATATATTTTACTTTCATGCTAACTCTCTTTAAATATGTATTCCATAATTAATTTAGTATCTCTATGCTATCAACCTTTCCTACCCTAGCCTGATTATAATAGGTAGCATTTGCTAAGCATACCGTGTACCATTTAATCTTCAGGACAACCTTATTAAGCTGGTGTGATTATTATTACGGTCTCAGTGTTATAGATGAGATGACTAGGTTCATGCTTAGGTTGTCACAGTGGGTGAGTGGTACAGAAGGCAGCTGGGCTCCAGAGCCTCTGTTCTCGCTGACTGTGCTCCACTACTTGCTTGCCTGTTATTTGTTTATTTAGAAAGTGAGGGGGAATGAGGTCCAGAAGACAAAAAGATAGATTGGCGTTAGGTGATGATTCAGGTACGACTTCTCCTGAGTTCTTAAGAGTCAAGGTGAGAAAAAATTCTTTTCTGAGTATATAACTTTGTTTTATGAGTATATAAAAATCAAGACCACATTTACACTAGGTCCTAGTTTCTTGTTCTTCTTTTCATATAATGATACTCATATAGATTAATTTTCCTTTTGTAATTAGGAATACCATGGCAATGAAGATCCTGCGTGTGCTTCTTAATGTACTCTTATAAATTTCTCTGGGGAGGTATACTAGCATTGGCTAAATTTGTGAATGCCTGTTTTGGCTGGGGTAAATTTTGAATCTTTTAATCATAATAAATCTAAAATTTTAAAAAGCCAAGGGAGAGAGAGAAAGAGCCTGGCAAAGAGTTGTCTATCAAAGTATATATTTGTATCTATCTCTTGCCCAGTTATCTAGTCTTTTTGCCTGAGAGGGTCTCCCAGGTTCTGGGCCCCAGAGCTGGCTGTTTCTACAGCCCTAGCTGAGACTGTAGAAGGAGGCATCGTTTGCCATCCCTATGGTCAATGCCTGCAGCCTCAGCCTCCGCTGTTTCAGCAATGTTCAGGGTGTTCTGAGATTTCATTACTCTTCATAGAGAGGGACAAACCCAATTTCTTTTATATAGGATATAAAGCGACACACCTCCGTCACATTTGTATGAAG
Source organism: Rousettus aegyptiacus (assembly GCF_014176215.1). Taxonomy (NCBI): domain Eukaryota; kingdom Metazoa; phylum Chordata; class Mammalia; order Chiroptera; family Pteropodidae; genus Rousettus; species Rousettus aegyptiacus. The sequence goes on from NW_023416295.1 coordinate 153,713,567, forward strand.
ATATACAAAACTCATGGCTGCAGATTTTCTTTAAAAAGGATATTTGTTCAAGAGATTTATGAATGACTCACTTGAATGAGGATTTTGATTCTTCCTTTGGATGCTGATATACCCTAAAGTATTGCCATATCTTGTTGATTTTGAGATGTACATTTTTAAGTATCATCTTGGGAATTAGGATGTAGCAGATTATATTTTCCAAAGATAGACATAACGCTGTTTCCCATCTATGTTCTCTTCCTACAATAAGACTTCTCCCTTCAAAGGGATAAAGTCTGTATGTCTTCTCCCTTGAAACGGGTGGAATTTTATAACTGCCTTGACCAATCGAGTATGTCACAAGTGATGTTTAGTGGCTTTTGAGTCATAATAATGCCACGTTTTCTCTTACGAACCTGTCTGCATGCGGTGAGGAAGCCCTAACTAGTTTCTATATAGAGAGCAGATAAGGAATCCAGGTATATGTGTTTTTGACAAGAGCACAGCCAAGGTTCTAGTCTACAGCCAGTAGGAATTGCTAGCCGTGTGAATAAAGATGGTTTCAGGTGATACTTGTGTCTATTTGAGTTTTCGGCAAACTTAGAGTCTTGTTTCAGAATGTTTTTCTCATTTCACTACCATAAACACCTCAACTTCATTTCCCAGCTCACTATATAGACATTCGTACTCTCCTTCTCCCTCTCAATACCATAAATTTAATACTTTTTTTAAAAAAATAACATTTATCTTTTTAGTCCATTTAAAATTATTTTTTGGGTGATTGCTGTGCAGTAGAGCTCTCTAAATTTAGTGTTTAAATATAATCTGATAGAAAATTGTCCCTTAACTATATTGAGTTACAAAATTTCCTTCAGTGATTTGAATTGCCATTTTTATCATTGTCCTGGGTCTGATTAAATTCTTTTGGTTCTTTTTATCAAACCTATCTCTGATAGATGGGGCTTGGGGTTGCTAATTCTATCTCGTACAGTAGAATAACTGTGACTTGAGTGTTATCAAATTCTTTTCCTTCTTGATAGATATGATTTGCTGTTCCATGAGAGGCATTCAGGAATTTTAGTCTTTTTCTCTATTGTGCCTGCAGGTGTCTTCTCCATTCATTTTCGTGTGTAATGTGCACTTTCAACTATCTATAACATTTCCATTTCCAGTCCTGTTCACACCAGAGACTTTGTAGAATAATTTGGTATATTTACTGTTTTTCCCCTGAATATCTCTTGTGCCATTATTTTGTTAGAGACCTAATAAATGGGCTATAGCTATTTAAGTCATATGGACTTTCTAAAGGGCATTGGTACACATAAGACATACAGACATTATAACTCACATTTGGAACTCATAGGTCTTTTAAATGAAGGTGTCCTCCAAGAACACATTTCATTTTTCTCCTTCAAGTCATTCAGTTTACTCGTGGTTGGTTCCCTTTACCATGTGTTCTGCACTTTTTCCTTTGGGGAAATCCATCTTTCTTCTCATAAGTTAGTTCTGCTGCTTAGGCTCTTGTGACTTGTAAATTGAAACACCTCAAGCTTTAGCTAGGTACTTAGGAGAATCTTCTGTATAGCAACTGCCAGTCCACAGGGGGAGGCCTAAATTCCTGAATATGGATACCAAAAGAGCATTTCAGAATCTCTTCCAAGGTTCCCTGTGCTAGATCTTCACAGATTTTTTTAAACCTAAAAGGTAGACAATGCCACTAAGGCAAGTATTGATTTTTATCAGGGACAAACAGTATAGTTTCACATGAGGAAAGGCAATACCTCCTTTGGCTGTTTTAAAGCGATGTCCACATAGTACTTGATACTCCTCCTCACAAGTGGTAGAGCTTAATTTCCTTCTTCTTGAGTGTAGGCTGGACTCACTTATAATGAATAGAATAGGATAGAAGTGATGGGAAGTCACTTCCGACATTAGGTTAGCAAAAGACTGTGACTTTCATTTTGTTGTGTTTTCTTGCTCTATTGAATTGTAATTTGCTCTGGTGAAGCCAGCTGCGATATTAGAAGGTATCCTGAGAAGAGGGGACCTAGTTGCCATGTATGAGGACAGTCAGCCTATGAAGAGGTCAATGTGGTAAGGAACATAGACCTGCCAGCAGCCATGAGTGAGTGTGGAAGATCTTCCTTTGCTGAGCCTTGAGATGACTGCAGCCTTGGCCGAAGCTTGATTGCCACCTCATGAGAGACCCTGAGCCATAATTACCGAGCCAAGACACTCTTAAACACATAATCCACAGAAATTGTGAAATAATAGATGTGTGTTTTTTTAAGGTGCTAAGTTTGTGGTGAATGGTTGCACAGAGGTAAATAACTTAATCACTTCCTGTTAATATCTTGCCCTTTTCAAAGCAGCTACTCTTGCTAGACTCAAACATCTCATGTATTAAGAAAAACATACCTATTTCCTCTGTGTGGCTTATTAGAGTCATCACACAGGATGTAATTTCCTTGTTGTTATTAACTATGATAGATGTTGCCAACACAGGAATAGTTTTTTTTTAATGTCATCTAATAAATGAAGGAATATGGGACTTTCCAATTCATTCCACCACATATATTATCCATCAGGAGGAGACGAATGGGCAGAAAAACATCTTACCAAGCAACTTAAAATCCAAAGGTGGTTGATAAAGATGTAAGAGAACCCACAATTCTTCAAATATATTCAAGTCCTCAGAGTCAGATGAATTGTGTCTTTGGTTATAGGAAACCTGTGAATGTCATCTTAAAGTCAGAGAGTTCTGAGACAGAATAAAGGAATCCAAGGAGAGACGGAAGCATAAACACAAGCTCGAAACACAGCATTGAAAAATATAACATCCGAGAAAAGAAAAAAAGCAGAAAGTAGATTACCATGAACAGGCTCTCTTTAGAGCTTGGTGGAACAAATACGATTTACAAAAAGCACTTTTGGGACTGCAAAAATTAAATGAAGTTCATGTCTATTTTGTAACTAGAGACTATATTCATCAATTTGAGGACCTAAAACTGGGAGTTCTGTTAAATGTGTAGAGAGCAAAATCAGCATCTGAAACACCCTCAGACCCAACCTATAGTTAACCACGTGTGAAGTTCTGTATGCGATTAAAAAAATTAATTACTCATGTAGAGGTTTAAGCAAAACCTAATTGTTTCAGTTAACTGCTATCCCAGTATGAGTTAATAGTGTCAGCCAGTATGTAAGAATATGAAATCATGTTTAGCATTTAATAACAGAAGTATAGTGACTAGAATATTAGAGTCGTGGGTAAATCTGATGCTGAGGGAATGTTTCAAAGATCCATCCCTTTCATCTCATGAGGTTAAACAGTCTTTTCTGTAGATGATCATGAATGGGCCCTGTGCCCTCCTATAGCTCCACCTGAATAGATTCTCATCATTCTATAGGATCTCAAGACTGAAGAGCTAGATGAAGTCCAAATTTTCTTTTCCTACCGCAGGTTAGCAATCTTGTTGTACAGAATTCTTTTTCTTAATACTGATTTTTTAATACTTATTGTAAAAGTGTTAACTTTTCCTAACTTTTTTTTCCAGTACTGGTAATAGTTATTGATGTACTATGACAGAATAAATATCAGAAATAGTATCCCCAATGAAATGACATGAGCACCAGAAGAGGAGTTATGTGAGCTTCCTGCCAAGAATGAAGGTCAAAGTTAAAGGAAAGTAGAGAACAACTTATACCTTGGAGTGTGACACAGACTGCTTAATCCTTGTTAAGACTCCCAAGCAATCCAGCTTCAATCTCTTATTCTACACATTAGTGACATTTTTGTTTTCATCTTCTCATCTGAAATAATAGAAATGTCTTGACTAATACCCTTTGTTTAACTGATTTCAATAATTGATTTTTAAAAGAATTTCTATTAAGAATAAGTACAAAATTTTATACTCAAACTTTTTTTAGTAGCTACTAAGAAGAAATCCACCAAGGGTTTGAAACTTTAGCACAAGAGAGACTTATTGACAAAGACTTAAAAGTCTATAATTTGAAAGATTTTGTTTATACTAGCTTGACATATGAAATACATTTAAGAAAATTTTAAGCTAAAAAAAAATCAAATGTGAAGTGACAGGCTATTCAGGAATTTACAAAAATGAGAACCTCATATGTTAAAATGTATGGATTATATCAACTTTTACTTGTAAAAATTCATGAAATTAAATAATTTTATTACTAAACAGGATATTTGGGAAAAAAGTGAAATAAAGATTAAGTTCAAAGAAATAGAAATGAACAACAAAATAAACCAAATAAAAACAGGCAAGATATAAAGCTAAAATCAGAATAAAAATAAAAAACAGTATTTTAAATAAATCCAACTTATTTGCAATTAATAAATACAACAGTAAGCATACCTAATTAAGAAACAATGATTGATGAAATGAAGTGAATTAAAAAAATATAATACAACTGTATACCAAATAATTTTAAAATCTTAAGAAAACAGACTGTTAATAAAAAATAAATTAATTGAGTCAAGAATATATGATTGACATGAATAGCCCAATGTCCAGGGATGAAATTGAGGAAGTTGTTAAAAAATTACTCCTGTAAAAGCAACAGTTCCACATAATTTTAAATGTTAGTTTTTAAAAATCTTCAAGGGATAAATCATAATTGCTACTTAAACTATTGTATAGTATAAAGAAAAAGGAAATTTTTACACTTATTTTCATGCAGCTATCATTATTCTGCCAATAAAATATTCCGTATAGGTAGAAGTATTTAAGTTATAGACATATAACAAAAAATGGATATACATATATGCTTACTGATTCCTTTAAGAGTTTTTTAAAAAATTAAATATTTAAAACAAACATTCTTTAGTCATTTCACATAACCACTGAAAATCATTATTCATGAAGTTTGATCAAGAAATGAAATAGAACACATGTTTACATTGCTTTTTGACCCATAGTCTTTGAAATGATTGAAAATACTTCTAAAAGAATGAACTTAATACATTTCTGAAAAATAACATAGAGTATTAAATGGAGATTTGAAATTTATGAAGACTTCCTAAAGGTAGGAAGCATAAGCTATTGATTAACAGAGGAAGAAAGTAGACTAAAACTCATTTTCAAAGCATATACAGGAGAAGATAGCTGAGAAGATGAGAATGGTTCAGAGTATTCCCAGCTCAGAGCTGAGTGGGTATCAGGAGAGTGAGGTGGCCCTGTAGAATATGTCAGGATGATTAATTGGGATAAACTACATTTTTGAGAATCTGTGTCTTCAACTCTCTTCTTTTCCCATTGATGCTTGGCAGATAGTATACTCACTACCAGGTTAAAATGCTGAGTGCATGTTTTCTGTCCTAATTCCTAAGAGCCAGCCTCGCACTTAGGTACCTAAGATCATAGGTCTAGAGATTAAGGCAATTGTTTTGCAGACAATGATCATAAGTCTTTTGGAAAATGCTTTGAGACTAATACATAATTGTTGTACATAAAATAAGTGTGGAAACTCAAAAGTTATTGGTGTTTTAGTGTTCTTCATTGGATGGTGGAAAACAACCTAAAATAACTCCTCACTGAATCTTTTAATACTCCTAAGCAGACTGTTTTCAAAAGCTTCAGGAAGGGAATTGAAGGCTTGACAGAGTTTACTGAAGAGACTTATTTTCTTACGAGTTAAGGAAAGCATCAACAAAGGGAAGGTCATGGATAATACTTTTTAAAAATACTATCTCGGATTCTAAATTTCCTTAAAATATGGAACCTCATATATAAAATGGTGTACGGCAGCCAATTTTGCTGAAGAATCGAAACAGAAATATCTTTTATTCTTCGAGCTTGGTTATGCCAACTGAGATAAGGTTTAAATGTGGAAGCAGATCAGCGGAAATTTATTCTGCCAATGATGGTTACAGTCAACTATGAGAAACAAGGGCTTTTCTAAGGCATGACATTTCCTTGTTGGGAAATATGACATTAGACCCTGGGTTTAGACCTGGGTTGAAAGATTGTAGAACTGGTAAATATCCAATACCAAGATAAGTAAATACTTGATGGCATGTCTTTTGTGTCTTGGACTTTGAGACTGCTAATGTCCTAAAAATAAACCATGAAACAACTGTGGTGACTTTGGGGCCTATTGAAAACTAGAGTAAAAAATCATTTTTTAAAAATAAGCAATAAAGTGGAAATTTCTGGATATCCAAAGGTCTGCAGATCCTTCACAGGGTTCTCTTATCACCTTCTTGTTCTCTAATCAAATAAATTTTATACAGTATTAGATATTATCATATTAGTTTCAATGTCTTTCACGTGAGAGATTTTTTTATATGTCTGAGAATACATGAATTTTTGACTTATTGAAAAATTAGAGGAACATAAGGAATGATAGAATGTTATATTACATAAACGGTCTCAGAATAACAATACTACTATCAACAATGCAATTTCTGACAGTTAAATTTTGTTATCATTTTCTGCATATGCTTTCCCTGTTTCCTCTCCTATTTTTAAGTGATTTTCCTTTATCTACATTGTCAGATTGTATAATCATTACTTTATTTTAACCTTCGCTTAGTGCCACAGGTAACTCTATGTTTAATGATCTACCAATACTTCCATTGATTCTTTCTAGGCATTTTGGTGTTTGACACTCATTATCTAGGGGCTCATGAGAACAACATTCCCTTAACTAACAGTAGTTTACTTACACCCTTTCCTGGAATGTCAATTTTTCAGATAGAAAGTTGCATTTTCTTTATTTGTGCATACTTAATAGGTTACTCCATTATCACTGAAAACTCTTAAGATAATCTACTTTTGTTCCTGTTACAAGTCACTTGTTTTTTTTTTCAGAGATGCTCAAGGCATATTTTTCTTTTTCTTTAAAGTCCAGTTATCATATTTGGATATAGCTTTGTATTGGTTGACCTGAGTTAGTATTCCCAGATAGATTGTTTGTTCTTCCAATTTCCAGTTTCAAACCTTCTCTAAATTTCAGGTAAACTTCTTATGTTAGTGTTTTTAGAATTTGTTCTATTACCGTGCTGCTGTTTTCTTTTTTTAGAGACTCCTGTTTTTTATGGATTGCCTCTTCTTTGGATATTTTCAATATTTTGCACTTTCTCTAAAATCATTTTCTATTTTCTTATTCATTCTTTTATGATTCAAAAATTGTCTTATTTTTATCTTCAATTTCTTTCAATGCACTAGTCTTTGTGTGTATTCATTTTTGCGTTCTTTGTAGCTCAGACTTTGTTTATGAAGTGATTTTTTTAAAAAATCCTTTTTAAGAGAAAAAAAATGGCGTAGATGATAGAAGCTCCGTTAATCACTTTGGTGACCAAATCAAAATTGTGACGGAAACAAGGAGCAGCAGCAAGGAAAAATCACCTGGGACCTAGAGGAACAAGCCATACAACTAGAGAGAAATCCAAGAAATCACCCTGCAATGGCAGAAGGTAGGACGGGGAGCGGCTGAGTGAGACGGAGGCTGTGGCAGCGGCAGCATCAGACGCCTCTTAAAGGGGCAGAATTTCACAGTGATGGACCTGCTCGCTCTGAGCACCAGTGATGATTTGGCTGTGCAAAGGGGACACCAAGGACTTACAGGGAGACATTGTTGGGCCTAGGCGAGATTCGCTGGGTACAGAAGTACCTGCAGTATCCACTGTTACTTGTTGAGCCCTCTCACCTTCCAGTGCACAGACACAGTGCCACCATAGCCCAGACGTCATCAAACTGGATAACAGAGGTTGCTCTGCCCAGAAGATTCCCTGAAACCCTGCCTCCCCCAACTCACGTCCCCACCCAAGCCACATATCCAAGTATATCCTCAGCAAGTCAGGTGCTCCTTGCTGAGACTCACAATGGAGGCAGCTGGCCTCTGTTTCTGATGTGGCCTTTTAAGGCAACTATAAGCACGGCATCTGTGGATTGCTTTGTGAGTCTTAACAGGTGGCCCCGGAGGGGCAGAGTCTTGGGTTAAGTTTGGTCTGCAGCTGAACTTTTCTCAGGACTGTGCCACTGGACACCTACTTCACAAATCCACATTAATAAGGCCGGGAGACTTAGGAGCTTAGTACTTAGAGACAGAACAGAGATCCAGATATAATGAAGTCAAGTAATCTAATAGATGCAGAGTTCAGAACACTGGTTATAAAGATGCTCAATAAACTTTTGAGAAGTGTAGATAAATTCAACAAAGAGATAAAAAAAACCCCATAAAAGTGGAAACAGATATTATAAAAGGGAACCAGTCTGAAATGAAAAACACATTATCTGAGATGGGAAGGATATTAAATGGAATAAACAAAAGAATAAACAAAGTGAATAAATAGAGGATCCAATGCCCTATCTAGGGGACAGGAAAGCTAAGGACACTCAATCAGAATGGCAAGAAAAAAGATGCCAGGATTATAAAAATAATTTAAGGAGGATATAGGACACTATTAAGGCTCCAAATATTCATCTGATTGACATAACTGAAGAAAATCTAGATGTTGAACAGCTGTTTGAAGAAATAATGATGGAAAACTTTCCTAACCTGATGAAGGAAATGGACATAAAACCTCAGGAACCTCAGAGAATTCCAAAAATCAGGGATTTAAAGAGGCCCACACCAAGACACATCATAATTAAAGTGCCAAAGTTTAAATACAAAGAAAGAATATTAAAAGCAGCAAGAGAAAAACAAATAATTACATATAAGGGAATACTTATAAGACTGGAAGCTGATTTCTCAAAAGAAACTATGCAGGACAGAAGGGCTTGGCAAAAAAAAATATTTGACAGGATGAAGACCCAGGATATACAACCAAGAATAATTTGTACAGCAAAGCTATAATTTAGAGTTGAAGGACAGATAAAAAGCTTCCCAGCCAAAAATAAGCTAAAGGAATTTATCACCACCAAGCTAGTATTACAGGAAATGTTGGAGGGACTTCTTTAAGAAGAAAAAACATACATCAAAAAACAAGAATAAAGAATGGTAACAACTACATTCCTATCCATAAGTACCTTAAATGAAAAATAATTAAGTACTCCAACCGAAAGATAGAATGGCTGAAAGGATAAGAAAACATGACCCCTACATATGAAAATGAAGGGGATGGAAAAAGATATTGCTTTGATGGACCTAGAAGGTATTTAAGTCAGACAGAGAAAGATAAATACCGTATGATTTGACTTATATGCAGAATCTAAAGAATAAAAAGAACAAACGAATCAAAAACAGACTCACAAATATAGTGGACAATTAGGTGTCAGACAGAGGGGAGGGAGGTTTGGGGGGCTGGGAGAATGGGGTGAAGGGCTAAAGAAGTACAAATTAGTAGCTGGTAGATGGTCACAGAGATGGGGAGTGTGGCATAAGGAATGTAGTTAGCATTAGTACTTTGGCTAGGTGTAGGGCCAGGGGAAGGAGGGAAAATCAGGGGGATCGTTTTATGAACTATATAGATGTCTAACCAATGTACTGTATACTTGAAACTAAATTTTAAAAAGGTGAGAAAAATAAAAAATTCTATTTCTTCCTTGAGTTCTGTTATCTCATTTCTATTACAAGATTGTGTTTTTGTTTGTTTGTTTGTTTTTAAACTCTTTTCTGTGGACATGTCTATTTGAAGCACTTTTATTGTCTATAGTAATGGTAATCTGCTTCTTGGTCTTTTTCTCATAAGTTTTGTAAGAGATTTGACTTATATTCCTAAAATTCTTTGTATGAAATCACTTTCATATATGCCTAAACTTTTATGAGGAGGCATGGATCAAGATAACTTATCTAAGTTAACAAAGCTTCCTCTTTGGTTGCATTCTTCCAGTATTAGCAGATGTAAGGGCTTGTTTTATAAAATTTCTTGACTATGTTTCTGTCCTTCATTTCTATCTGAAATCTCTCTGTCTTTTGTCTCTGTTCTACTCAATTTTGATTACCTTTTCAAGAGTTTTTCCTCGCTGTGAGACTTTGCCTATAAGGAAGCTGTGGGGGGTCAGTTCTGAGTATTCACAAGGCACAGGCTGCTCTCACCCCCTTACATCTCACTTAAGACCCTTGCACTCAGCTGCTGCTGGAGCAGTAAAATCCCTCAGTTTCAGCTGCTTTTCTTACTCTAGTCCTCTGCTTGTTCTGGTGATTAATGGTTGGTCCTGTTTCTAAGCTGATCAGAACCAGCTTCCCTCTGCTTCCTAAACATAGCCAGGACCACGCAGTTCTTGAGGCTCTTGGTGGTTTGTTCTCACTCACATTTTTTGGTTCTTGTGGGATCTTGCCACCTAGATTTATGGGCCTCATTGGAACTGAAGTGTTATTTTTCTAACATTAAATCCCTTTCTCAGGGTGGTTCCATAGAGTTGTGATTAGCATGTCTGCTTTACACGCAGAAGGTCTTGGGTTCAAGCCCCAACGGAATCATGGCCCATACACCAGGTGCAAAAGGCCCTGGGTGCACCAGGCCCCAGGTGTGCTAGGCCCCCTGGGTGTACTAGGCCCCAGGTGTGCCCCATGAGCGTGTGGGAGGAGATGCCCTGCTTTCAGAGATCCAGTTCTCAAGGGGAAACAGCAACATCCATAGGTCAAGGGTGGAAGTTGGGGCGGGGGCGGGGGGGTAGAATTAAATAAAAAATCCCTTTCCCAAAGCCTATAAGGTCCAAAAAGCCAAGCCTCAGTGAGTTGGGTTAATGCCAGTCCCACAGGTCTCATACCAATGTCACAGAGGATGTCATATCAGAGTCCTAGAAACCTTTCCCATTAAGGTCAAAGAGGTTCTCACACTGAAGTCACAGAGGCCTTATCTTAAAGCCATGGATGTCTCTCACTAAAGCCACAGATTTCTTACCGGGTCCCAAATGCCTTGCTCAGCTTCTTGGGTTCTACTTGCTTCTGGGCTTAGAAACCCAGGAAGTTTTGTATGACTCCCAAGCAGATTCTTCAAATTTCAACAGATAAAATTGTAGAGTTTGCTTAGGAATTTGCTCTCATCACTTGAATACAGTGAAAATCACTGGATTATCTCATGTTGCTCTTTATGCCTTACTTATTAGGCCAAACAGAGATTACTAGTCTCTCTATAATAGTTTCTGGTTTATAACGATGAGAAGGAAAAGAGTCCCATAGAAATTTTTTGTTTATCTGATTAGTTTTTAATCTTTGAGCTCAGAGTACCAATTTGTATCAAATTCTGCTCTAATTATCTCATAGTAGATAGAAATAAATATTACATAGTTCCTAGTCCTGGACCCAGGTAGTAATGACTATTAATGGTAATTAATACTTGCATATAGTTTAAAAGTTATGAGTATTTTTACTTCCTTTTTTATCTTTAATTTTATAACTTAGGAACTGTTTGCTCCACTTTAAGAGAGAATGTCCACAAAACCCACTAGTAAGCTAAGTACTAAATTCACTTTACTTTTCTTTCCATAAGAAGCTAAGACCCAGAGAAATGAGTCAGTCAGTGAGGAAGATGGTCTCAATGCCAGGTACTACCTAGTGCTTTCCATGATACTAGACTTCCTGCCTTGCCCTTTTACGCTTATGCCTTTGAATGGGAAAATGACAGCCGTCCCCAAAGGAAGAGGGAAAAATCAACATGCCAGCAGAGATCAAGAGTAGGTGCCACCGAGGGAGATGCAGTTCACTGGTTTTGACTCACTCAAAGGTGCTGAGATGGTCTACCATAGGGAACACAAAGCACAATAGGAGAGTGGCATTTAGAACACAGAGAGTGACTGTTCCCAGCTAAGAGGAAATAAATTAATACATTCAACTTCAAATATCTGCCCTAAGTCAAGCTTTTGGGTTCCTGTGAAAGATAAAAAAAGACAATATACAAAGAATATTGCTAAACCATAAAAGGTGGCATAACATAGGTATTAAGAGCCCAGATTCTTGAGCCAGAGGGTCTGGTTTGAAATCCAGCCCGTAACTGCTGGCTTTGTGACTAATTTTTCTGATCGCCAATTCTGGCAGAATTTTTCCCTATATCACCAAGCAATTTTCTAACACCAGTTGGGTGTCCTACAGTTCAACTCAGTTGTGGTACTTTCTACCCTGAGAGCATCAGATTCCACAGGTTAAGGGCTCAAATCCACAAGATTGCCCCAACTTCAGATGGCAATTACAAGTCCAGGTTATTAATTACAGTTTTGACAGATTTGGCTACAAATCACAGGTTCTCATGACCTCTTCCTTGGATTCAATTAATTTATTAGAGCAGCTCACAAAACTCAGAAAACCAGTTTACTCACTAGATTACTATTAATTAAAGGATACAAATCAATGGCCAGACGAAAAGATACAAAGGACGAAGTCCCAAAGGAGCTTCTGTCCTTGTGGAGTTTGGGGCTCTGCATGGCGGCCCATGGAAGGGTTTTGATTCTCTAACCTGGAAGCTCTCTGATTCCTCTCCTTTTTCTCATTTTTGTAGAGGCATTGTTACATTGGTATGATTGGTTAGCTCGTTGGCCATTGGTGATCAATTCAGCCTGGCTGCAGAGGGGTGGGACCGAAAATTCCAACCCTCTATCATGTAGTTGGTTCTTCTGACAACCAATCAGGCCCCCTCATAAGGTGCGGCCTCAAAGTCACCTCATTAATATAACAGAAGACACCTTCATAACTTTCACCACTTGGGGAATTCCTTGGGGGTTTAAGAACTCTATGCCAGAAGACTAAATACATATTTCGTATTATAAATCATTTATCACAGTGATCTTGGGCAGATTATTTAACTTCGTGCTTTGGTTTTTCTTTTCTAAAAAACAGTAATATTATAATAATAAATTATAACATATTGATATATTAATTTAATAATTCAAATTAATTAACATATGTGAAACAATTAGAACAGTGCCTGGTATGTGTTGTGGTTGTTATTATTATGGGGTTGGGAGAAAGATTGTGCTAAATGGAAACAATCGACTTGAGATTTAAAAAGTAAATCAAACAAAATTTACCTGGACTCTGAGAGTCTTCTATAGGTCAACTTATATAAATTAAAACATCTATTATTTCAATACGAAATTTATATCTCATTTCTACACACACACTGTCTATTTCACTGGTATTAAACTGTTTGTTTCGGAGTGGAGAGAGAACTCAGAGATAATTCGTTTAATGCCACCTTAGGAAATTATAGTGTAGGGCTAGGTAAAATATAATATACAAAGGCTGAAAAACTATAGTTGCTGAAATTGAAGTCAGATTTTTAAAAACGATCCTTTATGTCAATGGTTCCTCTTCTGTAATTGATTAAAGCAGAGACAGGAACTATATTTAGACATCATAGCCTCCATTGTTACTTAGGATAATACAGTGGGAGAAATAAATGCATCAATTACAAAATCTATAACACAGAGAATCATGAAATAAAAACTAGGTATAGAGTGTTTCTGTTATTCTTAAGAGTGCGTTTTGTCTGAGTTAAACATGTATGGTCTGGTTACACTCAGCATTGACTCTGATAAAATTAATTCGTATATTGGGACCCACAAAAGAAAGTCTGTTCCAGTGACCCAGCCTATGTCACAAATCTAAACCTAATTCAGCCTGCACTTATAGGAAATACCTGTCAGGAAATCTAACATACAGCAATCATGATCTTCCATGTCAGCTTTAGCTGGGTTATCTTACCCTAGAAAATAGGACTTACTAGGCTTTTAAGAAAATCCCTGATCTTGCATGCCCCTTGTCAGAGTTGTTTCTTCTAACACTCCGTAAAATTCGCTCTTGCTTGAAGTCCCTTGGGAAGAGTGCTTTACTGCTCGTGAGGCACTGTGCTCCTTCAATCCATGGATAGTTTCCCCTTGAATAAGAAATCAAACTCATTACTAAATGATTTTAGTTTTGTCATTTGACAACTCCTTTCAGGAAAAAGCAGGTAAACATCAGAATCTTAGCCATGCAGATTTTTGAGTGAAAAAGAATTATAGCAATCGTTTAGTCCAATTACCTTTAAATGACTTTTTGGGTAACTTTTAATTTTGATGTAGTTTCATATTTATAGAAAAGTTGCAAGAATAGTAAGAATAACTTCTGTGTATCCTTTACCCAGGTTTATTAATTGTTAACATTTTGCCCCATTTGTTTTCTCATTTTTGTTCTCTCTCTCCCTCTCTCTCTCTCTCCATCTCTATCACACACACACACACACACACACACACACACACACAATGTTTTCTGAAGCATTTGAGAATAAGTTGCAGTATGATGCTTCTTTACTCCTATGCAGTTTAAAGTATATTTTTTAGGAACAAATACATTCTCTTACATTACCATATAACGATGATCAAAAGCAGGAAATTTAACAGAAAAATCCCAATTATCTAAACTTCATCATGTGTAATTTTAGTTAATTGTCCCAATAATTCCCTTCATAAAAAAGTTTTCCTCTGGTCCTGATCCAACCCAGAATTGTTTAGTTTTTAACCCTCCATAGTTTTCTTTAATCTGAATCAGTTCCTCAGCCTTCCGTTGTCTTTCATAACTTTGACATTTTTGAAAAACACAGGCCAGAAATTTTGTAGAATGTCTCTCAATTTGGATATGTTGGATGTTTCCTCATAATTAGATTCATGTTATGTATTTTTGGGAGAAAAGACACAAGAGTGATGTTGTGTCTTTTCAGTGAATCAGAGATTGGAAGGCAACAATGTTGGTTTGTGTCTTGTTGGCGATGTTAACTTCGATCACTTGCTTTCTCACCTTTAAAATTTTTGCTTCCTCCATAATTATTAAGTAATTTCTGGGGTAAACTGAGGCTGTAAATACTCTGTTCATTAAAACTTCACTTACTCTATTTAGCATCTATGGATGATTCTTGTTTAAACACGTTGTTAATTACTATGATAGTTACAAAATAATCATTTTCTAACTCTATCACTTCTTCTACATTCAATAGTTGACTTTATAAGATAAAAGTGGTTATTTATTATCACTATACTGACATTCATATTTCATTTGGTGACTGTAATTCATCACTATTATTATTATTTATATTAATGCTCAAATTATTCTGGATTTGTCCCACGAGAGAACTTTAAGCTACCTCTTGTGTCATTTTGATATGTTGCCAACATTTTTTTTTTTAGTATATCCTTATTTTATAGCTTAATACGATATTTTAGGATTATCTTGTGCTTTCACCACCTTGAGCTGGGAATCAGCTGTTTTTCCAAAGATTTCTGGTTTCTTTTAGTGCAGAGCAGTAATTAGAAAACAGTATCTGAGATGTAGTTGTACTCATTACTAATTTCTTTTAGGCCTTCTCAGCAGCCAGAGCTAAGAAACACACAAACACATACACACACACACACACATGCACACACACCCATCTATTTCTCTCTCTCTCAATAACCGTGAATTCATACAGACACCAACAATTCTACACAGCCTCACCAACAAATGTTGACGAGTTTTTTAAAATTTTGCCAATCTGTTAAATGAGACATAGTTTAATTTGCACTTCTCTTTCAAGTGAATTTAAATACCTTTTTACACATTTGAGGGCTACATGGGCTGTTCATAATAATCTAGGAGAGCAACATCTTTTTATTCCACACAGGAAGACTCTCAGTACCCATTTATAAAGTTTTGGTTTTTACATTCTACTTTTCTTCCTATTTACCAATTGACTCTTATTTTATTCAAGGGGCTGGGTCATTTGTGGAGGTTCCCTATTGTAAACGAAAGCATGAGAATTTGGCAACGATCCTGAAATCATTTTTTTTTAAACCAGCATATTAAAATTGGAATTTTTGCTATACTTTCCAACTTAATGCATGATGTTTTTGCTGTTATTTTTTATTGGATTGCTCAATGTGTTAAGTAATGTCAACATTGAGATCATTTGAATATCTTAAGCAAAATAAAATTCTCAGGCCTGCCTCAAGAAATTCTGGTTTACTAGATCTTAGGTTGAACTATGATACACATTTTTAACAAGGTAATGATGCTACCAGGACCTGTGTTTAGGTGTTTGGGAATCACTGTTCTGGTATGTGCCTTGAGGATATATTCTTCAGCCGATGGTAAATTGAATTAATGATTCTAATTACATCCCAAAGAGACAAGTTTGTATAATCTAAAATTTTGTATGATATAAAAATGGTTTTCATTTATTTTTTTGCAGTTGGGAAAGATGTCTCTTAGACACACGTATCCTTCAACACTCAGACACACTCAGCCAGTCTGTCCCAGACTCACCTATCTTAGGCCTTTAATTGACAGCCTCAGCCCCTGAGATGTACAAAATGAAGCCACTGAACGTTCTCTATTATCTATTGTGTTCCAACCTAAGATTTCTCATCCAGATCAAGAAACTCTGCGTGACCAAAATTGAGTCAGTATAGAACTTTTTCCTGCTTTCTTGAGTTAAAATAATTTATATAAACTAAGGAAAGTAGCAGAAATAACAGTGAGAGGTAGTATGGTATAGTGAATAAGAGCACATTTTCCATGTATCAGAATTTCCTTGTTTTTTAAGGCTGAATAATATTCCATTATATGCCACACTTTGTTTATCTAGTCATTCATTCAGGAACATTTGTGTTGCTTCCACCTTTTGGCTGTTGTGAATAATGCAGCTTTGAACAGAGATTTACAAATAGCTATTTGAGTTCTTGCTTTCAGTTCTTTTGCATAAACCTAGAAGTAGGTTTGCTAGATATTTGGTAATTCTGTGTTTAATTTTTTGAGGAATTGTCTTTACTGTTTTCCACAACAGCTGTACCATTTTATATTCCCATCAGCAATGTAAAAATTTTTAATTTTTTTACATCCTTGTCAACACTTATTTTCTGTTTTATGTTTGTTTGTTTGTTTTTTGATAATAGCCATTGTAATGGACTTCAAGTGATATCTTATTGTGGTTTTGGCTTTCGTTTTCCTAATGTTGTTGAGCACCTTCTCATGTATTTCTTGGACATTTGCATATCTCCTTCGGAGACTTGTCTATTCAAGTCCTTTGGCCATTTTTTAATTGAGTATTTTTTTTCTTTTTGAGTTATAAGAGTTCTTTATAAATACTCAATATTAGTCCTTTTTCAGATTTGCGAATTGCAAATATTTTCTTCCATTTTTTGGTTACCTTTTTATTTTGTTGATATTATCCTTTGATGCAGAAAACTATTAAAATTTTTACAAAATCTAATTAATCTTAATTTTATTTTTATTGTTTTTGCCTACACTTTTGGTGTCTTATCCAAGAAACCATTGCCAAGTCCAAAACCATTAAGCTTTCTCTCTGTTTTAGGTCTTATGTTTAGTTTTTGATGCATTTTGAGTTAATTTTCATATATAGTACAATGTAAATGGTTCAGCTTCATTTCTTTTTTCTCTCTCTCTCTCTCTCTCTCTCTCTCTCTCTCTCTCTCTCTCTCTTTCTTTCTGAATGTGGATATCTAGTTTTCTCAACACCATATACATAGAGTTTATTTCTGGGCTCTTTATTCTATCTCATTGGTCTATATATCTGTCTTTTATGCTAGTACCACTATATTTGATTACCACACTTTTGTAGTGAGTTTGGAAATCAGCAAATCTGAGACCTCCAATTTTGTTGTTTTCTTTTCTTTTCTTTTTTTTTTTTTAAAGACTATTTTGGCAATGTGGTGTCCCCTGAGATTCCATATGAATGTTAGAATAGATTTTTCTTTTTCTGTGAAAAAGTGTTGGGATTTTGACAAGGGTTGCATTAACTCTGTTATTTACTTTGGGCAGTATTGCCATCTTAACGATATTAAATATTCCAACCCATGAACATGGAATATTCCATTAAATGTATGTTGTTTTAAGACGCTAAATTTATTGTAACTTGTTTCAGCAGTATAAGAGGCTAATACTCTAGCCAAATAAGTAAATCCATATTCAATGTGTTTAGTGGTTTAATTGATTTTAAAAGATAGAAAGTACAGATTATTCATTATTAATGTTTGTGAATTTCTATTCATCTCCCTTTACCCTAAACTCATCTTCCTTTCTTGCTGTTGAGAACCCCTCTGCTCTCATGTGTGGGGAGAAGCTTAGCTCCTCCATCTCTCTTGGCTCAGGCCTCCGAACTGTTGGTGGGGTTATCCTAAATCATTCAGCATAGCCGAGCTAGCCTGGATGAGAATCACCCAGCCAGTTCAAAGAATCATGAAAAATAGTACCTGTTTGTCATTTGCGTGGTTTATGTGTTATTGTTAATTGATATATCTTCCATTCAAAGAGGCCTTGTCTGACTTCTCTAAATTCAAGCCTCTGACTCTTAGAATCAGGTGTCCAGCTGTTCTGCTTTGTTTTCTTCACAGTCCTTCTCTCTCTCTCTCTCTCTCTCTCTCTCTCTCTGAAAGTTACTTTTATTTTTTTAGTTATTTTATATTTGCACCACATCAGACAGGAGCTGGGACCTCATCTTGTGCTCTATGATGCCTCTAGCACCTGGAAGAGTTCCTGACACTTAATAGGTGCTCAGCAAATTTAGACCTTAATAAAGACCTTAATAAAACCCGTATTTTACCTCTTTCCAAATATCTGCTATTTAATGAGTTAAGATCTGAGTATAAAATATGTTGTATTATTAAACCAATGAATTATCCTTGTAACCAATAAAACTTACTCCCAGATTTTTGTGATTAGTCGAAGCTTTTGTTGATGTTCAATATGTTTGTAATTTGTGACTTTCTTTTGAATTTATGAGAAAATTTGCTGAATCTAAGAAAAGCTATATCAGGAGTTGCTTGGAAGGTATAATTTTAAACTGGAAATGTAATTATGACTTCTTAATACTTGAGATAGATTCTTACCATTTAGTTTTATAGACTCCTAATTACTTCCCTTCCCTAAAAGCTTAATCCTGCACTTTAAAAGTTTGCCAATAGGTGGCACTCCTGTCTCACAATTTATTAGTCTAAATTGCAATAAGAAGCTATTGCATATACATATTCTTAAATTTCAGCTTTGTTGAGGTATAATTGAGATAAAATTACAAGGTATTTAAAATGTACATTGTGGTTATTTGATATACTTATACATTCTGAAAGGATCCAACCCATCTAGTTAATTAAAACAACTGTCACGTCATATAGTTATCTTTATTTTTTTACTTGATGGCACTTTAGTCTACTTTGTTAGCAAATTTCAATTATCCAGTACAGTATTATAAACTATAGTCACCACAGTTTTACATTAGATCCTAAGCCTATTTTTTTATATAAATCTCTCCCTAGTTCCCTTACTCCCACACCCCTGACAACTGCTTTTCTATCTCCTTTCAGTAAGTTTTACTTTTTTTTTAAGATTCCACTTATAAGTGATAATCATGTAGTATTCGTCTTTCTTTGTCTTGCATATTGATTTCTGTTCCCTTTAGTTCTCAGAGTTTAACAACAGCTGCTCTCTCTGCAGACTCAGTCAAAGCAATTTGCTACAGCAACCTTCCAAGTTTTGTATTCTGCAATCATTTCCTGATGCCAGTTATGCAGATCTTGGGGTTTTATGTCATTTTGGGGTTTTATGTTATTTTGGATTTTATTTAAATGCATAAGCAAATACAATAAATGAGTCATACTGTAAAGAACAGTTAGTAGTCATCTGGGTCTAATTCCAGATGTTTTTGACAGAAATTGAGAGTGAGGAAGGACTCCAAGAGAAAATAAATTGCAATAAGAGAGCTCATCTTTTTGGAGTAGGAGTATTAGAATAGATCCTGTTAAATTTTTATATGCTCATAGATATTTATGAATTTAATTCTATTTATAAACATTTAATGAAAAATCCTAGTAGATTGGAAATTTATTTATATAGCTTTGCATAATCTGGCCGCTGAAAAGAAATATCATTCTCATCTTACACAGCACTCACTTCCTTAGTCTGTACTGTAGCTACAATGGCCCCCTCTCAGTCCAAAGAAAAAATCCATCTTGGTCCTGCTGTTGAACTTTTGGACCAATCCTTCTACATAGATAGCCTTTCTCCTCATCTTTACCTATTCAACTCCTAGCTCTTCGCAGATCTCAGTTAAAGTGTCACTTCATCAAGGAAAGTAGATACAGAATTTCTTTTATTTGAACTGCTCAATTTACAATTTTACATAACATCTGTCTTCCCTCACTACATTTTGAGCTTCCAGAAAGCAAACCGCTGTCTCCAGGGCCCACCACAGTATCCTTAGACCTAGCATGGTGTCTAGCACATGGCAAGCTTTCAATAAATATTTACTGATTTAATGAATAGGTTTTTGAATCCATTGGTTTTTATGGGGCTAGATAATAATAAATAAAAAAATTAATGGATTAGTGTTAGCTTTGAAAATCTGTATCTGTTTCTACATTCACTGGAACAAACTGAGAGTAGGAAGATAAAGAGAAATTAACATTATTTGACATAATATTGTAAATTTTGATTGCAAAGGGGATGGTGGTGTTGTGTTGATTAAAGAGCATCTGTAAAATGTATTTTCTTCCTAGGATAGATTTACTGAAATTAATACTTCTAGCCTGAATTTGGTCCCCATGCCCCCAGCACAATGTCTTTGTAATTTAAAAAAAAATTTAAACTGCTTCTGTGTAGATCATACATCCTCTATTTCATTTTGCCTATTGTATCATTCTTTACATCACTAATTTTTATCAATTCCATAATACTCAAATGCCTTTGAATTTGTGAACAATGATTAGACTGTACCACCTCTGAGAATGCTAGAGATGAGGATTAAACGAGTTTGCAGAGCCACAGGAAATAACAATGCTGGAGTCTTGGGGTTTTTATAAGAACTGATATAAACAGGGGTACAGGTCAAGATGCGGCAAGTCCTGATGTCTCCAACTGTGGTGGTAGACAGAGTGTTGACATAAAACTGGGTGTTTCCCTGGGAGCATTTGGAGGATCTCCTTTTATTTCTGTTTATGGATGTACAGAGGCAGAGAGAGTGACAGTGATCACTGGGAGGCATGCTGAGCTCTGAACTTTTTAAAAATTTCCAATACAATAAATACAACTTTTAAAAAATTTCCAATACAATAAATACAACGTGAAACAGATAAACAACAACAGAAAGGTATCCCCTCTAAAAGAAAACAATATAAAACAACTTCACTTTTGAATATGCAAAAACTTTTTACATCCTCAAATAATAAGTTTCACTGTGTTGTAGCAAAAGTCTTAAAGGATAGTTAGGATGCTTCAATATAAGCCAGGGTCTCCAACCCCTGAGCTGCAGACTGGTACAGGCCAGTGGCCTATTAGGAACTGGGCCACACAGCAGGAGGCGAGCGGTGGGACAGCAGGCGAAGCTTCATCTGTTTGCAGCCTCTCCCCAGTGCTAGCATCACCGCCTCAGCTCCACTTCACATCCTCGGACATTAGGTTCTCATAGGAGCATGGGTCCCTTGTGCCAAAAAGATTGGGGACTGCTAATATAAGAAATAAATTAGTGTAATTCTGATAAGTGCATTAAACATAAAATTCACATGATTCTCTTTAGGTATAATGAAAATGTATTTAGAAAATTCAGCATGCATTTCTATTAGATGCTAACATACTAAGGATCACTTATAACAAACTGATAAGAAACATAATATTGAGATTTCTCAAAAAATTAAAAACAGAACTACCTCATGATCCAGCAATAATAAATTTTAGAAGCACTAGGAAAAAAAAAACAGTTCATGTTAAAAAATAATCTTTGGACTCAAGTAGATTTTAAAAAAGTGGCACTAATGGCCCAATCATCCAATTTCCCATCTCTAGCTTGACTCCCAGATCTGAGGGTCACCCTTGAGATAGAAATAGTTTAAAGGTGACATCGTTTTAAATGTCTCCATGAGGTTCATTTCTGAAGTGTGTTGGATCCATAGTCTTTTAACCTCTGGCAGAATCACAAAAGTAGGGATAGATATCAGAGTTTCATTCTAATGAAAATTGTTTTAACACCACTGTGTTGCATTCAATGAATATGGCTCTTCCCACCTCTATCTGCTTCTGTTCACAGAAACCAAAACAACTTTTTCTCTAGTTCCTTTCTCCATGGTAAAATGGAGGAGATCTAATTACTATTGGCTAAAGCAACCAAATATTTAATAAGTTAAATATTTATTTCTCTGCCCGAGACATACGATCTGCACACAGTTAACTTTAATTAATTTAAAAAAATTGAGCCAACTTATATCCTTATTTAAATCCAATTATTTTCAATGGAAACCAAGATACTATAAAGAATCTTCCAGTTGTATTAGCTAACATCTGCTTTGCTTTTGGTCACCCTAACCAAGTGAAAAAAGAGTATAAAATTCTACTCTGGGTATGAGAGATTAAAAAATAAAAACCCTTTGTCTGTAGTTATTTGGAAAATTCATTCTGAACAAGACTGACCAGTTATTGAGCACTCAGTATGTGCAAGACACAATGCTAGGCACTTTTTACACATCCTCTCATTTAATCATCAGAATAAGCCTTCAAAGTAGTGTTACAGCTGTTCTACAGAAGAAAAACAGAATGATGCCAGCACCCCTAAAGCTTCCTTCATATCCTTTCTTAATTACTGTTGCCACCCATCTTAAAAGTAACTGCTATCCTGATTTTTAGCACTGTAGTTAGTTTTGCCTCTTTATAAAAACAAATATCTAAACTTTTGTGTTTTTATTTGTGAGATTCATTCACTTTTTACTTAATTTAAGTTTTTTTTAAATTTACATTGTTTTATAGTATGGACACTATTATGAATATTCTTACATATGTCCTTAGGCGAATGTGTGCACAAATGCAAATAAATCATTTTACCCAGACATATAGTAAGAGTTCTATAAATGTTACCTGTATTACTGCTGCTATAATTATTCTTACAACTAGTAAAATAAATGACTAAAACTATTTGTAATTTCCCTACCAGATATTGTTTGAGTTCTCGACTAATTTTTTGGCTCACTTCTAAAATCATTCTGATATTTTAAAAAAGACATACCTGAATTAGTGAACATACATAACATATCAGTTACAATTCTAAATCTTGACAAGAACCACTCTAATTATTACAAATATTCTTTATGCTAACATAAAGAGTGGCAAGTTCTGGCAAACTAAGTTCCCTTTGGGGTTCAGTTCTTAGACTTATGGATAAGAGAATAGTGCTTGTTTTACAACTTGACTCCAGTAATCCTTCAGATATAGATTCCCCTGATACTGTGGACAAAACAGAGAATAAGAACTGTAGTATAGTGTAAATAGGTATATAGATAAATGGTCAAATATTTCTGCTTACTGGAAGACTCTAGGGCATGCCACATACCCTGTTCCTTTTCTGGATCATCTTCTGATCAATATCTTTCTCACATACTTGGATGAAGGTATATTTAGATTGACTTTTAAAATTTACAGTCTGCAAATTCTTGCTTTAATTATCTTCCACAGCTTAAGATACAGTCATAAATTTGATGGGCAAAGAAAATGCAAGAAGAGTGATAGAATATTCATCTGTATTTGGATATTAACAAACAAGAGATTACTTGTCATCTATAGCCTCACATGGAAATTTGGACCCTATAGATATGGCAAAAAGAAAAAATAATCAAGTGACTGGACATGGTGAAAGGAACAGGGCTGGTATTCATGGACATAGAAATGGCCAATATTATATTAGAAGTTATTATTTATAGACTTGACACAAATCCATGATCTAGATACCAAGTAGGAAAATGCAATATACTCAACAACACAGTCCGAGAATTTAATGTCCTTGAACAACATACATAAAATGGGAAACTGTGTTTGACAATGGTTTATATTTTTACAAAATCTAGAGGGTTTGATTATATCCAGTATGTTTTAATTATAAGCTAATTCCATGATAAAAATGCTAAGGCCATTACAAATATTTTAATATCCTCCATAAAGGTTTTGCATAATTTTTGTGTGTTTCATTCTTAGATGCTTAATATTTGTTGATTGTGGTAATTTCATTTTTTAAAAGAATATGTCATTTTAACTGTTGATGGTATGAAGAAATGGAACAGATTTTTGCACATTTATTTTGTATCCAGAAACCTTGCTAGATGATCATATTTTAACATGTATTTAAGAATACTTTTGGATTTTCTATGTAATCTCAACCATAATCTGTGAATAATGATAGTTCTGTTTCATGTTTGACAATCTTCTATCTTTTAAGTCACTTTATTGCCTTATTGAGTTGGTAAAAACATCCAAAAAATAGACATAAGAAGATATTTATGGCTGATTTTTCCTAAACTCTAGGAGAATAATTTCAATATATCATAGATAGGTATAATATTTCCTCTAGGTTTTTGCAGACAACATTTTATCAGGGAAAAAAAATATTTTATTCTATTCCCAGTTTGGTAAGAACATTTATTACAAATAGATGTAGCATCATATCAAACTTTCCCCCCTTGTTTTTCTTTAATCTGTTAATGTGTTATTACATTAATTGGTTTTCTAATGCCTCATAACTGGGATCTCATTGACTATGTAATCTGTGGTAGTTTGGCTTTGATTCAGTTAAAATGTTCTCACTATGTTAACTAAGTGCCTCCAGTACCTCCTTGTAAGTGACCTTTCATTAATATCAGGAGGTATTAATTACTCTCTCCTTATACAACTCTTTGCTTTTAGTTACTTTAAAACCCTAGTCTTTTGGTTTCCCTCCTCCATTTCTCTGCTTTTCAGTTTTTTTCTTTCTTTATTTTTTTTTCTTCCTCTGGTGTTCCTCAGGGCCCTTGGAGTTCATCATCTCTTATGGAATGGAGTATGGGCTGATGATTCCCAAATGTCTGCTAGTAGTCTAAATTACTGTTCTGAGGTACAGTAACAAATACTGAAGTACCTAATCTATCCATCTTTTCACTTGGATAACTTACAGGTATTCCAAAACATTCAAAACAGAACTCACCATCTTCCAACTCTTCTTTTTCCTACCCTTTGGCTTTAAAACTGCTCTCCCTCTCATGATCCCTCAGGTTACAGTTATCCACGCATCTAGATGCAAAAGAAGAAAACTAAATGTCATTCCTGGCTTCTCTTCCTCTTTATAGCCCCAAATTCATTGCCAAACCTTACTGATTCTATGTCCTAAATGCTACTCATAGCCATGAATTTCCGTCTCTAGACATTAATATAGCCAAAGATATCATTCTCCTCTCAAAAATACTACCAAATTTCTTTATTTTTATTCAGACTTGCTTTATTTAAAAAATTCCTTTCTATCTTCTTTCTTTCTTTCCTTCTTTCTTTTCTTCTTTCTCCCCTCTTTCCTTCCTTCCCTTTATTCTTTCTTCCTATAAATTTAAATACTTCTCCTAAATTAAAATATTTTTGTTTATACAAAATAATTTACCAATAGTTCATTACACAAAATTGTTCTTGACATAGACATTTAAAAATTAATTAATAGAATTTAATTGAAGAGTACGAGAAACATTGAAAAAGACCAAGTTTTTTGATGATTTCATTTTTTGATGTTGTCTGCTACACTCGCATACTTAATACTAACAATAGAATTTTGCTGACACATGAAGACACAAAGTCTGAGTTTGGTTCTGATGCATTATTGGCTTTTGTCAAAATCATTTTTCCTAGAATGCAGAACAGATATTTCTGTTTACTATTTCCTTATTTTAACTGAAATTATTTTCTACCTATTTTCTGTCTATTAACACTAACTTGACAGCATTATGTCTCTGGCTGAAAGAAATAGAACAAGTGCAAAGATAAAGAGCAAAACTGGGGAATATGTTGAACTGTGAATATGTTACTCTGACATACCCGAGGAATGTTTAGATTGAAATTAAAGTAAATTATCAGTTAAAATATTTTAACTTCAGAAAAGTAGTTTTGGTTTTGATGTATTTTTGTATATTGTTTGATCAGTCCAGAATATGACTTGCCAGTTTCCACATAAAATTCTAAGTATCTTCAGAATCCAAGGCAAATATCATCCCTTTTCTCCCCCTGATGGTAATGTTTGTAGTTACCTTTTCTATATTCACATTATATTTTATCTCATTGTTTCTTTCTTTGTTTTCACTATTTTATAGATTTCCTAATGCTTTTTTTTTTTTTTTTGGAGTAACCATACTACATTTGTTTAATTGTCCATTAAACAATAACTAAGTTATTTAGATTATCTCTACAACTTTCTTTGAAAAACAACTAAAATATATGGATCTAAATGTTACAGTATTTCAGGTGAGAAGTAAAGTACAAATCAGTGAAAAAGAATCTGACCCATATTTGCATGCTAACATATTTGACTAACCTTTTGATTGTTACCACAACTGGAAATTTTCAGTCCGTGCCAATAAATGGAAATGCAAACTGTTTGGCTTGGAAATTAGTAGCTCTTTCAAAGACATAAAAAACATTTTCTTGAAAGATGTGAGACTGTATACCTTAGCAGATCTTTATGGATTGAGACCAGAATTACAATAAAAGCAGAAAGATTTTCTTAAGCATATATGACTATATCCAAAAGCAAGAGGTTCTGCGTAAGGCTGAAATTGGAACAAAAGCAATGAAGATAAGTATCAGAAACGGATGCTATTCTGCAACAGTTTGATCATAAGTTTATCATTGAGACATAGTATTAGAAATTTGTTTTTATTTCTGTGAAAATGCTCACTGGATTGGATGTAATCTTTACGATACTGTCAATAGCAGAATTCATCATTGGAGTTTTGGGAAATGTGTTCATTGGACTGGCAAACTGCTCTGAATGGGTCAAGAACCGGAAGATCTCTGTAGCAGACTTCATCCTCACCTGCTTGGCCATCTCCAGAATCAGTCAATTGTTGGTATCATTGTTTGAATCCCTTATAATGGGACTATCTTTACATTTACATTCAGTTTATACACTAGCAAAACTTTTGACTTTGCTTTGGAGAATAACTAATCACTTGACCATTTGGCTTGCTGCTTGCCTAAGCATTTTCTACCTCCTTAAGATAGCTTATTTCTCCCACCCCCTTTTCCTATGGCTGAAGTTGAGATTGAATAGAGTGATTCCTGTGATTTTTTTATTTTCTTTGTTCATTCTGATTTTTGACTTTCTATTGCTAGAAACTTTTAATGATTTTTTCTTAAATATCTATATAGTAGATAAAAGCAATCTGACTTTATGTATAGATGAAAGTAAAACTCAGTATGTTAAAACCCTGATTCTTCTTAGCTTGACCTGTTTCTTTCCCATTGTTTTGTCCCTGACCTCATTGCTTCTTTTATTTCTGTCCTTGGTAAGACACATCAGAAATTTGCAGCTCAACTCTATGAGCTCAAGGGACTCTAGCACAGAGGCTCATAAAAGGGCCATAAGAATGGTGATATCTTTCTTTTTCCTCTTCATAGTTCATTTTTTTTCTGTGCAAGTAGCAAATTGGATACTTATGTTGTGGAACAACAAATTTGCAAAGTTTGCCATGTTAGCTGTATATATCTTTCCCTCAGGACATCCATTTGTTTTGATTGTGGGAAATAGTAAACTAAGACAGACAATCTTGAAGGTACTGTGGCATCTTAAAAAGCTTCTCAAAACAAGAAAATCTGTTACAGATTTACAGCTAGACTTTCCAGAGTGTTTTCAAAGATAATAATTTACAAGGAAATTTTAAGAATAGATTTTCACTTTTACAGGTTTTTTTTTTCCTTACCGAGTTCCTTCAAGTATTGTTGCGTGTAATTAAAATTTTCCCTAGAACAGATTGCTTTTGATGGTAATTCACACATGGTCAGCCAATATAACTTTAAAAGTAGTTATTTTTGTTTGAAACATTGGTTACTAATATTCTTTCAAAGATAATCTAAATTATTTAATTTTATATGCAAAAGGTGTATATAATTGCAACCTATGTAGGGGAGAGAGACATGTGGTTCTTTAGAAATCAAGATGAATTAGAAATCTGACTAGGTAGAAAATCTATAAAATGTTGATAGAAAGTTAACTGAGCAACTATAGTCATAGATGGGAAAAACGTGCCTTCATCACATCAATGACTAACTTTTTTTTTTTTAAATGAAAAAGCATCGCATTGCTGTTCTTAGAGATCTTGTTGATAAAAAGGGGCGAGATGCTTGAGAATAAGAATAATATTTGTAGTGTAAAATATAATAAATTATCTTTAAGTAGAAGTTGGAAACATGCTTATAATGTTAATTTTAATTTGAAATTCCAATCATAAACATTTTGATGTATCTAGGCATTTATTAATTTTATTAAATTCCAAGATAGGCAATTTGCATTTTCAGAGTGGCAGAAATAGATATTTCTCATATTATGTAACAGAATTAAAAAATATATAGATTTATTAATTAAAAACCACATTCATATTATTACTATAAAAAGATCATAATTATACTGAAAGCAAAACTTAGAACAACATACATTCAGTGTAAATTTTAGATGTGCATAAATATATGTAGTACTGTTTTTACTATAATAATCTAAATTTAGATAATATAGCTACCTATTGTAAATAAGGTTAAGTAAGGGTGGGAAAGTTTACTATAAACTCTTAAATATGGCTGTTTGGATTATAATATTGTTCATATGCAGTTTGGTCAAATTTTTATCACATTCAGTTTTAATAGTTTATGTAATAATGCTTTTTCTACTACTCTGTGAGCTCCCTCACGTTACTTCTCATTATTACACTTATTTTGCCTATAATAGTGTCTAAAATATTATGGATTTTATTAAATGAAATTAATGAATAATGCCTGTATTCTAGAGATTAAAATTAAGAAACTTGAATCCAAGTTTCAACTGAAAAGGAAAGTACAAATTGCTGTAAAGAAATCTGTGTCATATTTGCATGTTTGCATACCTGAATATATCCTTCCAGATGTCTTCACAAGGGGAAAATTGCTGCCAGTGCCAATGATGAGTGGGCACAGTTACTGTTTAATTTGGAAATCAGATTGAAAGTAATGTTATAGCTCCTCATTAAGATCTATGAGACGGAATCTCCTTGTACATACTTCAGACCCAAAGTTGAAACAAAAGAGGGAAGTCTTTCATGAAGATAAGTGAGATGGGATCTGAGTTTTTTTTGAGCATTTTTAATATACAAGTGAAGAATATCTAACTGGATATTACCCTACAACATGTTGACAGCAAGAAATCAGTGAATCATAGTATTAGCTTTCTGGACTCTTTCTACAGAAATTTCATCTGGAATAGAAAATATTTTTCTGATAGTGGCAACAGGAGAATTCATAGCTGGCATGTTGGGGAATGGCTTCATTGCACTAGTTAACTGCACTGACTAGGTGAAAAGTCAAAAATTCTCCTTAGCCGACGGCATCCTCACCAGCTTGGCTATCTTCAGAATAACTCTTCTTTGGACAGTACTGATTGATTTACTTCTAATGGCGTTATGGCTACATCTCTATGCCATTGATGAACAAGCAAAATTTATTACTATTTCTTGGGTACTGTTCAATCTCTTAGCTACCTGGCTTGCCACCTAAGTGTTTTCTACCTCTTGAAAATAGCCAATTTTGCTCACTCCTGTTTTGCCTGGCTGAGGTGGAGAATTAGCAGGGTGCTACTTGTTCTTCCACTGGGGTATTTTTTTCTTACTGTTTTTCAACATTGCATTAACAGACACGTTAAATGATTTCTGGGTTAATGCCTATACAATATATGAAAGAAACTCAACGTGGTCTTTAGATGTAAGTAAACCTTTAATACCTTGATTGTTTACAATTTTATCTACTTAGTTCCCTTTCTTTTGTCCCTGACTTAACTGCTCCTTTTATTTTTCTCCTTGAAGAGACACATCAGGAACGCACAGCTGAACTCCAGTTCTGGCGACTTTAGCACAGAGGCCCATAAGAGGACCATGAAAATGGTGATGGCTTTCCTCCTTCTCTTCACGCTTCATGTTCCTTCCACCCGATTAACGGGTTGGTTTTTCCTTATACTGCGGAGAGATCAGGCCAACACCTTCGTCATGTTCACATTGAATATTTTTCCTTCGGATCACTCATTTATCCTAATTTTGGGAAACAGCAAGCTAAGACAAACTGGCTTAGGACTACTGCGGCATCTTAATTGCCACCTGAAAAGAGTGAAACCTTTAGCTTCATAGACTTTTCCAGAATTTCTATATACCAAGAGAATTAAATCAATGAGGAGACATCGAAGAGCCATTTTAACTTCCGTTTTTCTCATTGGATTCTTTTAAACACTATTGAGCATCACAAACTTTACCTAGAATGGCCTATAAACTAACAATACACTCAAAATTTTTTTAAAAAGCAAGCATCATTGACATAACATTTGCTAGTAGCAAGAAAATACTCAAGACAATATGAATATAAAACATATAATGCAATGTGTATTAATTCTATGTATCTTGGCAAATATTTACTACATTTATATGTAAGGAAAAAACAGGATTATTTAGAAACAAAAATTCCTTCCAAGCTGGAGTAGGTGAAATATTTGTACAATATTAAGTTAAAAATACATTAAGGAATAAAAATGCTAAAAACATATAATCCCATAACAACAGACATAACTTTTAAAACAAAAGAGCAGACTACCATTAGAAATCCACACTAGAACAGCCACTACCTTTATGGAATGAGAAAAATCAACTGAATTTATAAAAAGAAATTGAATAATGTCTCTATGTGTATAATAATACATGTCTACAAGAATCAAAATCAAACCTAGGCACCAAATTTGTGTGCGAGGTGTGTGTGCATGTAAGGATTATATAAACATTAGTGTCCTTTGTCAGAGAAAACAAACATGACTAACCCACTAAAAACAGAAAGGAAAATTTGGAATATCACATATTCATATAAGTTTTAGAAATGTTTGTGTGTATATATAGTGCTGATTTCACTTTCATAATAAAATAATTGAGACAAAATCAAAGTAACTGAAAATGTATATGATCTTAAGGCCAGTAGGTAGTAAAATTTGCTTGTTAATGACATTATAATAATAGTTTACAATATGGTAGTTTTAGAGATTATAATTTTAAATATATTAAAAAAACTATCGATAATGAAGAAACCTTCAGGTTTACAATTGCCATAATTTTTCAGTGGTAGAAGCAAACAAAAACAGACTAGAAAATAAATTGTGGTTATTCGTGGGTTATAAGTTAATTTTGATAGAGCAGGAGGCCAAATCTGATGCTGGAAAGAATATAAAAACCACGAGGGCTTTGTAAAGTGTACTATCACTACAGAGAACTGTACTATGGGGTGCTCCGACATATCCATGATGATGATGATAATGATGATAACAATATGGGTATATCCAGACCTATGAAAAGATTTAGATTTTTAAACTGCATTCATTTATGTTGAACACCATATAAGACATTTCCTGGATGAAGGTGGTTAAAATGTATAAACTTGCAGTCATAAGATAAATAAGTACTGGAGATGTAACGTACAACATGATTAGTAAAAATAACACTGCTGTATATTTGAAAGTTGTGAAGAAAGTAGATTCTAAAAGTTCTTATCACAAGGAAAAAGACATTTATTTTCTGTATCTATATGGTGATGGGTGTTTACTATACTGTAGTGATCCTTTCACAATATACATAAGTTGTCATCGTGCTGCACACCATAAACTTATGCAGTGCTATATGTCAACTATATCTTATAACACTAAAAGAAAAAAATAAAACAAAATTTCTTAATGATTGTACCTGGGATTATCTTGCTTTAGGAAAGGTGAAATTCTAATCATATCGGCTATACTTAGGTTCAAATGTTGAGGATACTTTAGCTTAGAATCTATCCCTTTTAGGGAAAAAAGGTTAAAGATTACTTTATTCTTACCAGAAGTAAGGATATTTAGTTTTAGCTTTTAGATTTACATTTTAGTGTTACTAAACTTTTTTTAATGACCAAAATAAAATAAAATAAAAAATAAACAACTATGCACAGTCCTTGTTTCTTATGAGTGGGATCTAGCAGTAAATGTCTCATTAGGAATAAGTCCTCATTTGTCATGTCGTCATTTTGGGAAGATGAAGCTCTGAGAAGCAGAGAGACCTATTCCTGATAATAGAAGCGCAGAAAATAACTATTAAAAGGTGAAGCCTGAATTCTATGTTGGGCAGTGGTTACTGATGTATTCCATTCTCCTTATTAAAATGGCCTTTTGGGATTATGCTCTGTGCCTTACCTTCCAAAATAAGACGCTGTGTTAGAATCCCCAGCCATGATCCAAGAAAAGCTACCATTATCACATCCATAGCTAGTACCATTCAATTTGGAGAGAATTGTCTTATTCTGAGACCAAATTACTGGAAAAATAAAATGATCATCATTGCTTTTTTGCCAACTACTTCCCTCCAAATTAACTTTTCATAGTTTTGCTGTAATGAGTTTTATTTTTTTCAGTTTGCTCACCTGAGACCAGGAGTTTCAAATAATGTTTCAAATGGCAAAAGAGGCTTATTATGCCTGAGCCCTGCCTTACCCCTAGAACTTAACCCTAGAAGATATTTTAGTGTTCTAGCTCTGTTGTCTTGAACTTTACTGACAATATTGAATCCTTGACACTTCAGGCATTTTGTCTGCTGCTAGTGATTAAACCTCATATCCTCTGAGCGAAGGGCTTCCTTTTTTGAAGTACAGAAACCAGGGGAATATCTGCGAAACCCATTCTTCTACTGTCTGTTCACCTGTGAAATTGGCTAATGCTGACTATAGAAATCTATGCCTTGTGCTGGATTGCCTAGAATAAACCTTCATTTAAAAAATTTATCAGATGGTTGATTTGATAAATTGAGAAAAAAGTTAGACAATATTTTTTTTGGAGGGGGTATTATTTGTTGAAAACAAATCACAGGTAACAGGCTATTTTCAATTTTAGCAATTTGGGGGACAACAAAGTAGATAGAGCTTTAGAAGACAAAGGCACTATCTTAAGTTGTATACTTAAGGTACTTCTATTTCTTAGCCTCATGTTTAAATGTTAATTTTAAAAATAACTTCTTTTCCCTTTCATAGATCTAATCTGACTTCTGAATTATAAAGTTTCTATTAATTAATTTCTTTTTTTCAGTTTGCTTTCAAAGTTTTATCAATTAAAAAGCTAAAATAGTCCCTTGAAAAACACCATTACTTACACATTAAACATCTTTTTATCTGTTGGACACAACCTCTATTGCTGTGCCAATGATTTCAGAGTCAAGACATTCTAGGTACAGTATTTCATTAGAGATTTTTGCCTTTTGGTTACATGATGATTTATTTTCCTCATTTTGGTTCATATGAAAAGGTATACACAACCCACCTCATTCAATATATGAATGACTTCCATTTTTCTTATTGTTCATTGAGGCACTCCACTACCTTACTGTGAATAAATCAACACGCTTGGTACTTGAAAGCCATAAGCATGGTCGAGAATTTCTAATGTTTGCTGAAGATCCCTAGTTAAGACAGAAACTGGAAAGGGTTCCCTCAGATGTACTGCAATTAAACTACAAAGAATTCTATAGTTTCTTTTTTTCATAGTATAGGCACTCAGGAATGTCCTTTGGCCTTGTAATTGTCTCAAGAGCATTGATGAGCTTTGTATTTGTGGGGATCAGAAGTGAGGCATTGACTTTAGCTGTAAAAAGATTCATGACATGGCCTGGTAGTAATCCCGCTTTGCAATAGGCTATCAAGTGTTGTTAAAATTACAAGAAAGTTTTGACACTCATGGTAACACATGACCCGATCCAATGCAATTGTTGGGAATTCTGAGAGTTATTGCAGGGTTCTTTTCTTGATCCATTTGCCTGGAAACTTTTAAGTCTACTGCAGACTACTTTCCAGGTTCAAAGTTTCTGGCATTAGAATTTTTCTCTCCCTCCCCTTTTGTCCCTATATTCCTAAGTGTTCTATTCCCAGCCCTTTATGTCTCCACGCATAAGTCCCATTTTCTTCCTGACTCTATCAAATGCTATTGATGCTCCCCCAGGAAAAGCCTTCATTAAAATAGGACTGCAAGAATTTGTGACATTAGTTAGGTGTCCTTGGGGCAGTGATCGACATAGCTTCAAAATTCATGATTACCTTACCTATACTCCTTTCCATCCTTGGGGAAATGTCCTTTCCTCATCTCCCCTTATCCCTTTGCTTCCTCTTCCTCACCAACAAGCCAAATGACTAGGCAGCAGTGAGTATAAAATAGTTGAATTTACTTATCAACTCATATTGAATATTTATAGTCTAATACATAAAGCCCTCGATAAAATATTTTTTTTTTTAATGAGACAAAGAAGGATCTACTATTCCTACTTCTGGGTATTTATCTGAAGAAACCTAGAACACTACTTTAAAGGGACACGTGAATCCCTATGTTCATTGTAGCATTATTTACAATAGCCCAAACATGGAGGCATCCTGGGTGTCCATCAATGGGTGAATGTATAAAGAGGTGGTATATTTATACAATGGAATTTACTCAGACATTAAAAAGCATGAAATCTTGATATCTGCAACAACATGGATGGACCTAGAGAGTATTGTGCTGAATGAAGTCAGGCAAAGACAAATGTCATACGTGGAATCCAGAGAACAGAACAAAAAACAGAAAAAAGTTCATAGACACAGAACATTTTGATAGTTCTCAGATTGGAGAAAGGGGATGGGTGAAGGGGGGAGGGCACTAAGAGGTACAAATTAGTAGTTACAAAATACCATGGGGATGTAGAGTATAGCATGGGGAATATAATCAGTAGTATTGTAATAACCATGCATGGTGTCAGATGGGTACTGGATTTATTGGGGTGATCACCGATTACTTCATAAATTATATAAATGTCTAATCACTGTTGCACACCTGAAACTAATGTAATATTGTATTATAATAGAAAAAATAAAAATTAAAAAAGATATTGCCAATTACCCAGGTAATACTTCTGTTTAAGAATTTGAGAAAAGAAACAGGATTACTTAGAATTACATAAACATTTTAAAAAATTCAATTCTCCATCAAATGTATCTTTAGGGATAAATTCGACATCCAATTGTAGTTTGGCTAGTTACTATGACCTTGAGAAAGTTATTTAACCTCTTTAAATCTCAGTTTCCTCATCTGAAAAGTGATGAAAATGTCTTCCTCATAGGGTACGCATAAGATTTATGGAGATTATGCATGTAAATAATTTTCATTGTTCCCAGTATTACAAACACAATAAAATTAAAAAATGATGCTGATGGCGATGATATGCTCTTTTAGTCATCACACTTGCTCTTACCCTCAATTAAAAAAAATTTCTTGCTCCCCAAACTTTAAGTTAAACTATCATACATTCACCCTTCTCAACATTTTTATTAGTTATCACTCGTACCCAATGTTTTTTCTTCATTGATCAGCATTATGCCACCTTTTTGCTTCACACTTAAGGGAATCTCTGGACCAATCAATATTCATGAAATAGCTTAAATTATGGGCAATAAAGTGGATTGCCTTAAATCAGAGGCAAATATATCTTTATTTCCTTTACTGATCAATGACTAGTTGTAAAAAAACAAACAAACAAACATACAAACTAATTTGGCATTCATTCAACAAAACTTATTATCTGCTTTGCATTAGGCACTGTTCTAGACTAGGAACAGAGCAACGAGTGAACAAAATCTTTGGCTTCATGGATGTTACCTGAAAGGATAGCATAATGAATAAAATTACCTGTAAATTAGAATAAGTGGTTTAGTCAGGGCAAAAATATTGCTTTCTCCCCTGGGAAACTTCATCAAGTTGTATCATGTGAGATTAAAAAAACACACATCTAGGTATACAAGCAATTGTGAAAAATATTAAAAATGTTAAATCATGGAGCTTTCATGTAGTTCCTACTATGTATTTGCTGATACTACGCGATACTACATTTGCTGATATTAAATAGAATACAGTATCTTCCCTCACAGAGCTTTGAATCTAGTTGCAGGAAATGATAAATAAGTCTGCTAAAGTGCCTTAGCTTCTTCAGTGTAACAAAAGACTGGCATGAAGAAAAGGTTGAAGGCACATGTTCATACAGTCATCCAAATAAAGCATCCCTGTATATCACCATTCACAGTCTTTTATCCTACAAATTGGGACATTAGTGCCTCTAGAGAATAGTGATGCCCACTATTTGTAAGTCTCTTGGCATTACTGAATTATCTCATTGATCAAATTACATTTCTGATAGACTACAATGTTTTAGTTTCTGTCTCTATCACAGCAATATATAATTATTAAGGGAAGATACTATAGAAACCTGTCTTCTTGGATATTAAAAAAAAAAAAAAACCCTGATAATTAATGCATAATTAGGCAAAAATAAGACAGCCAATGAAAATGGCATAGTTGATCTTAACACAGCCCTTAGATGGAATAAAAGAAATTAACTTTAATCTGGTCAGAGGAATCTGGGAAAAACGTAATGGAAAAAGTGACATCTAAGCATAGCCTTAAAATACAGGCAGAGTAACCATGGGGGTGGGGAGCAAGTGGGGTAGGGAAGGCAGAAGAAAGTTTTAAGTAGAGAGAGGTAGAGGAGGATGCGCTCAACAGTTTGGCTGGTGATAAGGAATAAAAGGCAGGAAGAACAATTACTCAAAAGCCAGATTTGGTGCTGGAGGGGGTGCTTATTTTACAATCCTAGAATATACTTGTTTGTTGGATACAATTAGTGGAAATATAGAACACTGCAAATAGTTTAAATCTTTACCTTGACAAACAATGACCCGTTTTGGCTCAAATGTCTTACCTAAAATCTTTTGGGAGTCTCTTCCCCACACCCCTAGGGTCAGTATCCTATGTATCTCCTTTAGGCCTGAAAAACTCCACTGAAAAGAAGAAAGTCCATGAGTGAGTTCTAAGTTTTATTCATATGTTAATGAGATATTCTGTTATAACAAATACTGTGTATTGTGCATGTATCAAGCACTAAAACAGGCTTATTTGTTAATTCTCAGATTGACCAAATAAGGTGGTGTTTTACTCTCATTTAATAGTTGAGGAAACAAAGGTTTTGGCAGATTAATGGACTCACCTAAGATCACAAAATTAGTTTGTATTTTAACAGAGATCTCCCTAATTTAAGAAGTCAATTTTTGCTCTGGTGGCTCTTAACCAGTGGTGTACATTTCAACTACCTGAGCAATTTTAAAAATAAAATTTATTTCATTTTTAATCAAAGAAATAAATATATATAATTAAGAAAAATCAAACCAATATTGTTATACTGGTAGTGGAAAACAGCAATCCTCTACCTTTTCTCTACCATCCCCCATTTTTTTCTCCAGATAACCACTTACAACTTTTAGCTCTTATTGTAGTTTTTTTGAATAACATGTTCAATACTGCTTTTTTGACTCTTCTATACTAGATCTTGACTGATTCACCATTACACACATCTCTCTCCTGTCAAGCCCCCCAATGTTACGTAATCATTTCTTGTTAAATCCATATTTAGTATTTTCATAATTATGACTGACTTTATACAACTAGTATTCACAGTTGAGGTACTCAGTATAGTTCTTGAAACTTTTATTTTTCCTGGGGTTAAATGCAACTTCCTTTGCTTAATTTTTAAAAAATCTACAGACTACTAATTCATCTTCAGACTCTCTGGAAAACTAAAAAATTTTGACTATGTATGTGAACACACCAGGTAGTCTGTTTTTCTAAGATACTCCACCTCACTGTCCATCTTGAGGCATTTCTTGTTGACTTCCTGTTCTCCTCTACTTTCTTCCCTCTTTAATATAGTTATTTTAGCAACTTATGGCTACTCTTTAAATGTCTTTGCGCCTCAACATGAAACTATCTCTCAGCTTTGTAAGGCCACTTGCTATCATTCCATTTATCTTCCCCTCCCCTGCAACGTCCCTACCTGAAATCTGTACTTCCACATTATGAAGAGTGATATTTGCATTCTACTCTGTAACCATAATTGTGTTCTCTTAAAAGAAAAAGACCATAAACAACATTTACATTGATTATTATTTAAATGTTATTCATTAAAAAGCCAAGCTTTCTGCTATAATTGGATTTCTCTTTGGCTTCAAGGTCTTGAACCACACGCTACTCACAGGAACACTAAAATAGACCCCATTTTCTCACACCAACTCTGTTCAAAATCCTGCAGCATTTTACACTGTTTTGTATTAGGATGCTTTTCCTGCAGCTTTTTTCCTCCCAGTGAAAATTTCTGATTGTCATTGTTTTCTCTGGTGGAATGTGCTTTCCACATCACATCCTCAAGATCTTCAGTTTCTTATTCAACGTCTTGTTTACAATCCAATTCAATATTCCCGAAATTTATGATCTTATTTTAATTTGGACCATGGGCTTGTTTTACATACATTTTTTTTCCTGAAAATTTTAGTAGCTTTCATTTTCTATAAATGCATCCTATTAGTCCTGTCTTTGTTGTAAGGATTCACAGCTTCTTAAATATTGTCGTGGGCCTTAATTAAATTCTTCGTTGTTCCCGGAAAACTGCGGGTTTTCTCTCCTTGGTCACCGTGGGCTTCCCGCGACCGTCCCAGGGGCGCAGCTAAGGGCGCAGAGCGCAGCCACGCAGGGAGCCCGCGCACTCTCGCGAGACTGCGGAGGTTCTCGTTCGCAGCTCCGCTTGGCCGCCGGGCCGCCTGGAAGCCCACCATTGTGCTGGCCCGGGAAGCCGTCAGCGTGATCACGGCTCTAAATGTGTACCTGCAAGCGGATGTTGAGGATCACGGAGCCCGCGACGTAGAAGTACGGGAAATTCATGCGCAGCTGCCAGGCCAGCTCGAAGAAGGCGAGCAGGGTGCGGGAGAGCCCCTTGCAGAATACCCCGTAGGAGCTGGGGGCCGCGGCCGGGCTCGAAACCCCGAGGGCGCAGGAAGAGGGAGCCGCCGCGATGGCCATGGACTCGGTGTCGCCGCTCGCCCAGTGCTTGCTGTCGAGAGTCGCCGCAGGCCCCGCAGACCCCTACCGACGGCCGGGACGTGGAGGGGCTGGGGCACTAAGCGACCGCAGTGCTCACGTCCGTGCCTCTGCTGCGGCCCCTTCCTCCCGAGCTGCGCTCAGGCACTGGCAGCCGCTGGCGCTCCGCCCCTTCCTGTCTGCTGCTCTTAATAATAGCATTTAGAGTTTAAACACGTGGTAGA
This sequence comes from Rousettus aegyptiacus, assembly GCF_014176215.1. NCBI lineage: Eukaryota > Metazoa > Chordata > Mammalia > Chiroptera > Pteropodidae > Rousettus > Rousettus aegyptiacus. Next base: position 153,752,633 of record NW_023416295.1, read on the forward strand.
TGCAGAACAGGTTATTTATATATATGTCATGCACGTTATTTCATATAACGTACATGGACAGTTATACAGATATTGTAATTTTCACTTTAAAATGAAGAAAAGCTTAAGGGAAAACACTGAAAATAAGTATGTTAAGAATGAATAGTTTAAAAAAATCTATTCTTATGTTCTCTCATCGGACTTTCTTGTATCCGAAATAGAATCTTTTCTGGATGTCTAGAAATAAATATAAACATTTGTAATTATATAATTTGCAATGTATAAAATCACAATTTTATAATAAATCGGATGCATTTTTTAATGTGCTGAATGCCACCTGAGGATGTAGACAAACTGTATTGGACAATTATTGTCAATCAATACTGCTTATCACTTACTTTTATTTACCGAACTTTGCTTTTAAGGGAGAAAAACTTAAAAAATAGAGTAATTCTGGGGGAAGGAGAACTGACTGAGGACCAAAAGGCAAAATTTCCTAGCTGCAAGGTATTTTTGTTTGTCTTTTTTTTTTAGAACCCAACAATATTTCCTTCCTTCCTTCCTTCCTTCCTTCCTTCCTTCCTTCCTTCCTTCCTTCCTTCCTTCCTTCCTTCCTTCCTTCCTTCTTTCCACCGCAGGTGAACTTCCCATAGTAAGATCTGAAACCTATAAGGTGTAAGTTGTGTTCTAATGCTCTATTCTGTTTTTATATTTCATGTTTCCTCTGAAGAACGTTAATGACGTATTTTTGTTAACGTTAGCATTCAACATTATAAAGAAATATTCCCTTACTTTGACCTAGAGAGTATTTTTGAAGGTATGTGAATGTATCCAGTAATGTGAAATGGAAGGTGTAATCTAAAGATTCAAATCAAGGCCATTCTATTAGGAAATATTTTAAAGATAGAATTTAAAGATAATATTCTTTCATAAGTTTAACTCATCTTCTCAGAAAACTTTTTTGACATAGTCTATGTCTAGTGAATTACCCTGGGTATATGGCAAAACCAAAATAGCGTATTATTATGTATGTACATAATTAAGCTTTTTGATAGCTTTTATACTTTGTCAATACACACATCCTTTCATGCAGTAGTGAATATTTTTATAGCATCTTGACCAAATAAAATAATCAGAAACATCAGATTTTAAAAAATAGAACCAAATAAGATTATAGTTTGATTAGTTATAGAAACTGACTTTTTTTTTCAGGTGTTCATATAACAAATAGTAGTTAATTTTTTTCCCCCTCAATCATAAACAGGCAGCATTAGAAGAAACAAACAACATCCTTACTCCTCCTTAGGTAATAATAATTATGATTTTAATTATAGTAATTGGTGACATATTTTGAGCTTATACTATGTGTAAGGCATTCATTTAAGGATAAGCATTATTCCAATTAAGTCTCAAAACAATTCATTCCTCAAAGTAGTTATTATTTGTCTCTGTTTAATAGATATAAAATTTAGAGGTATAGATGGCTAAACTAACTTAGGCTAGCACAGTTGTACCTGAGGGGGGAAAAAAGCTAAATTAATAAAGTTAAAAAACATATATTTTTACTAAGAGATGAAACACAAGGATTCAAAACAAAGTAAGCAAAACCAAAGAGAAAACCATGTCCAAATGGGAATTTTTTTTTTGAAATGTAAGATTTACAATTTATTTTTAAGAATAGATTTATATTTTCAAAATAGGACATGTATACATATGACTAAACAGCATCACATACAGACCAAGACTATACTGACAAGCTTCTGAGATCTCTTTAACACACTGAGAGTAGAACTGGATGCAGGCAGACAGAGTAAGAGTAAATAATGGTGCATTGGGGGAAGCAGTGATTGATAGGGTTGGTAGCAAAGGAGTCTTATCATCAACACTATAGCAGCAGCTCCACGCCCCCCTGCCCACCCCCACCCCCCACCCCCCGGCCCGTACTGATATGTGCAGAGTTCCAAAGCTCCATGACAGAAATGTCTGGAACCCATCCGAAGAGGCTCCCAACTTTCTGGCAACAGCAGCTTGTATATGAACTCAGACATAGTGGGCACAGGGATGGGGGGACTGGACCCACAGAAAAACTTGGAAGAAATGAGTTCAGGCAAGCATATGTATTTACATGCGCGTACCTTCACAAAGGACATTGGTCTAACCATGGCTGTAAATATGTACTCTGCCCAAATTTACATGTCAAATCCCTAATTCCCAATACCTTAGAATATGACTATTTGGAGATGGAGCTTTTGAAGAGATGTTTAAGTTAAAACGCTGTTAAGGTGGGCCCTAATCTGCTATCACAGGTATCCTTACAAGAAGAGATTAGAACACAGACAACCCAAAGAGGATAAAGTATGTGAGGACACAGTGAGAATGTAGCCATCCTGTAAGCTAAGGAGAGAGGCCTCTGAAAACAGCAAGTTTGCCAACACCTTCTTCGACTTCCCGTCTTGAGAATTATGAGAAAATAAATTTCTGTTTTTTAAGCCACCAAGCCTGCTATTTGTTATGGCAGTGCTAGCAGGCTAATAGAGTGCCCTGTCTTGCTCACTCTAAGGGAAGGTAGCTACCATATTGTGAGCTGCCCCATGGAGAGGGCTGTGTGGCAAGAAACTCATTCTTTGGCCAACAGTCGGTGAATACCCAAAGGGCCAACGGCCAAGTGCATTGGCCCCCAGTTGATCCTTGAGATGACCACAACCCTAGTTGATTCTTTGATTTCAGCTCATGAGAGAACTTGAGCCAAAGATCTAGCTAAGCTGTCCCCAGATTCCTGACCCACAGGAATAGTGAGATAATAGATACATATTTTAAGCTGTCAAGCTTTGGGGGCTAATTTGTTATGCAGCACTACATAATTACTAAATGGAGACAGATGTCACAGTCTGTGCTTATTGGTCAGGGTTGAAGCAGAGAAGCAGAACCACTAGGATTTATTACTGGAATTACCATACGCAATTGTGGGGGCTGGCTAAACAGTCAATGCAGGGCTGTGTAATGTTCAAACCCAAAGTCAATAGGCTAGCAATTAGGAAGGGAAGATCGGGTGCTCTGGAAGCTCACAAGCATGAGCTCAATCCCGACAAGGATGGACTGAATCATGTCTGTTCTTGTTGCTGCTGACCTAGGTGACGAGCGTATCCTGCAGAAGCCTGGGCCATTCGTCACGAAGCTGAACATACACAGCTGGCCCAAGAGTTACAGAAATTGAAGCTGATCCAGAGGGAAGAGAGAGTAATTGCAGGCAAAGCTACTGCTTTATGTCAATGAGGTGAATCAGCAGATCAGCAACAAGGTGAGTACGGACATCCCAAATGTAGTGATATTTTATATGTTTCCTTTCCTTCTGCTACTTGGCTTCCTTTAATCTCAGGGAAGGCCCAGTCCCTCTTTAAAGTGCTTCTACCTGACTAAATCAGGCTCTGCCTGGATAAACTCCCTTCTGATTAAATCTACTGACTTGAGACCTTAATTATATCTGAAAAATCCTTTCCAGCAGTACCTCAACCAGTGTTTGAATGGGTAATGGGAAAAGGTGTGAGTACGCTACAAAATGGCTGTTGCTCCCCTTCTGTTCTCCTGAGAGAATAGCCTTTGTAGGACACCTTAAGCAGGAACATACAGTAAGGGGAATTCTAGAGAACATAGTTCATCCTAGCCGAAGTGGCACATCAAAAAGCCATTTCAGTGGCTTTTATAATTTCAAGGGAGGCTAGAAAAATATTTCAATTTGTTTTTCTAAAGCAAGAGGTCTAATAAAGCATGGTTCCAGGAGTAGGATTCAGTTCCTGGGTGACTGAAATAATAACAATTATTATTATTAATAATAATGCAATATAGTTTGTTTTTTCACTCCAACATTCACTCTTTACTCCACATTTAAAATTTACAAAAAATCCCTGCTTTCAGCTAACAAAAGAAACTACCCTTCAGCATATTAGGTGTCAATTTTGCATTGCAAGTCACCTCTAGATTTAGTAGCTTAAAACAGCAATAATTACTGTCATCACTCATGATTCTTAAGAGTCAGGAATTCAGGAATGACTCAGTTTGGTGGTTCTGGCTCTGAATCCCTCATGAGGTTGCAGTCAATAATGGTTGGGGCATCTCGAAGGCTTTTTCCTGTGCCCACATAAGGAAGGCTCAAATTGCTAGGGACTTGAAGACTTAGGCATCTCAATTGTACTTCTATTTGGTTTCTCTACGTGGTTACTACAGCATTGTGACTCAGGACTCCAAAGGCAAATGAAGAAGGATCAACTTTTCAACCAGTCTGAGAAATTACCCAGAGTCACTTCTATGACATACTATTTACTAAAATGAATCACTACAGCCTGTATTTAAAGTTAGGGAAATTAGACTCCACCTATTTATGTAAGTCGAGTCAAAGCATTTGGTCATATTTCCAACCACCAAACTTGTAGATTCAAAAATGTATTCACTTTTCCAATTTCATCCTGATCCAAATCCATGATCTCAGGACAATGCCACCAATTCTTCCATTATTTTCATTATGATTCCATAATTTACAATCTACAGACTAAACTGTAAACTGAATGATCACCAATCTATCCTACATGAAATAAAGGGAAAAAGAAAAAGGAGAACATGGAAAGTAGTAAAAATATATATCCAAATATTTTACTTAGAGTAACGACCAAATAGCTCCAAATAGGACCAACAATTCCACAGATATTACCTATAAACTAGATAAAATACAAAAACCCCAACTATTTGGAGACACTGGAGAATAACCTAAGTAGGCAGATACTGGGAAAAAAGTCAACATTTGGAAGAAGGGAACAGCAGGGGGTGTGTTTCCTGTTTTCATGGTTGGTCCCAGTTTGCACCATGCCAGGTGGCTAAAACTTCAGTAGAAAACTCATAGACTTACTGGACTGAAGAAACAGAGGACAGAGTTCAGGGTAACAAGAGCAGCAGGAGGACACAGGTAAATCTGAGAAAGGAAAGGGTCTGAGAAGGGTAGCCCCAGCTTCTGAGTATGAACTGGTTCAAATCTTTCTGAGTATGAACTGGTTCAAATCTGTTCTGCTTGCCATGCCTGTGTGGGGCAGACTCCAAGTGGGGCAGACTCCAAGCAGGTCAGCTAAAATAACTGGACTGAGATTTCAGCTCTCATCAAGTACAGTGAAGACAGAAGATAGAAGACTTATTACTATAGGACGAAATTATTCCTTTTGTTCCTGAAAGTCGAAAGTACATTTTATTACCTAAAAGTCACAATCCTTTTCCGTTCTTGTTCCCAGCATGGCGCCAACTGCTTTTATTAATTCTAGTTTTTAATCAAAGTAACTAACTTCTCTTTCACAGAGAAAAAGGAAAGTTAAGTAATTGAGGACTATTAAACATTAATATTGTAACAGAGCCCCAAAGTTCTCAAGCCCATGTGTTACAACTTTCTAGTCACACACATTTCTTTTTAACTTACTTAAATTAGAACAAAAACGCTTATGTATGTTAACATGATCCAAAGAAACAGCTGCTCTATAAAATACAAATATAAAAAGAAAAGTTATATGTATATAAAAACTATATTTGATGACCACATTTTATTATTCTATCTTACCTAGAAATAATCCAATGATTTTCCACTGTTACTCAATTTAGTATTAGTCTAGGGACTTAAATTTAATTAAGAATCTTACAAATTAAATTTAAGCTGATATACTACAGAAAACAATTTTTTTAAATTTTATTAATTTTTTGTGAGATATTGGTTAATAAAATTATATAGGTTTCAAGTGTACAATTCAGTAATATGTCATATACATATTACATTGTGTGTTTACCACCCAAAATGAATTGCTTTGCAGAATATTTCATAATTTTTATTCAATTTATTTGAAAACAAGTTTTTACTTTTTTGGTATTTTAACTTCATGTGGACATAATATTAGCTTACCTTATCCGTAAACCGGCATAAGAATTTTAGTAATTTTGAATAAAACCCCCAAATTTTATAAAATGAAACATTCCACAGAGATAAAGTCAGGAAAAAACAGATACTTGTCTTCAAATTAAGAGTATTAAGCCAGTCCGATTTGTTGAAGCAATCAATTTGATTTTACATGCCTGATTTCTTACAGAAAAATGCTCCTGAATGAGCAGTTTCTGTCAGAAAGATTTTAATTTTTTTAAGGACAAGCATGTTTAAAGTAATAAAAGTTCAGTTTCTTTACTTTCTGAGAATTTTCAGTGTTAGTTTTTTTCTAAGTGTTTCTTAAACCCTATAAAGCACTCAGAGCTCCTTTGATGTGAGACATTATAGTTTATTTTATTAATATTCTCTAGGGGAAGACAAAGATTTCATAGTCACAATAACAGGCAAAGGCTTTTTGTCAATTAAAAAATATATAAACAAACAGAGAACTTGCTTCTGTACAGCTTTAGCCTCAGTGCAGAATAGATATAGGTCACACAAGTTCCCTAGTGTAGATGTAAAAGCACCGTATTCCATTACAGAACTAGTATATTCTTGCACAAACAGACAAATAGGCAAACAAAAGACTAACAAACCAAATTTTTACTTGATGGAGAAGAGATTTTTCTCTGCCAAGTAGACCAAAAAGCAAATTTCCAGTTGAAGCTCTTGTATTCATTTACTGTTGCTGTGTAACAGATTACCACAAATTTAATGGCTTAAACAAAGAAACATACATTTCTTATCGCATAATTTTTGGAGGCTCAGGAGTCTGGGCAAGGCTTAGCTGTGTTCTCTGCTTTGGAGTCTCACCAAGTTGCAGTCAAATTCTTGATTAGACTGCATTCTCCTCTGCAGCCTCGACTGGGGGAAGAATCCACTTCCCAGCTCACTCACATGGTTGGCAGTTTATTTTCTTGCAGCTTTCTTCATAGGCACTTCATGACATGGCTGCTTGTTTCTTATGGCCAGCAAGAGGCCCTCACTCAAGGGAGGCCTAGCCACTCTTTTAAAAGATTTATGCAATACCGTCAGGCCCACAAAGGACAATCTCTCCTTCAATGAACTCAAAATACGTTGACTTGGGATAAAAATTATCTGCAAAATCCTTCACGCTTGCCATGTTCTGCAGGCTAGAGGAGAGGGAATTGTACACGGCGTGAACATCAGGGAGCAGTCATTATGGGGAGCAAAATTTTCAGTTTTAATACATTTCAATTTATTAGTTTATTGATTTTATGAATGATGCTTTTGGTGTTGTGTCTAAGAGGTCTGCCTAACTCAAGTTTAGAAAACTTTTCTCTGATTTCTTTTAAAGTATTTAGTTGCTCCTCTTACATTTAGGTCTGTGATTAATTTTGAGTTAATTTTGTGTATAATGTGAAGTAAGGGTCTAAATTCATTCTTATGAATGCGGATATCTATTTGTCTCAACTTTATTTGTTGAAAAAAAAAAGATAATCTCCCTGTTGACTGCTTCGATACCTTTTTTTGAAATCATTTGACGGTGAATGGAAGTGTTAATCTGGACTTTCAACTGCATTTCATTGATATGTTCATCAGTCTACACAAGATTACCACACTAACTTGATTAATGCAATCTAGGAGTCAGCTTTGTTATCATGAACTGTAATCCTCCAACTTTGTTCTTAAAAAAAATTATTTGGGCTATTCTTGGCACTTCGCATTTTCATATACATGTTAAGAATGGTTTTTCATTCACTACTGAGATTGACAGGGACTACACTGAATATATAGATCATCTCTTTACTGAAAAGACTCCTTGTTCCAGATCTCAATTTAGTTAGTCCTCTTTGCACAGTTCTTTGGTTTAGAATATAATTTTTGGCAATTTATTCCATTTATCTTTGTTGTAGGAGGAAATCTGGCTTTTTTTTTTCAACTGCTACATTGTATTCACAAGTGGAAAATCTCTCAGGTTAACTTTAAAGTATCAAATAACACAGGATCTAAGAAATAACCATCCTCCATGCCTAATTGGTTTATGTCAGACAGGCACAATTGAAAGCACTCTACACAGAGAGCATACTTACTCCTCACGAAGTCCACCCAAATAAGATATCATTGTTGTGTGATATTTTACTGATAAGGCAGAGGGTAGTTTTATAAGAGAGTCTCTAAGTTAACCAACATTCGAAGCAGAGAATCGAGTTTTCCATCCTGGCAGTCCAGCTCCAAGATCCTCCTCTGAAAACAATTGTACTATTAACTCAATAAAACCCAAGGGTGGAGGCTGATTTTAACACCTAGTAATCTTTAAAAAAGGTAAGTAGTCAAAAATGAATTAAACAGAAAGATAAAACCAAATATTCATATATAGAAGTCTGGAATATGCAATGAAAAATAAGAGTTTCTTTGCCCACAAATGTTTACAAAATTACGGACTATTCTAATTAAATATTAATATTTAAATATTAAACTCAAAGGAGAAACTTTATCAAAGACCCAAGCACGAGATATGTTTGATAGATGTTAATAATGTGTTGAAAAGTCTGCATGGGAGAAAAGCAGCATTTAAACCTAGATGGCCTCCTGATACTGATTTTACATGTTGGAAAGTATAGGAAAATAATTTTATCTCTGAGATGTAAGTGTGTTCGTATGTGTGTGTGTGTGTGTGGTGTGTGTGTGTGTGTTTATGACCTTATAGACAGTAATGTTATATATAAGTATTAGTTATCATCCACTAGTTTTTAGAATGTATTGGTCTTCACAGGGTTCCCAAGAAAATCTTGGATGCTTTTGGTAGGAAAAGGTTGAATTCTGGCACTAAAAAAAAAAAAATCCATAGTGATGATGATCCTACTTATTATGACCAAGCTACAGCGAAGAGTTTAGACATTAACTGTATGTTCAAAGTATGGGGTTTTTGAATTTTACTAACAAATAACTAATGTTGATGAACACAAATTATGGAGTTAAACAAGGGAAAAAATGCAAAACAACATGTTTTAATTTGCATACTAGCAAATGAGAATTCGGCTTTCACATCAACATCAGTAATGAAATATTCCAGCCCGTAGCAGGGACACGCCACACGAATAGGAGTCACTCTGTGCTTTTAGGCAATAATATGTTTTTCATAAAGACAGCACTGAACTCATCAGTTAACATATCCTGATGCTTTCCTGCTAGACATTAGTCACAGAATTAAAAAGAAACAAGGCCTCTATTGCAAACTCAGAAATGAACTGCACATAAAAATTAAGGTCAGAATATTAAAGAAATCACGACCAGTGATATTAGACTCAGCCATTTCTTTTTTTTCTTTTTAGACATGATAAGTTTACCAGTGAGCATTCTTTTCATCTTTATACTAGAATTTATTCTAGGAAATTTTGCCAATGGCTTCATAGCACTGGTGAACTGTATCGACTGGATCAAGGGACAAAAGATCTTCTTAGTTGATGGAATTCTCACTGCTCTGCGGTCTCCAGAATAAGTTTACTCAGCGTATCAGTAATAAACTGGTCTGCAACTATGTTTAATCAAGCTTTACGTAGTTCAGAAGTAAGAATTATTTTTAATGTGATCTGGACAGTAAGCAACCATTTTAGTGTCTGGCTCGCGACTAGCCTCAGCATACTTTATGTGCTGAAGATAGCCAGTTTTTCCAGCCTTATATTTCTTCACCTAAAGTGGAGAGTTAAAGGAGTGATTCTCACAATACTGTTGGGGACTTTGGTCTTCTTGGTTTTTCATCTTACAGTTGTAAGCATAGATAAAAATATGCAAATGAATGAATATGAAGGAAACCACCTGCAATACCAAATTGAGGAACATGGCGCACATTTCAAATATGACTGTATTCACGCTTGCAAACTTTGTACCCTTTTCTACATCCCTGATGTCTTCTCTGCTGCTGATCTTTTCCCTGTGGAAACATCTCAAGAAGATGCAGCTTAGTGGCAAAGGATCCCAAGATCCCAGGACTGAGGTCCACATAAGAGCCATGCAAACTGTGATCTCCTTTCTCTTGCTTCTTGCTATTTACTTCCTGACTCTGATCTTCTCAGTTTGGAATTCTAATACGATGAAGAACAAACCAGATTTCCCGCTTTTCAAAGTTCTTGAAATCTTGTATCCTTCAGGCCACTCATTTATCCTGATTTGGGGAAACAAGAAACTAAGACAGGCCTTTCTGTCATTTCTGCAGCAGCTGAGGTGCTGGCTGAAAGAAAGGAAAGAAGTGGAGCATCGTGTGTCTTCGGGCAGAAAACAAACTGATGGAGTCTGTAACGTTTTGTATTTCTGCTTTTTCTAATGTGTATATAATTGGGTAAGGTTTACCCAGAAAATCTTTTACCTAAGTTTATCACAAAAATATACATGTGTATATGTTTATGAAAAACACAAAGATTATATGATTACCATGTAATTTTTTTCAGGTAAGTAATCTAATTTTACAAGATATTGTAAGAAATTCCTCAAGAATTATGAAGCCATGAGTATTTCACATATATAGTTTATGTTATCATCTTGGAATTGAAAAATTTATGATCTATATTTATGCACTTCTAAGAATTGACAACTCATCTCAAAAATTATTGCTATTTTCTGTTGTAATTAGTACCACACACGTGTACCACAGTGTATTTAGATTTTATTATTTGAACATCAAGTCTTCTGGATGCTAAGGATATTCAATTCTAAATCACGCATTGAGAGTCTATTGCCATGCTACCCTGAACAAGCCTGATCCCGTCTGATCTAGAAAGCTAAGCATGGTCTGGCCTGGTTAGTACTTGGGTGGAAGACCACCTAAGAAGACCAGATGCTGTAGGCATAAAAAATAAAAAAAATAAGGGATTATAAACTGACAAGGTCTTTGTATCCTTCAGGCCACTCATTTATCCTGATTTGGGGAAATGAGTGAGGTCAATCAAGGGTTGCGTCTCCTAAAAAATAAAAAAATAAAATAAATAAAAATATGTAAATCATGCATTGAGGATGGATGGTTGATAGGTATTATTGCATTGTGAATTTTTACTTCATGGTTAATTGAGAACAATCAGAACTGTCGTTAGGAAAAGATGTATACAATAAAATTAAAGAATGACAAAAACATTTAGAATAATTTTTATATTTGCGTACAATAAACAGTACTAAAGATTATTAGATTTAGTGCAAGTAGGTGAAAGCTTAGAAATAAATCTAGTTCTATGATAGAGATGAAGAAGAAAGAAAAACGATCATGACATTTCTAATGTTGCTATGTTTCCATATGTAGTTAGAGAAGCCATTTCTTACAGTATTGAAATTAAGAAGTCCTTTTTTGAAGTTGAAAATTGATGTCAAATTATCCAATTTTCTTAACCAGCTTTGGGCCTCTGAATTGCTAGTCATCTCCTCTGTCTTGCTAGCTAAAATTTTCTTTTAAACTTTAGATACAAAGACCCAGATAAGAATAGTAAAAAATTATAGTATATAAGTCAGTGACCTTTTTGCATTTACGAAAATGGTATCTATGATGTCTATGTAATGATTATCAAAAGGTCTTCAGATCTGTTTTATTATAATCTTGTGGAAAGTGGCGAAATATAAAGTATTGACATAAATTTGGTAGCAAGTTTTATTACAAGAAAAAATGTAATTTTGTTAACAACTGCATTTACACATCTTTATTAATTCTTAGTATTATGAAATTTTAACATTATCTAAACTTTAAGATAAATATTTTCCATAGATAGTTTATTCATTTATTTTCAACCCTCTGCTGCCCCAGCAGAATATAAGCACTGTTATGTGGTGATCATGTCCATCCTTTGTCCTGCTTACTCCCCAAGACATGAAAGCCAGCCCATACAATAGCTCAACAAAATGACATTTTGGTGACTAAATAAAAGAATAAATTAACTACATTAGTTCTGGAAATCCAACAAAACCTATCACAAAATCTGCAGCTGGCATAAATTTCCTAGTTCTGTTTCTTCACCATTCAAATGCCTTTAAAAAATTTGCACATGCTCTTTTCCAATTACTGCCTTAGACTGGGTAAATGAACTGCTGTCAAAATAGGCCCCCAAATATAAAGTGCTTCATATATAATCTAAATTTAGTATTGCTCTTTCAACAGTACTGGTGTGCCTGAGGAGCCATCTCTATGCAGTCATCCAGACAATCGGGCTGATCATAAGTATGCCATCTTGAGGATGGGGCTGCCAAGTTTACCTTGGAGTCGCCTCCATACCAGACAGCCAGGGGGAAGAAAGGCGTAAAGAGCATGCATGGAGAGATTTTGGGGAGGATGGGTCTATAAATGATACACATAATTTTCACTCGAAAAATGTTCAGATTCAGTCACATTACCATAACCATGTGTAAGGGAAGCTGAAAAATATAGTCACTCTGTAGCCTAGAAAGAAGATGGAAACATTTAATTTAGAATACGATGTTGGAGGGCACTTAGTAACATTTATGCTGGAATAGCTAATAAGTTAATGTAAAGCAAAAGAAGTTCTGTTTAGAAGTATGCCATAGCTTGTTTACATCACTTTGATAATTTGACATGCCTTTATATCAGTCTTGAATTAATTTCTCTATTTCTTCATAAATTCTAAATAATTCAAGTTCCTACTAAATATTCCTGTGTTCATAAACCCAAAATTGATTCCACATTGTAACATTTGTGGTTTTCTCATGTACATACCCAGTATGTTCTGCTTATAACTTCTGATTTAGCTTCTACAATATTATGTATTAATTATTTTTGGTTATTAGTTCTAGAACTTGGGTGTGCTCTTTGAAGTAGAAATAATTGCAATTATTATTTTTATAAATAAAATTGTATCAACAAAAATATTGGGTAGGTAGGACGATCTTATTAATAAGTAACACATATGACAAAATTGTATAAGGTTTTTTTTCCTGGCAATTTGTATTCAAAATTTAAAATATTTGCATTTAAATGTATGGCTCAGGGAGATGAAAGTACAAATTAGTGGAAAATAATCTCTGTCATATTTGCATGTTTACATACTTGATTTTATCCTTTTAGTCAGTGGCACAAATGGAAATTTGCAGCTGGTGCTAGGATAAATGGACATCATTTGTGTTTACTCTGCAAATTACATAGTAGCTGACCGTGTGTATTATGATAGGTATTCATGGAGCTTTGTGTCTCTTAACAGAACTGTTTGGTTTAGCACTAGAAGAACAATAAAAGTAGAGTGAACTACTGTTTTGTGAAGAACTCTGGAACTACATCACATAGAAAATTTTGGTTGTACTCTCTGGAAATATGAGGGAAATATTTATAGAAAGCATCATAAATGGGTGTCTATCTGCACCTGTTTAACTACAGAGCTGTCAGTGAGGTACAGCAGTAGAAATATTTTTATAAAAATGTCAGTTGGAATGAAGGTCTCCTTTCTGGTAGTGGCAACAGGAGAACTCATCTTGGGAACACTGGGAAATGGGTTTATTGAACTGGTGAACTGTATCGAATGGGTCAAGAATGGGAAGGTCTCCTCGGCAGATTTCATCCTCACCAGCTTGGCTCTGGCCAGGATCATTCGACTGTGCATAACACTATTGGAGTCATTTCTAATAGGGCTATCTCCACATCTGTACACTACTGGTAAACTAATCACTTAACAACCTGGTTTGCCGCCTCACTAAGCATTTTCTGCTTCCTTAAGAAAGCCGGTTTTTCCCACTTCTTTTTCATCTGGCTGAAGTAGAGAGTGAACGGAGTGGTTCTTATGCTTTTCCTAGTGTCTTTCTTTTTATCGTCTGTTAATCTCTTAATGCAGGGTGCTCTTGTGAGTTGTAGTTGAATACCTATAGAGTACATGGAAGGAGCATGACAGCATTTAGATGAAAATAAAATTTTCTACCTTAAAAGTCTTCTTCTTCTTAGCTTGACCTGTGTTATCCCCGTTCTCCTGTCCCTGATGTCTTCACTCCTTTGATTTCTCTCCTTGTTGAGACACACCAAGAATTTGTGGCTCAACCTGGTGGGATCAAGAGACTGTAGCACAGAGGCCCACAGGAGGGCCGTGAAAATGGTGACCATCTTCTTCCTCCTCTTCATCATTTACTTTCTTTCCACTCTAACAGAAAGTTGGATCTTCACTAAGGTACAGAGCTATTAGGCCATGATGCTTGTCATGCTGATCTCAATTATCTTTCCTTTATTATAATTTATTATAATTTTGGGAAACAGCAGACTAAGACAGATTGCCTGGAGACTACCGTGGCATCTTAAATTCTCTGATAAAAGCAAAACTTTTAGCTTCATGGGCAAAATTTGAAGAACTTTCTGTATTCTATAGGGCAGACCTTATAGAAAACCTTATAGGCTCATTTTCAATTTCAATATTTCCTTCATTGATCCTTTTAGGATTTGTTAAACAGGACTAACATGGCTTTAAGGAATTATACTATCACAAAGTGATCTGACATAATATTCAATTAAAAGAAATATCTCTGCTATAATAACTCTTAACTGGTAACAAGAGTATTTGAAGCGTGAAGGAAAAAGTTTATAAAATATGTAATGGAATATTGATCAATGTATAAAATATACAATAGAATATGAATAAATGTATATGAAATTATAGTCATAGGGAACAAATAATGCAAATTTTCCCAACTAAAGATAAATTTGAAATTAGAATAGAAAAAAATGATTGTAAAATGTTAAGTGTAATATAACTGTAATAATACTTTATATAAATATAAAAGTACAAATATTAGTCTGATGTTTCTAATTTTTGACAAGATCTGAAGTAATAAGAATTTTTATACACTATTCATAAGATTATGAATTGATAAAACAACTTTGTGCAACAGTATGGCATTATGTGATTAAAGTGAAGATGCATCTCCTAAGACCCACTAACCGTACTCCTATTTTTCACATTAGAAAATCTGGTACATTATGTACCAGGATGTATCTGCAAAAATGTGAATACTACTACTATTGTCCTTAATCGCTGAAGTTGAGGAGTCATATATCAGTTATTAAATGGACAAATAAATTATGGCATATTGGCATAATAGAATGCTATGCAAAAGTGAAAATGAACAAATTAGATCTATAAAGTTCTTAGTTCCTTGACAGAGAAAAAAGATAAATTTGTCAAAGCATAATACATATTCAGTGTAATGTTTGGACATGTTTGTATACCCGTAGTGGTATTTTGACTGTTGTAATCAAATAACCCAGATTTAATCACAGTAGCTGGGAATGCAAATCAGCAGGTGGAAGAATTTTGCTTGTTAATGATGCTATTAAAATGTGAAAGAAAGTTTATGTACTGTATTTTTACATAGTGGATATGTACATGCTCATGTGCAAATGCAAAGTACTATTTGAGATCACTTTTGTCATAATTTTTAGAATGGCAGAAATATTTTAAGTTACTCTTGATTAAGTTTTAGGTGAAGTTGTGCTTTTAAGCTAGCCCTGATGCCGAGAATAATGTAAGTATCATGAGGCTCTGGAGAAGATAATATTGGTAGTTCACTCCTATCACAGTGAACTCCACCACTTAAAAAAACTGGATGAAGCCATAACTATCAGTTAGAGATCTCCCATTTAGCTGCCATCATCATCATCATCATCATCATCATCGTCATCATCATCATGTATGTCATTTAATGATTTATATTTCAAATGTTAACATACATAGATTAGACAATGTCTAAGTAATTTCTTAAAGATCGTTGTGGGTAACTTACCTTAGTAAATAGCAAAGTCGAGTCAATCTGAAATGGAGTGTTCTTTAGCTTTAAATGTATTACTTGATCAAATTATTTATGGATGCTCTTAAAAATCATGGATTTAAAGCACAGGACCCTATTTATAACATTAGAAGTAGAGTAAATGTAAAAGAACTATTGAAAAAATACATCATGGAATAAGATGGTGTCCCTATGATCAATGTATTATATTTTGATTATTTGAATGATATTTTGAGATCAAGTTCTGTTCCTTACTCCCCCCATGAGAGCCTGTGGTGATGTCCCAGCAATAGGCAGGCTGCCATCGAAGGAAAACTGGTCACGTTACATCAATTAGCAGTTTCTTTCAACTTCGTGGAGTGTGACTAAACCATGATTTTATATAGTCCATGACCAAAGTTAGGGAAAAGAAGGGAATTGTTACCACTTTCTTGTTAGCACTAATAAAAATGCTTTCCTTAAGAGCGTGATATTATAACTGTTTTATTCAGTTTTCCCATAGAAAATGGTTTGTAGAAGAAAAGCAAAAGAATTTTACTAATATAAATCATAGGGCATGATAATACTAAGAGACTATCTAAAGAATACCTAGATGTATTCTTTCTAACCTCCATCATTGTGTCCAATTTCCCTTTGGTAGTGTGGATCCATTACCCCAGGCAGCACAGTATCTTCCTTCTTTGTAGCTGATTTAGAGGATATAAGGAGTCCAAAGTGGCCAGGTGGTAGTCTTAACTTCCAGTTCAATGGAATCATTGTTGAGTCTCCCGGTAGAAGTGTACCCCCATATGTCCAGTGACCTCCAGGCCAGGAGAACATAAGATCATGAAAACAGAAATTTTGCCATTGGGTTACTAGGTGTAATAGTGAGTGGTGACACATTCATTTCTACCCTTTGATTCCTGGACATGGAAATCTTGGCTACTGGAGAAACAGCACCATATATTGGATGCTGATTCTTAGTATGTGTAACCTTCTGGAGAATCTTGCTCTAGCCCTGCAAGATCTTGCCACCTAACTGGCACTGTAACCGAGTCTTCAAGAGACCATTCCTCCGTTCTGACAAGCCAGCTACTTTAGGACGCTGGGGAACATGTTAAGATCAGTGAATTTGAAGAGCACAGGCCCACTGCCACACTTCTCTTGCTGTGAGGTTAGTTCTTTGATCAGAAGCGATGTTGTATGCAATACCTTGATGGTGGATAAGGTATTCAGTAAGTGCATGGATGCTAGTTTTAGGAAGAAATGTTATATGCAGAGAAAGCAAGTCCATAACCACACTAAGCATCTATTCTAGTAAGAACAAACTGTTGTCTCTTCCATGATGAAAGTAGTCCAGTGCAATCAACCCACCACCAGGTAACTGGATGGTAACCCTCGAATGGTACCATATCTGGGACTCAGTGTTCATCTCTCCTGCTGGCAGATCGGGCATTCAGCAGGTTGGCCTTTATGAGTGGAAGTTCATGTTGCTGAGCCCACACATAACCTTTGTTCCTGCCACTCTGATCACGTTGTTCATGGGCCCACTGGGTGATAACAGGGCTGGCCGAGGAAAGAGGCTGGCTGTTATCTACAGAACAGGTCATCTTATCCACTTGTTTATTAAGACACTCCTCTGTCAATGTTACCCTTCGGTGAACATTCAGAGAGGTCTGTCCACATACCTCTTTCTCAGATTCCCTTGAATGTAACATCCTAATCATGTTCCTTCCAAATTCCTAACCATGCAGCCAGATCATCAGTCACAGTCCTTGGCTTGGTATATAACTGTATCCCAATCCATCTATCCTTCCAAGCAATGTGAACAACGAGGTACAATGTTCAGAATTCTTTCCACTGGAACATACTACTGCCCTTTGAGTATGTCCCAGAAAGAGACATTAGCTAAAGTGTTGCAGCTGCCCACTTTTGGATGGTATCTGCTATCGTGCAGAACCATTTGTAAACCACGCCCACCTCTTGTCTTCCTCTGTCAACTGATCATAGGGAACTCCCCATGAGGCCATAGGTGCACGCTGGAAGAGACTAAGCAGTGTAGCAGAAGTGGGGACCATAGCATTTGGGCTACTTCTTCATGTAACTTACTGGTGTCATCAGGACCTGGTTGGACCTGATCATCATGTCTATACCGCTTCCATTTGATGATTGTGTATGCCCAATTTTATGGCTTGGTGGGTCAGATAACACTTTGTTCATGGTGGGAAGCTCAGGTCACAGGGAAACTTGGTGGTCGATGATGAAGAGTTTGGTCTCTGTGAAGGCCCAGTAGCAAGCCAAGGACTGTTTCTCTAGCTACAGAGGATGGCAGGAATTTGCACCAAAATTCTAAGAACCTGCGCTGTGATTTACCTAAAGAGGCCTGCTAAAAGCTCCAAACAGCATCCTTATCTGCCACTGACGCTTCATATGAGAGACTACGTAATCCATTTTATTAATATTTCCAGAGGTAAGCAAAGATTTAAGACTCACGTTACTATAGTTGAAAGCTTTCGTCAGTTGCGAACAGACATACAGAGAGCTTGCTGCTTTGAATGTAGAACTTCAGCCTCAGCAGACAATGCATATAGATCATAACCATTCACTAGTACAGATGTAAGAACACCATGATCCTCTCCAGAGAAAGTATATTCTTACACAGAAAAATAGACAAAGAGTAGCAGACCAAATTCTGGGGCATTTCTCCTCAGACAGAGAATAGCTGTTCTCCCCCAAACAGACCAAAACCCAAATTCCCAGTTGATGCCATTGTATTCATTTGCTCTTGCTGTGTTACAGATTACCACAGATTTAGTGGCTTAATCAAAGAAACACACATTTCTCATCTCACAGTTTTAGGGGGCTCAGGAGTCTGGGCAATGCTTAGCTGTGTTCTCTGCTTCAGGATCTCACCAAGCCGCAGTCAAAGTCTGCATTAGACTGGATTCTCCTCTGCAGCCTTGACTGGGGAAAAATCCACTTCCCAACTCACTCACATGGTTGGCAGATTTCATTTAGAATTCCCTTAGAATTTCCATGAGTGAGGTCTTGTTAAGATTTTGTTCATCTGAAAATGTCAAAAATGCCCTCACTTCAGAATTTTTTATTTACCGTATTTTCCTTTGAAATTAATGTTAATGAAGTATAATTTACATGTAGTAAAATACTCTCACTTTAATATACAATTTGATGAGATTAAACAGTGTATACATCCTTAAAACATTAACTATAATCAAAATATAGAGCAATCTAATCATCACAAAAGGTAATTTATGCCCTTTTGAAGTAAGATTCCAGATAATCATTTTTGTGCTGTCTTATTTTGCCCATTCTAGAATTTAACATAAATGAAATCATACTTTTTCAAAAAGAGTGTGTATACTTTTTTTTTCTAGTTTTTTTCACTCATCATAATTTTGGAGGGCTAATTTATATTGTTGTATATATAAGTAGTTTGTTCCTTTTACTGCTGAATGGTATTTGATTCTATGAATATTCCATAATTTATTACTTAATCCCCCTGTTGATGTATATTTAGGTTCTTTGGACTCAATGAATAAAGGTGATATTAATGTTCTTGTGTAAATCATTTTGTGGACATGCTTTTTATTCATCTTGGGTAATTAAACACAGAGTGAAATAGTGAGGAATGGGTGTTTGGCTTTTTAAGAAACTGTCAAACGGTTCTTCAAAGTGGCTGTATCACTTTGCACTAATAGCAGAAATATTTGAGAGTTCCAGTTGATTTACATCAGTGCCAAAATCTGGCATGGTCAGTTTTGTAATCTTAGCATCTGATGGACTTGAGGTGGTGTTTCATTGTAATTTTAATCTGAGTTTTCTTTATATGTGATAATGTTGAATACCTTTTAATTGATTAATTGTATTTTCTTTTGTTAAAAGTCTGTTGAAATATTTTGCTTACTTAAATTGAGATATTTGTTTTCTTAGTATAGGGCTGAAGAAGTGTTTGGTATATATGATTTATGAAAAGACAGTCATTTGTTTATATATGTGTTATATATATGTATACAGTTAAAAGCAATATGAATGCACTGTAGCTGCATTAGTGCAATGTGCTGTGTTTGTGCACTTAAAAGAGGTATTGAACATAGCAGGTTGTAAATGTTCATGAAAAACCTCTTCTTTACTAGTCAAACTGCCTTTAATGAGTCTCGCCAGTGGCCTGACATTTTCAGAGCATTGAGGTCAGGGCCAGCTTTTGAGAGGATTGAGAGTGTTTCATAATGTGATACTATATTTTATATATACATCTACCACTAATGGCAAATATTTTTATTTTCTTGATAGTGTCTTTTCATGAAGTTTAATTTATTTCTTTTTTCTCTTTTGTTTTGTTGTATTTGTATGTATGAGTATGTGTGTTTGTGTGCATCCTAGCTAAGAAATCTTTGCCTATCTCAAGATCACAAAAATATTATCCATTCTTTTCTAGAAACTATTATTTTATCTTTTATGTTTAGGTCTGTGATCACCTCAGATTAATTTTTTTGTATGGTGTGAGAGAAGAATTGAAGTTCATTTTTCCATACTGTTATTCAGTTTCCCATTGTTGTTATTGAAGAGAATTTTGTTTCCCATTAAATTATTTTGGTTCTTTTCTTGAAAATGAACTGACCTTACCTGTGTGAATTTATTAGTAGACACTCTATTCTGCCTATTTATTTATTTCTATAAGCAAACAACAGTACCACATTGATCTAATTACTATAGCTCCACATTCCTGAAATCAGATTTGTGTTTTGCAGAGCAAAAGTTTTGAATTTTGATGTAGTCCAAATAATTAATTTTTAAATTCTATGCATTACACTTTGGGTATTGTATCTAAGAGGACAACCTAACCCAAGTTTACAAACTTTTCTCCTATGCTTTATTTTAAAAGTTTTATTGATTGAGCTCTTCCATTTAGTTCTACGATCGATTTTAAGTTAATTTTTGCATATAGTGTGAAACAAGGGTCTAAATTCAACTGTATGTATGTGGATATCCAATTTTCCGATGATCATTTGTTTAAAAAAAAAAAGGATTGTTTCCTTATTAATTGACAAGCTATCTTTTTAAAAATGATTTGACCATGATGGTGAGTGTCAACTTCTGAACCTCAGTTGTGGTTCATTGTCACATACGTCTATTATTCTTTTAGTACCACACTATCTTGATTAATGCAGCTTTGCAGGAAACTTTGAAATCAGGAACAGTAACACTCCAACTTCGTTATTTTTTAAAGATTATTTTGGCAATTCTGAGTGCTTAGCTTTTTCATATACGTTTTAGGAATGATTTTCGCTTTCTGCATATTAGCCCTCCGGGACTTGCTGCGGATTGCACTGAACATATAGATCATCTCTTCATGTAAGACGTCACCCCCGTTACCTGGATTTTGGTTCATTGGTCCTCCCTCCAAACACAGCTCTGTGATGCATTTAAAACATAATTCTGACAATTTATTCCCCTTATCCTAGTCGTTGCAGGAGGAAATCTTTCTTTTTTCAACTGCTGCATTGTACTCACAAGTAGAGGTCTCCCAGGTTAATTCTGAAGTACCAACTAAAACAGGGTCAAATGAATAACAATTCTCAGTGCCTGCTCTGTCTGTACCAGACAGGCACATTGAAAGCACTCTACATGAATAGTGTGCTTACTCCTCACCAAGCCCACCAAACAGGATAATATTATCACTTGCAGTTTACTGATGACTATACCAAGGCAGAGAATAATTTTAAGAATCCAAGATCTGAGAATCTGGATTTTCCTTCCTGGTAGTCCAGCTCTAAGTTCCTTCTCTAAAATCCATTATAATATAAAAACTGAAACTGGTTAGAATCTAAGGTTCGAGGCAGATTTTAACATTTATTAATCTTAAAAATATTAAGTAGTCAGAAATAAATTGAACAGAGAAACATAAAAGTGAATATTCATATACAGAGGAGTCTAGACTCTACAATGACAACCACATGCTCTTTTGAAGTTTCCAAGGAATATTTATACAATTTATGAATATTTTAATTAAATAATTAATCTTTAAATGTTAAATAGACTCAAAAGACAAACTTTATCAAAGCCCCGACATAGAGATAGGTTTGATAACTATTAATAATGGGCTGAAAAAGCTGAAAGAAGAAAAGGATTTAAACCTAGATGACCTCCCTGAGATTCATTTTCCACTTTTGAAATTATGGGATAATAATTTATCCAATCATGAGATGCATGCGTGAATGTATTCATGTGTGTATGTGTGCTTGTGTGCTTATGAGTTTATAAACAATAAAATTATACTTAAATGTTAATTTTCAGCAACCAGCCCTGAGTATTAGCTTTCTTAGGGTTCCCAAGAAATCTGTGATGTTTTAATGGGAAAAGTCTTGGATTCTTTCTGCTTAAATTTGACAAAAAACAAAAATCTATAGTAACGTTGTATAATAATTTAGCATTTGCTGTGTATTCAATGTATTGAGTTTTTAAATTTAACTAATGACAAAGTTGATGAACACAAATTATGGAGAGTTAAAAGAAAGAAAATTGCAAAACGATGAAATAGAATATGTCTTTATTTGCATGCTAGCAAATGAGAATTCAGCTTTCACAGTCAACATTAGTTAGGAAATACTCTAGCCTACAGTAGGACATAAAGCATATGAATAGGACTTAATTTGAGCTGTTGGAGGAATAACAATGTATTTTACAAAGACGGCATTGAGCTCTTCTATTAGCATACTCTGGCACTTTCCTGCTTGCCACTGGTGACAGAATTCAAAAGAAACAAGAATTTTATGCAGATTTAAGATCAGCTGTACATAGGTCTTAAGGTCAGAATATTAAAAAATATTAGACTGTTTTTTTTCTTCTTTTTTAGACATGATAAATTTACTACTGAGCATTCTTTCCATCTTTGCAATAGCAGAATTTGTTCTAGGAAATTTTGCCAATGGCTTCATAGCACTGGTGAACTGTATCGACTGGATCAAGGGACAAAAGATCTTCTTAGTTGATGGAATTCTCACTGCTCTGGCGGTCTCCAGAATAAGTTTACTCTGCGTATCAGTAATAAACTGGTCTGCAACTGTGTTTTATCCAGCTTTATGTAGTTCAGAAGTAAGAATTATTTTGAAAGTGATCTGGACAGTAAGCAACCATTTTAGTGTCTGGCTCGCGACTAGCCTCAGCATACTTTATTTGCTCAAGATAGCCAATTTTTCCAGCCTTATATTTCTTCACCTAAAGTGGAGAGTTAAAAGAGTGATTCTCACAATACTGTTGGGGACTTTGGTCTTCTTGTTTTTCCAAGTTGTATTGGTAAGTATAGATAGAAATATATGGATGAGTTACTGTGAAGGAAACATCACCCGGAATACCAAATCGATGGACATCGTGCACCTTTCGTTTATGACTCTATTCACGCTTGCAAACTTCGTATCCTTTTCTACATCCCTGATGTCTTCTCTGCTGCTGATCTTTTCCCTGTGGAAACATCTCAAGAAGATGCAGCTTAGTGGCAAAGGATCCCAAGATCCCAGGACCGAGGTCCACATAAGAGCCATTCAAACTGTGATCTCCTTTCTCTTGCTATTTGTCATTTACTTCTTGACTATAATCTTCTCAATTTGGTATTTTAATAGTCTGCAGAATGACTCAGTATTCTTGGGTTGTCAGGTCTTTGCATTTGCTTATCCTTCAGGCCACTCATTTATCTTGATTTGGGGAAACAAGAAGCTAAAGCAGGACTTTCTCTCAGTTTTATGGCAGGTGAAGTGCTGGCTGAACAAATGGAAACCTCAACGCCATAGGTCAATAAGAGGTGCATCGTTTGTGTTCTAGCAGAAAATGAAGTGATGGAGCTTTTAAAATTTTATACTCCCTAATGGTTTTTCCATAGCGTATGCAACCGGATAATTTTCCTACGTTTGCCAAGAAAGTCTTTCCTAAGCTTTTCACATAAAAGTACATATACATGTGTATGTAAAAGAGAAATTAGAAATAACATACACTTAACCAATTTTTTTTTCAGATAAACAGTCTAATTATACAAAATACTGTGAGAATTTCCTCAGAATTGTGAAGCCATTTGTATTTCACGTACATATTCTGTGTTATCATGCTCCAGTTGAGGAATTTATGTTCTATATTTATGCATTTTCAAGAACTGACAACTTATCTCAGGAAATCATTTTCCATTGTAAATTGCACTACAGTGTGCTTAGATTACAGTGTCGGAAACTTCACTCTTTTGAGTAGTAAGAGTATTCAATTCTAAATCACACATTGAGGACGGATGTTTGAGAGAAATTCTATTCCATATGAATTCTTACTTCCTGGTTAATAGAGAACAATCAGAACTTTTGTTAAGAAAAGTATACATAATCCAATTCAAGAGTGACAAACATATTTAGAGTAAATTCTGTATTTATATACAATAAACAATACTGAAGAATATTTGATTTGATTGATACAAGTAGATGAAAAGCTTAGGAAAAATTAAATTCTACAATAGAGATAAAAATTTAAAAAAAGATTATGGCCCTTTAAAATGCTGTTATACGATTTCATGCTGTTTGGAAATATTTTTTTCTAGTTTTTGAATTCAGAAAGACTGTTTTTGAAATCGAGATCTAGTATCATGTATTTCAGTTTTTTCCCACACCACCCCTGAGCATTAAATTGCCGAATATTTTCCACATTTTCCATCCTTAAAATTCCTTTTAAACTTCATATAAGACTCAAATCTTCTCCATCTAAAAAAGAAATATTCACTGTAGGAATAATACAGAAATTATTGTATCTAATTTGATGAACACTTATGTATACATTAAACTGGCATCTATTAAGTCTGTATAATGATTATTGAGGATTTCTTAAAGATCTGTTTTATTACAATCTTTGGGAAAAAATAAAATTGGAGAAATAATATTGGAATATTAATTGATAGCAAGTTCTACCCTAAGAAATGTATAATCTTGCTCAACAACTTGAATTCTACACTACTATTAGTTCTTGGGTTATACAATTTTAACATTTTCCTATCTCCCTCAGTACAATGTAAGCATCAGAAAAGCAAAGATTATGTCTGTCTTGTTTACTGTCACTCCCAGGACCTACAAGCCAGTCTATAGAATAGTTGGCCAAAAATAATTTTTTAATGAATAAGTAAATGGATGAATTAATGAATGAACTATAATAAGGCTGGGAAACAATTACAAAACCTGCAGATTGCATGAATTTCTTGGTTCTGTTGACAGGTATAGAGGTTTGGCTATTTCATAATTCTAGGGGAAATTTCACTAGCATGTAGCCTTGACACAGTTATATTATATAGTGGGGTGGAGACAAGGTGTAACATCAAAATTAGATAGTATGTATCACAATAGTTTTTTAAAAAGCATATAAAAGATTTTTGTAAATTTATGCATATATTTTCTATATCATGTCTAATGATATTTTCTAGCTGAGTATTGTATACACAAAACTGGTATTTGATTTTTTAAAATTGAGTTTGTGATTACTTTATTAACTCGGCTGCCTTACTAAAATATTATTTTAGATACAATATTTTTCTGTTTCCTTTCTAAATAGATTTTTATTTTATTTTTTGTTGAAATACATTTGACACTTCACATTATATAAATTTAAATTTAAATATAAACTTTTTGATGATTATATTATAAAGTCACATAAAGTGAACAAATAACAATTGTACAATTCAATGACTATCTTAGCCAGGGCCTCTAAAACCAGAACAAAGTCAGAGATTAAATTGATGACATTTATTTGGGAAGGCAGGTCCCAGGCAACAATAGAGAGGACATACAGAAATGAGGCAAGAGAAGATGTGGACTGATGTGCTGTGATATATTAGTCTCCTGGCTGCCACTTTACAATGTGTTGAGTGGTCAGCACTTGGCACACAGAACTTTTTCAGGAGGATTACAAGAAGAAACCACATGCAGCATTATTAGTCCATGGAGGAGGGAGAAGAGAAAGCATATACCTTCTTAGCTCTCTCTTGTCTTCTGTGTCTCATTGGCCAGGGTTTATCCAAAGCGGAACTAACATCCCTGTTCATTAAGCTCCTTGGTGGCCGTTTAGAAAGTCAGATCTCATGCTCCACAGTATGGTTTGCATTCAAGTTCAAAATGGAAAGATAATCTGGCTCTAACAGGGTGCTGACCAAAAGAATAGGATGGTGAAAAGATTAAAGATGAAAAACAAAAAAATATAAACTACTGAAAATCACATCACTAAATTTATTATCTCAAATATAAGACTTAATTGGCAAATGCTTTTTAGAAATTTTTCAGAATCATGAAGCTACTTTATTCCAATTACTCTTTCTATGTTATTAGTTTCAATGAATTCATAAATTATGTTTATCATTATTTGAAATATCTAATTTACATTTGGAAATAAATTATATTTACCAATATAGTTTTCAAATACATACCATAATTTATTTTAATTTTAATACATAAGACTACTAAATCTTGGCTGATGATAGTCTTTTAATTGTATATAGCTGTCTGGGAGATTGGTGTTTTTGTTATATTTTATTTTATTGTGTACCTCTATTTTACTGGTAAGTTGCAAACAACCAGGTTGTCATAAGAACAGAAATTTAGAATAATTCATGAGTGACCAACGTATAATTTGCATGAACTTTGAATATGTGTATGTTATTAATATTGGTAGTATAGCATAAATAAAAACTAATTAAATAAATAGGTAAAAAATTTAGAATAAATTAAGTTTGAGAGGTGGAGTAAAGGGGAGGGAATCATGGGTATGTGTCTTATGTTCAATGTTATTAAATTTTGAATATGATAGAATCTTGTATGTTTTTGGAAATAAAGAATTCTTTACTCATGGCTTACATGGGCAAAGAAATCTCTTTTGTGTTTGAAATAGATGTTTTAATTCTCCTAATGTAGTTCATTCATTCGTTCATTCATTGAACTAATATATATTGAATGTTTTTTCTAGGTGCTTTGGAGACATTTTAATAAGAAACATAAGCTATAAAATAAAATAGAAAGTGGAATTATATAAAATGTGGCCACTAAAAAGAGGAAGTTATAATATTTATGTGCCAGATAACCTGTTTGCTTCATAACTTTTTAATACTCAAATGTGCATAATACTATTGTTTATGTGAAGAAAATGAAGTTCGAAGAGGTTAAGTGACTCACTCAGCAGCGCATGAAGACCAAGCACAGAACTGGAGTAAAAGTCCTGGTGGAGAAGGGCTTTTGCCCAGACTCAGGGGAACATCAGCAGGAAGAGGTTGCTTACAGCAATATCTGGAATCTGGTGGAAAAAGCATGTAAAAATTTTGCAATTTTGGTGCTTATATTAAATGTTCACGATTTTTTTCTATGATATTTGGTATCATTAGTTAATGTGTCTACAAAAAGGCAATTGTTTTTGGTTGTTTGCTTGTTTGTTGAGTTAGAAGCCAGCTGCCTCACTAAGCTATCCACACGTGCTTTTAAAAAAGTTCATTCTCTTGTCTCATCCTCAAACAATAATTATTTCACTTTTTCCTCTTAATCATTTAAGAATTTTTGTGTGTGTTGGCTTATATTATAAAATGGCTCAAGCCTTCAAAATATTAAATAATTGTAGTAATAACAGGCATCTTTGTAAATGGAGTCTTCTAGTGTTTCAACAATAAGCATAATATTGACTGTAACTTTGGGGTAAATACTTTTAAAAATCATTTCAGAGAGAGTCTTTCTCTTCCTGCCTTTCTGTGTGTGGTAGTCTAATAAAACCTGCATGAAGAGTTCCAAATGTGGGCTTAGTTATTTAAGATAATCATATATTTCTCTCTTTTCTCGTTAAAATAATGATGCATGTTGATAGTGGTACATAAAACAATGGTGCATCTTTTAGTCTATGCATTTTAAATTTATTAAAATATATACATATTTACATTTGCATATAATGTAATAAAATTGCAACCATCAAAGGAAAATTGAATTTCAGAAAGCAATTACAAAGTAATGAGAGGTAATCTGTCAAGGGGGAAAAAAATCAATTTGAGATTTTATAAAAAAATAATATGCTAGAAGACAATTGATTTATACTTTCAAAGTGCTAAAGAATATAATTATAATCTTGAGTTCTTAGCCAAAAATTTGTTCTGGGGATTGAATTAAATTGCGTCATTTCAAAGTAATAGAAATGGAACAATAGACTAGTGGTTACCAGTCAATGGGGAAAGGGAGCGGGGGAGGTAGATGGGGTAAAAGGGGTCAAATCTGTGGTGACAGAAAGAAATCTAACTATGGGCAGTGAACATACAATGCAAAATATATATGACTTACTGTTGAATTGTACACTTGAAACTTACTGGATTTCGTTAACCAATGTCACTATAATAAAAAAATAATAAAATAAAGAAATGGATAAAAATGTACCATATACTAATGATCACAGAGGCTGCTGCTTATCTCTCAATATTTATTATCCTATCCTTGTTAGTGATAGAATCTGACTATTCTCTTAGGCATATTTGTGCCACAAATGCTTATCTTTGTACTTTTTAGTTATGGAAGAGATGGATTCTCTTCCATATGGTTAGATTTCTAGCATTCAATTGTTTGTTTATATTTGTCATATCTAGCTGAATTATAACTCATATACTACCCAAACAAAAGTATCAGACAAGCTAACATTTAAAGTACACAGCACCAATGATTATTTCAGAATATCAATAATAGGAAACATCTATGGAAAAGATGAAGTAATCATCAATTCGAATGCACCTAACAATGCATTACCTAAATAGATAAAGCAAAACTAAAAGCATCAGAAAGAGAAACTAATGAATTCACAATAGCGAGAATTTAACACACATTTTATAAAGTGATATATCAAGCTGAATTAATAATATAAATCAATTAAAGAACATAATTAGCAAAATTAGTTAAATACTTTTATGTGAAATAAAAAACCTATATAGAGTCATTTCAAATAGACAAGAAACACTTTCACACCTAAACCATGTATGCTCTAACAAAGAGTGTCTCAACAGATTCCATAGAGCAGATATCAAATATAATGCAATAAAATGCTAACTCAATTAAAAATTAAGTTTGGAAATTAAACTACTCTCTATTAATTAAGTTTCTAAGTAACAGATAATATTTAGAACTCAAAAACAAAAAAAAATCTGTATAATCAAAATTGAGAAAATCAGCTAAAGCTAAAAATTCACATGCATGATTTCGTGTAATAGAAAAAAGTTTCCTAAGTGAACGAGTCACAGAGTCAACTCAAGAACTAAGAAAATGAACAACGGGATAAACCCTCCAAAAGTGTAAAGAAGTTAGAACAAAGCTGAATGGTTTCTTATGGCTTAGCTTCCAAATTCTTCTCGTGTCATTTCTGGTATTTTTTATTAGTTGAAGTAGTCAGAAACCAGATTCAGGAAGAGGGTGACATGTACAGGTTTCCCCTTTTGTAAGCATTTCTGAAATGACATAAAGTGAAGAAGCAATTACCATTAATTAATATGGAAAAATTGGGGGGCATTCCCAGAACCAAGAAATAACCTACCAAATCACACCAAATGATATAAAAAACGTAAACGACAGTAACATATAGTAAAAAAACAGTGCCACTCTCACTGCTCAGGGTGGACTCTGCCTGTGTAATGGCTCACTGTAAGATAAATGCTGAACATTATTCTCGCCTTTTTTTTCTTTGTAAAAGTGAAAATTCTCTTCAGATTTCTTTTGATTAGCAGGAAGAGGTACAAATGCAGGTCTTTTGTAAAAGTGAAGTAACGCAAAAAAAATTGTGGCGTGCTTTAAAACAATCATGGAAACTAATAAGATTTTGGTATAATATCAGAGAGTGGGTTTTCTGTATTTTCTTAAATTTCAATGTTTTATAAATAACCTGCACTGGTGAGGTCGGTAATGAAGATATGTGCTGATCCTAAACTTTAGATATAGCTGCATTTTCCAGATTGGAGCTTAAGGTTCTAGCCCCATAATAATGAATAAATCTACTAGAGACCTTGTTTATAATTGTTTTTATAGTAAAATTCATAACAGGAAATTTGGGGAATAGATTCATTTTACTGGTAAACAATATTGACTAAATCAGGAACTAGACGGTCTCCCTGATATATTTTTTTTCTCACCTGCTTGACCTTCTCCAGGATGTTTACTGTGTCTGTTGATTTTAGGTATCTCTTTCTCTATATGGTCTATGAGAAAGTATTTTACTCTAAGAATCTAATGCTAAGTTTCAACATCCTCTGGATGGGGTCTAACTATTTCTACATGACATGTATCATTTGCCTTCATGTCTTCTATTTCCTTGACATAGCCAACTTCTCTGACCCCATTTTCCTCTGGATAAAATGGAAAATTCACAGCGTGCTTCTCATTATTATACTGGGAGTGATGCTTTTATTCTGCATGTATCTCCTTTTGAAGAAAATATTAATTAACAGACTGATTGAGAATGGGCGAAAATGGAAAGAAGCTTGACATTCAATTTTATAGGGAATACATGTGATTTTTTTAACATATTAGATTCTCCTGAACATGGTGTTCATCATCATCTTTGTAGTGTCATTATCTCCTTTTTTCTTTTAATCTCCTCCTTATGGAGCCATACTCATCAGATATGGGATATATATTCTAAGGATTTTAGCTTGGAAGCCCATATAAGAGCTATGAAAGCTATGGTTCCATTCCTACTCCTCTTTATTATGTACTATTTTGAGCAATACCATGATAATGTTGATTCATTTTATTATAGACAATGAGATGGTAAAGATGTTTGCCAATGTGTTAGCATTTTAAGAATGCTTCAGGCCAATCATTTGTACCAATTTTATGAAACAGGAAACTGAAACAAGTCTCTCTCTGTGTCCAGAGGAAGCCAAAGTGTGCCTGAGAGAAGTTAATTTCTCATTCTCATAAATATATCTGAGTGTTGGTGTTCTGAGCAGAAAAAAGAAAGAAGAAAAATAAACTTCACATCTTCTCCCATTGCGTTCTATGATATATTATTAAACATTATAGAAAAAATACCTGCCTGGTTTAAGTTAAAGGAAAAAAAAATTGCTACCTTGTCTTGCATTAGATATGGAGATTATGTATTTAATAGCAAAAGTATAATATATTCATAATGTATTTTATGTTAAGCACTATGAAAGATAACTTAGATTATTCCACTTAAAAATTTTATATGTTAGATAAATATATGAGAATAGAAATACTAAGGATTGCAATATGTATTTATGTATGTATAAATATGTATGTGTAAACAGATTTACAGGCACAAACATAAGATTTATTTCTTAAAAATAATGATCAGTTGATCATTTAAATCTAGGAAGAAAAACAAATAAAAATAACTAATAAGATTTAAAGTTTAACAAAACTTTATTTGAGAATATAAAAATAAAGTCTATTGAAAGTCGCATATTATTGAGTTATTTTCAAATATATGCCATGTTCTATAAATGTTTTCAGTAAAAAACAATAAGCAACCTTGAGAATCAGAGAGTATTGCAATCACCAGATCAAACTCTGGACTCTGAATCTTTGGAACAAAATTCGAACTTTATTCAGTTGGTTAATCATATAAAGAAGGCAAGAACAGACATTAGAAAAGGAATTTCTGTAGATGGTAATAGGAGAACAAGGAATCTTATTCAATGACAATCCCAAAGCAAAGAAACAAAGAAAAATAAATGTTTCAAAAGAAAAACAAATAGGAGACAATGACTTAGATAACAAAATTAAATCTAATAAGAAATACTCTTCTTAAATATATATATAATTAGGAAGCAAGTAAAAAATAGCATGACAAAGAAAAACCACAGAGGTTTGGAATCTGAAATAGTATATTCTTGGTGAGAGGACAAATTTTTTTAAAGATAATACTTTCTCCTCTTCCAGAGACATTTGTTTTACATTCCAGTGTCAAGATAAGGTCTCTTTCTCTCCCTAGAAGATAAGATGGACAGGTCACCTACAGAGATCAGTTTATAAGATCAGAATCTCTTAATTTCAGAAGAGGAATGCCAAAATGTCAACATCATTAAAACTCTGATAAGTTAGGAATAGATAATGTAATGCCTACAGCAATCACTGGAAAAGCTGTAAAAAGAGATGGATTCGAAAACACTATAAGTCAACTAATTTGGAATTAAAAAGAAAATTAAAGCAATCCACAGGAAGTCAGGAAATATAAAACAGAGGGAAAAAAAGACAATATAAACAAAAAATGAAATTGCAGACTTAAGCTCTAACATAATTACATTAAATGCAAATGGTCTAAAGTATAGCAAATGCTTGAAAATTGGGAGATTTCTGGATTACAAAAACAGATTAGTTTACACCATTATTAAAAGTTACCTAATATTTATAAAACTTTAAAATAATCCATGTAAAACTCTCATCTCAGTTCATGTTTGGTACAAGTAAGCCTTCAGTGGTAGCTGCTATTTTTATGAGTTCAGTCACCTGGTGGGGCTCCTTATGATTTGCACATGTTAAGTTTCTACAGGGCTGTCTTATATGCCTTATTCCTCCAAATATGTTCTGAAGTGACCTCATCTAAGCCCATAACTTCAACTGTAATGTACACCAAACTCAGAAAATACTTAGCATACATGCTATATAACTGCCTTCAACCAGTCCCCAGCCTAGGTTTGGCACCAATCTCATTGTTCTCTAGGTTTCTACCCTTATTTAATTCACTGTAACTTGAAGTAAAACTTTTTTTTTTCATCCTGAATAGATATTAAGGGCCTGTTTTGAGTCCACTAATGCTTTTTCTCGGCTTATCTTCGTTAATCAATCTAACGGCCTATCATAAAATTCCACGCTAAAATCTGCTAGCAATTATGAGGAAAATGGGGATAGAAATTGAAAAAATAGTGACTGGCAAAGCTAGTTTTATACTTTTAAAAGAGATCAAGTGGAGACCTTTGAACTACTTTTCTATTTAAAAGAAAAGCCCTGAAACAATGCACTTGATGGAGCCAGGATAAGGAATCCTAAAATCTGATGTTCTTTAGTATAAACTCATCATAAGAGTGAGAGTTCTTAGTGCATGTTGTATTAAAACCACCAGGAACACGCAATACTTCTGAGATAAGCTAGATAATCTTCCGAGATAAACTAGTCAAGCTTGTTCTATAAGTCAATGATTCCCAACATGGTTGTATTATTTTGTTGAAATGTACAAATTGACTTGATATAATTGTCTCATTGTACAAGAAGAAGCTGAGATTTGCAAGTGATTCGCCCAGAGTAAATATCAGCGCTAGAACTAGAAATTCACATCTTCCCATTCCTGGTCTGCACACCACTGCAAGGGACTCATGACTTCAATATATGAATGCAGAGTAGCTGTGAAGCAAATTCCTACCATTTCAGTGTGTCATTTACAATATTACATATACATACTGGAAGGTACAAATACATGCAATAGCATCTTATTTTATATAAATTCATTTATATCCTTTTGCAAAAATCTGAGTAACCAAAATCTGAGTAACTGTCTCTATCCCAAAGCTGAGAGGAGCAAGATTTCCTAATCTCTCTGTGACAGGAAGAAAACATTCCTAATTCCTGGAACCTATAAAAGTGTTTAATTACAAAGCAAAGGGGGATTGCTGATCAGTTAAACTTGAAATAGAGAGATTGTCTTGGATTATCCAGGTGGGACGCCTGTCATCACTAGCATCTTTCGATGTGGAAGAGGGAGGCAGAAGAGTCAGTGAGAGTGAAATGATATGTGACTCAACCAGTCATTGCTGTCTTTGCAGATGGAAGGAGGCCGTGAGCCTAGGAATGTGGGCAAAATCTAGAAACTGGAAAACAAACAAATGAACAAATAGATGAACAAACAAACAAAAAAAAACCCAGATTTTTTTCTTAGAGCATCTAGAAAGAAATACAGACCTGCTGACACCTCAATGTTAGCCAAGTGAGACCTATTTTCAGCTTCTGAACTGCAAGGTTACATATTTACCCTGTAAATATTTGTGTTGATTTGCTACAGCAGTAATAGATAAATATACTGCTTACGGGTTCATATGATGCTTTCCCATGGCCCTTGTCAAGATTTGAAGGCTGGTTATAAAATGTCTACTAGAGGGAAATAAAATTATTATTGGTACTAATCCAAAAAAACTAAGCAATCTGTTTCATTGCAAAATAAAAACCACTCTCAAAATTCAATTCAAATCAACATTTATTGAACTCACACTAAATAAGAAATAGTTCAGAAATGTCCCTCCCCTAAACTGTGTCAAATTCTCTCTGCTCTGCTCAGGATCAATGCCTTGCTGTATCTCCAGGGCTAAGAACGCCATCCTAAGTTTCACTAGTTTTCTACAATTATGTAGTCAGTCCCCTGTTGTGCAGTGGTAAGCTCGTTCTGAAGCTCACCATCTTCTCAGAAAACAGTGGGTAGCACAGTGGTGGACATAGCTAGTGGAATATCTGCTTCCTTTCTAAAAAAGAAAAAAAAGGGAAGGAAATGGAAGGAAGGAAGGAAGGAAGGAAGGAAGGAAGGAAGGAAGGAAGGAAGGAAGAGAAAAGGAAGAAAATGAAGGAAGGAAGTAAGTGGAGGACGTAAGGATCAGAACACGGGAAGGAATTGACTTCCTAATCATGCCTTCCGGACTCAAAGAACTTCCTTCCGTACTTCCGTCCTGAAGGCATGACTTAAGTAAGGAAGGAAGGAAGGAAGGAAGGAAAATGAAATGAGAGTTACCTAGTGTTCAAAAGATCAGCCCCATTTTTCATATTTACTACCATGACCTTGGGCATTTGACAATTTCTTCCTCCTCTCTTTTTTTAATGAAGTAATCTTTTCCAATTACTTTTTTTTTTAATTATTTTATTATTAGTTTCAAGTATACAGTACATTAGTTAGACATTTGTAGTTTATGAAACAATCCCCCTGCTACTCTTTCTTCCCTCTGGCTCTACACATAGCCATTACCTTACCGCCTACTGCATTCCCTATGCCGTGCTCCCCACCCCCATGACCATCTATCAACTACTAATTTGTACTTCTTTAACCCTTCACCCCTTTCTCTCAGCCTCCCAACACCCCTCCCTTCTGGCCATCACCAGATTGTCATCTATATTTGTGAGTCTGTTTTCGGTTACTTTGTCCTTTTTCTGCCTTAGATTCCACATATAAGTGAAATCATATGGTATTTATCTTTCTCTGACTTATTTCACTCAGCATAATACCCTCGAATGGTAGGATTTCACTTTCTTATGGCCGGGTAATTCCATTGTATATGTGAACCATAACTTCTTTATCCAATTGGTTGCTTCCATATCTTGGCTAAGGTAAATAGTGCTGCCATGAACATAGGGATGCATAGATCTTTACGAATTATTGTTTTCGCTTTCTTTGGATAAATAACCAGAAATGAAATTGTTGAGTCAAAAGGTATATGCATTTTTAATTTTTTGAGGAAACTCCAGATTGTTTAACATAATGGCCATACCAATTTGCAATCCCACTGACAGCATCTGAAGGTTCCTTTTTCTCCACATCCTCACAACACTTGTTCTTTGATTTATTAATAATAGCCATCCTAATAGGTATGAGGTGATATCACTCGTGGTTTTAATTCATATTTCTCCGATGATTAATGACCTTTTCATCTGTCTATTGGTCATCTGTATTTCTTCTTTGGAAAAATATCTATTAAGATCTTCTGCGCATTTTTTAATTGGATTATTTGTTTTCATGTTGTTGAGTTGTATGAGTTCTTTACGTATTTTGGATATTAACTCCTTATCAGATGTATCATAAGCAAATATCTTCTACACTCAGTTGGTTATCTTTTTGTTTTGTTGATGGTTTTCCTTTGCTGTGCAAAAACTGTTTAGTTTGATGTAGTCCCACTTGTTTATTTTTTCTTTTGTTTCCCTTGCCCAAGGAGATATGTGACAATTTCTTAGAGGTGCAAATTCCTCATTCTCTCTCTCTCTCTCTCCTTGTGGTTTAATGAGATATTTACACACTATCTAGGAATCCACTTGTACTTTATGAAGAAACCACTTAGGAGGCTTGAACAAAAGCCACGAGTGAGGCCAGGTATTAAAACTGGCACCTACTGATTCAGAGCTCCTAGGCTTTACAGTTTTTAACTGAATTATATGTTTTATGCCTTTTCTTTAGGCTCTCACTTAAAAAAACATTCTATGAATTGCACTGAAATCAACATCCTAGAGAGATAAGAAGGAAGGAATTTTGGGAAACACAGGATAAAGGCCTTTTTAAAAATCCTATGCCTATTCGATTACTGAATATCCAGATAATTAGACTTGGAAGATAAATCTCAGAGAGAAAACAGGATGTCTTTAACCTTCATATTAGATTTTACAGCTGACCTCCCCATCCAGGAAGGCTGTTAAGTTTGGAATCCTTTCCCAGTGGTTGAAACCAGCATTAAACATGATATCAAATCCCTAATCAGCTATTAAGGGCAAAAGAGAAGAAACTTACAAACAAGTGCTAAGATGAACTCATGGCTTACGTGGAGGTGCTGGGCTTGTCTGCTGTTAAGTAAAGAAATGGTTTTTATTCATTTCCGATAAGGATCACTCACAGTGTGTTAGCATTTAGCTAACAGCTTTAAGTAGCTTTAGCAAACGTAGGACTCTACCAAGTCCATGGCACAAAAACTGTCCATCTCTCAAACACAGAGGCACTCTGCCACTCCTGAAATCCTGCAGGTGAAAGTGGAATGGAAAACATGCTTCATGAGAAGAACGTTATTAGAGGCCTTGTCTCCACTCACATGTGGGAGCCCCTGAGAGTAACACATGAACGGGTCATGTCTTCATGTGCAAGAGCTACACCTCTCCCCCAAAGTGGATTCAGCTAAGCGTACATGGTGCCTGGATAAGAAGTGTGTAAATGTGGGCAGAGTTACTCCTGGAGTTCACTTCTTGAATCTGTCCTGAAATGCCTTGAAAAAAAAAATACCTAAAAAACTAAGAAGTCAAAGATCTTTGGGCTCTTCTGACGCTTGCTAAAATTAAGGGAGTAATTTTCTTAATTTAAAAGGTTAAAACATCCATAGATTTTCTCTTTTTATTAAAAAACTAAAGCTTCTGAGTTTATTGGTAATTACCACAGTCAGAAAGCATCTCCTGATAGGCCGGTTAGGAAGCAGGTGGGGATCCAGTATATTAGCAGAAATGACTAAATGACTCTGCCATGAGGATGCTTCTTGCTCCTGTAGGCAAACATAAGACTTTTTCTGACACCCTTGGGTTGTAAGAGGAAGAAAGACACAGGTAACTTATTAACCATCCACAACATGCTGCAATTGAAACTCAACAACGACTGAGGCAGAGAACCATTTTGTAAGGGTGGTATGTTGTGCAAAAGAGAAAATTATTCCGGAGTAAGAATTTAAAGGCAGGAAACCAACTCTTTTTTAACAGGTCATTTCGCCTCCACTAAAATACAATTTTTAGGTTTGTCCGACACTACCTGCAATCGCACATCGCACTTACAGCAGTGCTGAAATAGAGTAGATCTCAATAAATATTAGCTATTATTTGTAGACAGACATAAGAATCAGATAGTTTAGAAATATGCTTTTGTAGGTAGGCCCTTAAGGTCTTTCTTATAAAAATCTCAGGTATCCCCCAAACTATTAGGATTTGTTTATTGTGGCCAAAGACATTGAAATATTATGACCCCTTGGCTAAGGGGAAGATAGAAAAATGAAAGAAGATGGTGGCCTGAGAGAGGGATGGGCAGAGATAGGACCACTGTTTCATTTATGAAGCCTTTACATCCTTTTTTCTTCTATAGTTATAAAAGCCTGTCAAAACCCTCTGATCCACCAATTGTGCTTAATTTAATATTTATTTAATATTCTATGTCCCCTGCAATAACTGCATTTTTTGAAAGTTAGATCTTTTGTTTGTTCAGTCTAGTATTTCTCTTTCATTATTTTTATTTTCCTTAATATTCATTTTTAAAAATATACCTACATGTGCCAATAAAATCAGTGGGCAAGATTTAGTGAATGAATGTGGTTTTGTTGTTCGTTTCTTTCTCGTTGGTTTTGTTTTTTTCATTTGGCTGACATAGTATTTTATAATATTAACCATGGACTAATCTTTCTACTTTTCCTTATTTACAACTTTCAGTGGAGAGGAAAGCATAGAGGGCCTGAAACGCTAATAAAAAAATTTATAAATGATGACATGGTGTTTTTACCCCTTAAAGATCCAGAAGTTAAAGCTTCAGGCAACTAGGAATTCAGGATCTTGGTCATATTTAATCCCAGGAGTCAGAATTTAAAAGGAAACACATAAAATTTTAGTTGTGATTTGTTACTTTGAATTCCTACATGGGTCAATTTAAAATTTTCTGTTTGAAGAGGGAGAGAACATAAAACAATGTCATGGATCATCTCCTTATTTGCCTGTTCACAAATTTATGTTTGGCTTTCAGTGAACCTCATAAATGAAAAATTCAGCTCATGACAATGGAAAAAGGTGCTTTTAATAATTGAATTGGTACTTAGAACGACTGCTGTTTGGAGGATTTCCATGCTCGAAACTGCTTTTTTATGAGGCTACCAATAGTGTTTTCTCACATCAATCAGGGTTGGATACTTTTCTGGCCTGAAACAGACTTCAAAATAAAACCTTAAAGAAGAGCATGCTCAACAGTTCTACCATTTTCTAAAAGTCATTTGAAAAACAATCTATCAGCAGGGAGAGAAGTAACTGGAATTTTACTTTTCCCAAGTATGTCAAGTGCAATCGAAAATGTTTTTATAATCATTGAACTTTTGGAATTTATAACAGGTATTTGTGGAAATGGATAGATCATACTTGTAATCTGTGCTGACTGGGTCAAAACCAAGAAAATCTCCCTGTTAGATTTCATTGTCGCAAGCTTGGCCCTCTCCAGGATCAGCATGATATGCATGCTTTTTGAAGATAGCTTTAAAATAGTGTTCTACTCAGAAATCTTTGGAAGTGACCTAACGATGATATTAGTGATTTCTTCTGGGAAATGAACAACTTCAGTACCTGGCATGCCGCCTCCCTCAGTCTCTTCTATTTCCTCAAGATGTCCAATTTTTCCCACCCCTTCTTTCTCTGGCTGAAGTGGAGAAGAGATAGAGTTGTCATCACCATTCTGTTGGGTTTCTTTCTCTCTTTGTTTGTTAGTCTTCTGAACATAAAATTTGATGCTTTTAGGGTCAGCGAATATTTAAAAACAGAAAGAAACGGGACTTGGAAAGAATATATTCGTAAACCCCAGTACTTTAACAATAAAATTCTCTTCAGCCTGGGATCTCTCATTCCCATGATTGTGTTGCTAATCTCATTTTCCCTGTTAATCTTTTCCTTATGGCAACATATCTGTCAGATGATGCATCACGCCAAAGGATCTGGAGACTTTAACACAGAGGTTTATGTGAGAGCCAGAAATACTATGATTTCTTTCATCATTCTCTTCTTTGTGCACTATTTTTTCACTATCATGTTACTTTGGTCCTACTCCTCAATAGAAAACTCACTATAAGGATAATTATCTGTGAGACTGTAGCATTGCTGTATCCTTCAATTCACCCTATCCATATGATCCTGGGGAACAGAAAACTGAGACAGACTGCTATGAATTTGCTAAGGCAAATGAGTCCTGCATCAAGGGACCGTGATCCTTCACAGAATGCAGGAACTGGGAACTATTAACATTTTGTGGGAAAACGACTCGTTGACGGTCCCCTTGGTTGGGAGGTTTTTTATTAAAAATTTCTAGAACTTTTAAGAAGTATATGATTTCTAAATGTAGCAGAAACAAGAAAAATATGTTTTCTTGACCTTTTCATTTAAGAATGATAACAAAATTTCTGAAAGTGAAATGGAGGAATTGGTTCCATGAGCTAATCAATTTAATTTACTCTAGAATGAAATCAGTTATTATGAAAGTAAAAATTACTAGACAAAATATTTGTAAAAGAAACAATATTAGGGCTTTGCAGTGGAAGGCCTCCTCATTTTTATGGCATTTAGTGAGTCAATACTGGGGAATTAAGGAATGGATTTTTTGGACTTGTAAACTACATTGACTGTATCAAGAATAAGAAGTTTTCTGTAATTGGCTTGATTCTCATTGGCTTAACTCCTTCAAGACTTTTTCTGATATGATAATAATTACAGATGGATTTATAAAGATATTCTCTCCAGATATATATTCATCGGGAAATCTAATTGAATATATTAGTTATTTATGGGTGATTATCAATCAATCAAGTATCTGGTTTGCCACCAGCCCTGGCATCTTTTTATTTCCTAAAGTTACAAATTTTTCCCACCACATTTTTCTCTGGTTGAAGGGTATATTTAACAGGGCTTTTCCCTTGCTGATGGGATTCTTGCTCATTTTGTGGTTACTTGCTTTCTCACAAAGTGTAGAGATTATTAATGATCATAGAATGAGTAATAGAAACACAACATACATAAAAGTAAATTTTTCTTTGCTCAATCTGGGAGTCATTTTTCTCTGTGCGTTATCCCTGATTACAAGCTTCTTGTTAATCATTTCCCTTTGGAGACACAACAGGCATTGCAGCTGAATGTCACAGGTTTCAGAGACCCCAACACAGAAGCACATGTGAAAGCAATGAAAGTTTTGATATCTTTTATCATCTTCTTTGTCTTGCATGTTATAGGCATTGCCATAGAATTATCGTGTTTTAGTGTGCCAGAAAACAAATTGGTGTTTATTTTTAGTATGATAACCACATCCCTCTATCTGTGGGGTCACTCGTTTATCTTAATTCTAGGAAACAGCAAGCTAAAGCAAGCCTCTTTGAAGGTAGTACAGCATTTAAAGTGCTGGACGGAAGAGAAACCCCTCAGAACTCCATAGACAGGCGTGGGGAGACATGAATGTTCTATGAGAATCAACTAGTGAGGAAAGGTCTGAAAATGTTCCCTTTACACAACATTTTTGCATTGGTCTTAACTATGTTATCGAACATCACTAAAATCTTCCATAATTATTTCGATGACACCTCAGGAAATATCACTTTTTAACGAGATTTTAATCCCACACGCAAATTTAGTGGCTCAGTCAGTTCCCTACCCCGCGACTTCTTCTTACACATCTCCCAGGAAAAAAACAACTCAGAAACTATACACTGTAAAGATAATGATAGTGGAAATAAGCGTCTAAAACCAGACTTTTCATTGTGCTTTACCTGACTTCCCTGAAGCATTGACACTCTTTCGCCAAGAAGATTCAAAGAAAAGAAACCAAAACAAAGAAAGTTCTGATCTATCTTGACATTTAGAACATGGAAGTTGGAGACGGAGACGGAGGTGCTTCTTTTGAGTTTGTAATTTTAATTCTTTCAAAGGTTATGTTTATTTTCAGTTTAAATCTTAGTCTTTTTTTTTTTTTTTTTTTTTTTACTGATTTGTGTTTGATGTAGCAGTAGCCACAGTAGCAGGTGTAGCTTTGTGAAAAATAGCTCAGGAAGCAGACTGCGTATGGGGGTGAGGACATCAGAGCACTGATAAAATGAGTTTTTATATTTTTCAAATCCACTGATTTGAAATGAAGCAACATCATGAACCAATTAGGGTTAAGTGGAGATTCAAAGGACTCAACAAACATAGTTACCGAGTTGTGCCAAGGACACAAACTGACCCAGAATAGAATTGGTATGAAGTATAAAATATTCTACTCTAGGATTTCTTACACACATATATATTCCTACATACACACACTTGCACTCACAGACATATTCAAATCCTGATTTTTTAAGTGTATATTTATATCCAACCCAAGATGTGAAGTGAGTGACTTATTTAGACAACTTAATGCCTGGAAGATTTCTAAATATAAAAGCTTAATTCATTCAATAAATATATTTTGAACACTGACTCTGCTATGTGCTTGAGGATAATGTACTAAACAAGAGCTCAGTATAAAGAATAAGATATTCTAATAGAAAAACAAATAAATAACATTAATTTAATTATATTCATGCTTTTGAAAGAAAAAAGCTAAAGGATGCTAAGCAAATAACCTGACTTGGAGCTGGGAATAGAGATGTCACTGAGATGGAGATAATTTAATTGGAGATCTGAAAATGACATAACAGTATAATGGGCAGAGCAGGAGAGATTTGGGCTAGGGAAGCAGCTTTTGAATAGGTCGTCAGGCAAGAAGGAATATTGAGCATTCCAGGAAATAAAGTCTAGTATGATGACTATATAGAGAA
Source organism: Rousettus aegyptiacus (assembly GCF_014176215.1). Taxonomy (NCBI): domain Eukaryota; kingdom Metazoa; phylum Chordata; class Mammalia; order Chiroptera; family Pteropodidae; genus Rousettus; species Rousettus aegyptiacus. Next base: position 153,794,539 of record NW_023416295.1, read on the forward strand.
TGCAGTATTTTAAATTAAGGGAAATTCCAATAAAGGAGAATTTTATAAATTCCTTCCAGAACTGATAAATTGCCCTGTAGAAATATTAAACTAATATTTCAGTAGTGAAAAAACAGCCATCCTATTTCAATCTTGAAACCAAGGTTATGTTTAATGTCATTACTTTGATCACAAAAACATCTTTTTAATTTTCCTATATTTGATTATTAGTGACATTAAGAATTTTCATAAAATTATTAACAAATGACATATAAATTTTTAACATATAAATTATTAACAAATGGCATATAAATTTTAGAAATTATTAATTTGTTTACCTCTTATGTTTTCATGCCTATGGTTTTTCTTACCAATTTTGTAACACTTTATATATTAACATTGTACCATATATGTATTTTAAGCTTTTTATTAATTTTCTGTTTTGTAAATAACTTAGCTTGTGGTTTTTGGTGAAATAAACTGATAATTTATATAAACTCAAATCTATATGTTTCCCTTTGTGGTTTCTCCTACTGATATTTTTTCAAGTTTTGGTTTAGTTTTATTGTTACATGTTCCTTTTTCTGATAAAATAATAGTTTTATTGCACCTAAAATTAAAAAAAAACACACAGAAAGATCTGAAGAAGTAAAGATTATGTATATTTGTAATACTCAGCTAACTACTGTTACAATGTTCCCACATTGATTTCAAGATAAATTTTAAAGATAGATATAGATACATAGGTAGGTTGATAAGATTATAGATGATTTTCATTTTCTTCATTTAGTTTTCAGTTATTTCTAGATTACAATTTATGCAATAATTAAGAAATCAGGGAACTATAATTAAACAAAAGACAAGATGCATAAATAAAATCTGTTTGGTTAACTTTCCTTGAGAAAAGAGCTAAAGAGCATTCCTCAGCATTTTTATGAACTATATAATTACTAACTCTGATGTCTGCTAGTCTAATGTCTAACATCTGATTATTTAGTTTATCTTTTGTGCTGACTCTGGATTATGACTGCTGGTCATCATATTTATTTATATTCTCTTTTGAACTCAGTTTCATTAGAACTTTATCTGTGGAAGTTCTCTGAGGTCAAGTTTATAGTGTACTTTACTAAAAAGAACTTAACTTTGCTTGTGAGGCTGGCAGAGGACCCCATCAGTCTTGGACCTCTTTAAATTAAATTTTCAGTTTGTAATTTTACCCACAAAGGTAGTAAAGGCTACACAGGTAGTACAAATTCTGGTCCTAAATATACATGTGTGCAAGGATATTATTATTAGATATTCTCAGAACAACAAATCTTCACATTCTCCCTTCAATTCAGTGTCATGGTTGAGAGATAAGTACCCTTAATTTTAACTTGAGGGACATATATTATTTTCTCATTGCCCTTTAAAGAATTGCCTTTCAGAGGTCCTGGTTTATTGACAATATTTATCTCATTTCCAGTCTTGGAGCGTCTCGAGCTAGATACCTTATCATACAAGCGTATGGTCCTTTAAAATTTAAGCTCTAGTTTAAAAGGAGATTGGAAATGCCTCACAGGTTCTATTTTCAGCACTTTTCCTCTCTCAAAATTTGTGCTTTCCCACAATTTTGGCATCTGACAGCTGGGCCATGCACTTAAAATAATTCTAAAGATTTGTTTTTCTATATTTTTATGTATTTTGAGCTGGAGGTATTTTTCCAGACATCTGGTTTGTATGTTCTCAAAAGCAAGAGTTGATTGTTCTTTTTCTACCCTCTTTTCAATCTTCTGGGTATTTTTAGTATATGTTTTTGGTATAGCATATTTAGTATAGTATAAACACCTACATATTTTTTGCCTAAATATTGATTTAGATACCTTCCACAGTGTTGACACATAGCTCTTAAATTGCCATTCAGTTCCAAGAATTTCAAAATATCCTCTGTAATTTTCTTCTAATTCAGGAGTTATTAAACAGAGTAATTTTCTAGTTATATGAGATATGTAATGGTTATTTTTGTGTTGAAATTTCATTTTACTGAAGTTAGATTAGACAACATATTTAGCCTAGGATAAGATTTATTTGGCATAATATATGATCTCATCTCATGAATGGCCCATGTTTTCTTGAAAGGAGTTTAATGATGCTAAAGATAAATTTATATGTATTAAATGAACCATGTTAATGATATTACATGTCTCTATCCATGTTCCTAATGTGACAGCTTGAAGCAGATAATTAATAAACATACATTCATAATTATTTGTCTCTGTGTAATTTTTTCATTTATAGTTGCATTTGACTTGAAGAAATATTGATAAGTTTATGTGATTTGGTGGTCATTACTTTTATTATTATTATTTTCTGTACTGATACTAAAAACCCTCTGTTGCTTACTCAGGTTTTGCTTAAATTTTATTTTGTCCATGTTAAAAATAACTCATTTTGTTACTTTACTTCATACTTGATTTCGTGTTTTCCATTTGTGTATTTCAACATTTCTATATTTTCCTTTTATTATCTCCTATAGAAAACAAATCTCTGATTTTTGCTATTTTAGTTAATTTTTGAATCTCAAAATTATGATCATTGAGTAAACATTTTTATACTATTGTAATTGCAGTTATATCAATTTTCTATTTTCTCATGTCTTTATTTTTCATGCTTTCTCCATTTTTTCTCCTTTCCTATCTTCTGTGGATATCAAATATATATATTTTAATCTACCTGGATTTCTTTGAAATTTCATGTATTTTTATTTTATTCATTTAAAAACATTATTCTGAGAAAATCATAGCTTTCATCAGACTGTCAAAGATTCTACTCCACAAAAAATTTTAAGACCTCAAGTTCAAACAAAAAGGGAAAACAAACTGTTAGAAAAATGGATGAGAATATAAGGTGTTTGCTGATGATTTACTAGAAAGTCAGAGACTATTTTAAATGCGTTGTTGGAAAATAAGATCATTAGGGCAGCAGTCTGTTCTTGATTTATAAACGTGGAGAGTAAAGTCATTTGCCTAACTTGACCAGCAATAATTAGTAGCACAATGAAAGAGAAATTGTCAGTAAAAGACAGATTTTTACCAACACACAACACACAAATATTGTTGGTAAACAATATTTCAACAAGAAAAATAAAATGAATTTGAAGAAACATCTCAGTAGGTAAGTTTATGTTTGATCACTACCGATAACAAGAGATATGAGAAATGACTGCTTGCTTCCTAACATTTTATGTGTTCTAGTAGAAACAAAAATAATCAATGAACTGCACATTTCTAAAATAAATTATTTCTACAATGAAAAGAAATCTAAACTTTGTCAACTAGGATTTTTCTTTAACCTCTCGGTGCTAAGATGAAATCTCAAGGACAACTAACCTAAAGAAATTATTTGATGGGGACAAATAATGATGTCATGATCATTTGCATTTCATTTCTAGCAAGGAAAAATAGACAAGGCTGGCATTCCAGTAGGCATAGGCCCTTAGGTAACTCTGCTCATATGCTGTAGCGAATTTCCATTCCCACTTGAATATAGGCAGAATACCTTCCCCAAAAAGATCCATATTCCTAAAGTAAGGAAATAGAGATATATAGAAAGTAAAGTAAGAAGGCAAAGTAACATTCTATATCTGAGTTTATCAAGAAATTACTAATGTCAGTTATTAATCATCTGCATACATGATTTCTTTTTGTTTTCATCTTGTCAGATTTTACAAATTGACCCCAGAGTATTTCTGTTTCCCAATGATAGCCTTCAACCTGCTTCATTCAATTCCTCAAAGTTTACCATTAAAATGTTAATTAAAATAACCGAATTCTACATACCTTGATATTTAAGTATGATCTAATTCTGTCTGTCAGTTAAGATGCAAATCAATTTCTTTACTTTAGTGAAGATCTTCTTGGAGTACTGCCTTTTTAATGACTTTTGTCATGACAAGCACTATGTATGCTTTTCGGGATGTGTAACCTGATGTTTCTTCAGAAACAAAGCACAGAGAATCATTAAATAAAGCCCAAATCTCACTTAATAGAATGACGCCAGTCATTTGCCTTCTTATAAAAACCTGCAAGTTTAATTTTTATCTCTTTATTATGTCCAGAAGTATTTTATCACATGAACAAAAACAGCTGAAGTGTTATCTCATTCAATATATTGTGATATTATTGTTAGTTTATCTAATAATATTTAGCATCAGTTTAAAAATAAAATTTTTAAAGATGTGTTGGTATGTGTGTTTGTTTCTATGCATATATGTCTTATTATTTATAACTAGTTAATATTTGTGATTTAATAATATAACTGGTGCAAAATTTGTAACTAAAAAAATTCAGAGTATGTATGAGTAATGAATTAGTATTGATGGAATAGTCTCACATATCTATTAAAATTTTTAACTTTCTAGATCTTTCTGTGTCCTCCCCACAGCTTAGACTGATTTCTTCTTCCTTTCTTTTTAACAAAAAGAGACTGGGCTTTGACGAATTTTTCTATGTACCGAGGCTATCCTCAGGTAAAAAGCAAAAACATTCCAAGAATGTTTAACCAGAGTTCTCTGGGTCTCCTTTACTGACATTATTACAATTTAGAGTCCATTTTTCCTTATTTTCTTATAAAGTTACCTCCTTTCTTTTCTTTTTATAGACACTCATTAAAGAATATTTCTCACAGCTATCTAAATGTTAAATAAAACTGCATTTACTTGTGCTTTCTACAGTGTATTTTGAATCTCTCTTTACAGATACTAGCATATCATGTAGCCTATGCCAATATATACTAATAAAATAATTTTTTGGTTAGCCAGATTAAAAGATCAAGTCATCTATAAGGGGTTTAAAAATATGATTAATCTCAGATTAACCAATTGGAATAAAAAAAATTCAAAAGTTAAATATTAAAATACTTTTTGAAACTGAGTGATGTTACATGAGAATTTATTGTACAATCCTGTTTTCTTTCTATATGTTTGAATTTTCCATAATGAATGTTAAAATATTTAAATACGACCACCACTGTTCCTTTTTTAAAATTTATGTAGGTTTTTTTGTGGTTTTATTTTTTAATTTTACATCATACTATTATTATTATTTTTTAAATATTTAATACCCCCTTCACCAATTTATTCTCTGTATCTATGAGTTTGTTTTGTTGTTGTTGTTGTGGTGGTGGTGGTGGTGGTGGTGGTAGTGTTTGTTGGTTTTTCTATTTCCCATGTAAGAGAAATCAAATTGTATTTGTCTTCCTCTGACTGACTTATTTCATTTAGCATAATGCCACTGAGTTTTATCCATATTGTCACAAGTGGCAAGATTTCATTTTTTATAACTGAATAATATTCTGGTGTGTGTGTGTGTGTGTGTGTGTGTGTGTGTGTGTGTGTGTACACATCCCACGTTTTCTTTATCCATTCATCTGCCCATGAGCACTTAAGTTATTTCTATATTTTGGCTATTGTAAATAATGCTGCAATGACCGTGATGATTGTTTTCTTTGGATAAATACCCAGAATTGAAATTGCTGGATCATAAGGTAGTTTTACTTTTAGTTTTTTGAAGAAACTTCATACTGTGTTTTTATAGTGGCTGTACCAATTTACATTCCAACTAACAATGCACAAATATTCCCTTTTCATCACGTTCTTTCCAACATTTGTTATTTCTTGTCTTTTCAATAACAGCCATTCTAACAGGTATGCATTGCTATCTTGTGGCTTTAATTTACATGTCCCTGGTGATTAATGATGTTGAGCTTTTATTTTTAATGTATTCGTTGGCCTTATGTACATCTTTTTTTTTTTTGAGAAATTTTGGAGATTTTCCCATTTTTAATTGTTTGCTTTTGTGCTATTGTGTTGTATGAGTTTTTTTATATGTTTTGGAGGCTCTCACCTGTTGTTCAGTCAAGGCTCTGGATTTGTAAAATGGTTTAGGATTGGAAATCAGGTGAAATTCATGTCTTTCCCTGTGGCAACTCAATTTAGCTTTTAAGTCACCAGACGAAGAATTTCTCCTGCTATAAAGATCAAGTAGGATTTTAGTAGGCTACCCATTTCTTTTATTCTTAAAAATATCATGATCAATTAATCACCACCAAAGGTATTTGAAGATCAAAGTGTTCTAATTACCACTGGGTTCCTGCTATTCGATATAGTATTTGTGTCTATTTTGAGTCTCTTGTTTAGGCATCAACACTTCAGAATTCCATTATCACCATTGAAAACTGGCAAACTCATCTCAAGCATCTACCACCATCATACCTTCTGTTGAGAAAAAAAAGATTTTATAGAGCTTTTCCAAGATACTGGTAATTCCCTCAACAATGTATTTCTCAATGCCCTAGTAAATGAAGTGTTCTTCGGGCTCTCTTAGGTCATATAATGGGGAGGTGGAAAATTACATAGGATAAATTCACTTTAATACCCCTGTGTTCCTAAATTGTTGGATTATTTCTTCTGTCAGTTCTGGCATTAAACCTCATATAATGTAAATAAAAATTTATTTCAAGCATTAGACAACCAAGCAAGTAAACTGTTAAAACTGGCTACACAAAATTGCACATTAAACCCAGAATTTATGAAGGAGTAGCTATATCAGTGTGTTGACCACATACAATATTGTATTGTATTTGCTCTAAAAACCCTTAGAATCTATTCTCACATGTATTCTTCAGATGTCTATCATTACAAATGAATAAAATCTTGCAATTCTTTTGGAGTACAAGTGTTTTCCTTTTTGATCAGACTTTGTAATTGCCTTCCATCCTCTCCTCCTCCATCCACTGCCTGGAGCATGCTGACCTGTGTCTTTGGTTATGGGTTTAGAGCCAATAAATTGTTATTGAAGTAGATTTTGAGGAAAATAAGCATCCCTTTGCATGGAAACTTTTCCAGGTGAGGTTACTACAGGGTTTTCAAGCAAAGCAAGGCTAATGCCCTGTGACATGGGAAAATTGACTGCTTGCATTAGAAAATGAGTTTAAGAATCTCAGCTTTATTTATCCAAATTCACATAGATGTCATCATTCCCAGTGTGAAGTTCCTGCTGTTTTCCCATCATTGCTCTAAATTTCATTTGGTGAGAATTGATGAGTCTGTGAATACATCTTATATAGTAATTCTCTTATATAAACAATTAACTTTTACATCTGGCTTACAGCTATAAAAAGATAAGATAATCCTTCAAGACCACTATATAAGATCGTTGATTGTCTGACTATCACCAGTTGAATATTTAAAATCTTAAATTGTCATAAGTTATCCTATGCAGTTAGAAGTAGCCTTACCACTCACAGTCCTTTTAGTCATTATTAGTACCATAAAAGTCAAGAGCAGTTGCCACTCAACTGGTAAATATATAAGAGAAATTATCATTTAAATAAAGGTAGCATCTCAAAGCAGATGGCTAGCCAACTGTAGTACAATAAAGTTGTATCCATACTTGACTATATATGTGTGTGTATAAACAAAATTAATTTAAAAATTTTCCATTGAAAAAAGCAAACCATGAGAGCAATAGAGAAAAATATAGGAAAATGTAATGGAAAATACTTTTCTAACTATAACTCAAAATCCAGAAGTCATAAGAGAAAAGATCGAAAAGTATAACTATATAAAATTTGAAAACTTCTATTTGTATTTTAAAAAATAAAAGAAAAGGCTAAAGACACAAAACAAACTTGGGAAATATTATCAATTCACAATATAGAAATGCCAATCTTTCTAATATATAAAGACCTAGAAATTCATAAAAATGTAGAAAAATGAGCAAACCATATAGAGTTCAAAAAAAAATCCAAAGGCCCTTAAATATATGAGAAGATACTTGACTCCTAATGCCACCTAATGCCACCTAATGCCACCTAACAGGTGGGGTTCTTTGTCTCTAGTTCTTATACTCAGTGTCTGTTACTACCAGTATTCTTAAAATAAATGTGCAAATAACATTGGGACATTTGTTTGGGGTCATCACCTCAAGTCCTTTGCCCCTGACAAGACAACTCCTTTAGTTAAAGCAAAACCTGAAATCCTCCAGCTTACATGTTAAGTTGGTAAAATATTAAAGTCGATGCAAAAGAATGCCAGTATAGTTTGGTTTTTTGTTTTATGGATTTAGATGCTATATGCTTTAAGTCATAAAACAAGGGGGGGGGAAGTATTCAAATAATAAAAACTTGATCAAATATGTTCTGTCTTTGAAATGAGTATCCATTATTATAAACGCTTATTAAGAAGATGGCACCAGATTTTAAGCATAATAGGTTACGTACAAACACCAATTCTGAGGTAAAGCGGAGTAACAACGGGTACACCTCTGGCATCCCCAGCACTCAGTCCTTCACATTACAGGGCGAAAGAGCCAAAAGTTAAAAGAGATGTCTTTTCTAAGAAATTGAAAAGTACTGCTATTCTATATGAGTGATCCTAATTAACAAGGTTAATGCGACTTTGAGACTGAAATTATTAACTATCTACACTTTAAATCCACAGTTGTCTGTAAGCTTCAAAACGTGCATTTGCACAAAATGAGTCACAATTTTGGGACTTTGCCAGTCATTAGAGATGGTAATAATGCCACATCTCCAAAATAAATTTTAGTTTCATTTTCCGAGTAATTGATTCCTTTGTGAAGTTTCTGGTCAATGACTCACTGATGAATCCAAAATATGCAAAGCTTAAAATGAGAAAGGTTGTGCAAATTCAAGAAATCAGATCCATTTGTATTTGCATCTTGGAGCCTGTCCATCATCACTCCACATAAAGAAATTACTGGCCTCAATCGGTGAAGTCTTTAGGCAGTTCCGGCCCAAAGCAAAACTGTCTCTCTTCTTGACCAGGATCACAGTAGGAAAAGAAGACAAAAATAATTGTTGCATGACCTATGTGGCAGACATATATATATATATCATTCTTCACTGGTCAACTGAAGGTCAATTCATCATTAGTGATATCCAAAATCAGAACTCTCTGCTGACATACCAAATACAATAGAGGCAATATACATGATCTTGATTGCTGGTGAATTGACTATAGGAATTTGGGAAAATGGATCCATTGTACTGGTTAACTGCATTGGCTAGCTCAAAAAGAGAGATATCTCCTTGACTGATATCATCCTAGTCGGCTTAGTCATTTCTAGAATGTTTGTTGTGTGTAATATTTTTAGATGGCTTCATTACGCTTCTGTCTCTAGATACATATGACCATGGTGAACTAATGAGCATTTTGGATGTTTTCTGGACACTCTGCAATCATTCAAGTGTCTGGTTTACCTCTTGCCTTAGTATCTTCTATTTACTCAGGATAGCCAATATATCTCACCTGTTTTTCCTCTGGGTGAAGCTAAAAATTAACAGGATAATCCTTGGGATTCTTCTTGTGTCTCTTCTCATTTCCTTAATTTTTAATATTTCATTGAATGATGGCTCCTGGCATCATTTTAAGGTCAATCATGAAGAAAACATAACTTGGGAATTCAAAGTGAGTAAAATCCCAAATGCTTTCAAACAGATTACCCTGAATCTGGGTGTTATACTTCCTTTTGTTCTTTGCCTGATCTCATTTCTCTTGCTGCTTTTCTCCCTTTTTAGACACACCAAGCAGATAAAATTTCATGCCACAGGGTTCAGAGACCCCAGCACAGAGGCCCACATGAGGGCCATAAAAGCAGTGATAATCTTTCTGCTGCTCTTTATTATGTACTATGTAGCCTTTCTTGTAGTAACCTCTAGTCTTCTGATTCCTCAGGGAAAATTAGCAATGATGTTGGGTGGCATAATAACTGTCATTTTTTCATCAAGCCATTCATTCATCCTCATAATGAGAAATAGTAAGCTGAGGGAGGCTTTTCTGAAGGTGCTAAGGATTTTTAAATGTTTCCACAAAAGAAGTACAAGGAGAAAGAAATCATCAAGGACACTCTCCCTTCTCACAATTGACTGCATTCATTTTTATTATATGTTATTGGAAATTATTAATAACTATCATTATTCTAAAATTTCCTTTGTGTTTCTTACTTGTTTAATTTTGAATCTAATGTTATTATTGAGCCACATATGTTTCTTTGTCTTCACAAGAAAACTCAGTCTGAATCCCATGCTAATATTTAGTATCGCTTAAATGCAAAGAGGTCCTACTTCTTTTTGCTGTACACTGGCAAAGCCTTTGAACTGAATTAATAAAAGAATTTCAGGCAAACAGGCTGTGGGGAAGAGATTTTAAAACACATCAGCCCTTCCTATAAAATCAATCATGTAAAAAACTGCCTACTTTGTCTGAACCAAAAGTCAGTCTTTATCTTTTCTGCCTTATCATCACCTCTATTTCTGGAATGATTCATCTTTATCAGGAAGGGAAAAAACACTCTGGTAAGAGTTTGCCTAGGGTGAAATATGATGTGGGAAAAGAGATGTGATCTCAAAAATGAAGTTTTGATTATGGAAGAGAGAGGTTGTGCAGGTAGGAATACATATGCCAGAACTACCTTGGGAAAGATGGTTGAGAGTCCCAATGGTCAGGTGTTCTGTAAGTAACCCTAGCTGGTGAAGCCAGTTTTAGGAGTCAAGTCCTAAACATTCTTTGCAATGTTCTCTCTACCTTTCTAAACTTAAGAATTTTTGAAGAAATGTTTTTTCACTTAGCATCATTCTCTTTTCTATTTTGTTTCAGGTAATATTTTACAGATAACTAGGTTTTAAAAATTATTAACTTCATGCTTTCCTATTACACATTATACACATGTAAGAAACAGGGAAGATACTACATATGAAATTTACACTGTGGGACTACTTAAATACAAGAAGAACCCGAATTTGTGATTTGTGATTCAAATTTATTGTGTGCTAAACCATGTATCCCAAACCAGAATAAATCTAATTTATTAGTGGAATCAGTCTTATTTCCTAGAAATACGGTTTGGTTAAAAAAACAAACAAACAAAAAAACTCACATTTTTAAGATGTGATTGCCTGTCTAGAGAAATGACTACAATGCAGAATATGAAATCATAAATCTTCTAAAAGGAGTTAATTTTAACTAGAATAATTTAAAGTGTGAATTTCTTAATTTTAGATGAAAATGTCAATTATCTAGGAGACATTTTGGAAAGTGAATTGTCATGGATAGCATTTCCCATGTCATTATTATTATATATATGTATATTTTAGGGGGTCTTTGGGTTTATTGTACAGTGGAATGAAAGATACAGTTTAAGCATCATTTGCTGTTTACAGTTGTCACTCTGCTGGGCATTGGGATAGGACAATATGCCAGCCTTTTTCATCATATTTGCTTATTCTTTATATTAAAAACTTTACTATGAAGGGCCTCACTGTTACTTTTAGTAGGACCGTAAGCAGATTGGAAAGTTAAAAGAAATAAAAACGAATAATACACACTCACAAAGACAGACATACAAAAAACAATAAATGAGATAATCCTGCTTTATATTAGTCTTTACTTTTAAGCCATTCAGAGTAAGAATTCAAATCAGGTTTCACTGCAAGGAAAAACATTAACCGTTCTATAAACCAGGGCATTTCCCTTATACAATGAAACCTAGGAAACAAAACTTTATCTGGTATATTTCACTTTTTTATAAACATAGAGAACAGATTCTTAGTAAGTGTTGCTATGCATCTGCCTGACTAATAACATTATGTCACTTATAATTAGAATTGTATAATATCCTTTTCTAATTAACTATATGAAAACAAAAATTATCATCTGAGTGAATGTTAACTCTCTATAATCTGATTGCACTGATTGTTTCAAAAACTAAAATTCATTTATAACTTATGATGATGCAAATGATGTTTCATTTATACATTTTTATTTTTAACAAGCACATATTTTTGTTTGCTCTCTGTAGTTCCTTATTCAAAACTCAAGTTGACCAAACATGCGGAACATACTTACATGAAGCCTATTGCAAATTCATGAAATATGATATATTTTAATTTGTATGAGAGTGGTTTTAACCAAACATATCAGTTGTCACTCACTAAAGGGTGATAATTATAATTTACCCAGGCTACAAAGCTAGTCAAGCTGTTTGGAGCAATCAGTTGGTTTATTCTTCATGAATGTAGAAGCAATCTTATTTCTGAGGATATCTGGGCACTTCCGGAATGATATCGATGTCAAAATAATGACAAGTGAAAACATTATTCCATGATTTGAAGAATTTATTTGTTATGTTTCAACTGGTTATATGTAAATTAGCCCATCTGTAGTGATATTTGGGATTGGGGTATTTGTTCTCTCTATCAACATGCTCAGTATAGAAGATAATGTCTTATGATCATAATAACTGGAGAATCTATAGTAGGAATTTTGGGAAATGGATACATTGGACCAGTAAACTGGATTGACTGGGTTAAGGGGAAAAAAAATCTCTTCAACTGACTACATCTCCAGAATTTGTTTGCTCTGTGTAATGGTGTTCGATGGCATCATAATGGTTTTATACCCAGATGTTTATAAAACTGATAAGCTAAAAATAGTTGATGCCTTCTGGCCACTCACCCACGACGTCAGTACAAGAACTGCCACCTGCTTCAATGTCTTGCATTTCCTCAGGATAGCCAGTTTCTACCACCCACTTTTCTTCTGGCTGGAGTGGAGAGTTTACAGGGTGGTTTGCTGGATCCTGCTGTGATGCTTGCCATTCCTTTGTTAAGCAGCCTGATGCTAGCAATGAGACCTAATAATGATTTTGGGTTTAAAATTGCAAAACATAAGAGAAACTTCACTGAATTGTTTCATGTAAGTGTAATTCAGTACTTCAACCCGTTGTCACTCTTTAACCTCATAGCGATTGCCCCATTTACTGTGTCATTGATCTCATTTTTTCTTTTAATTATGTCCCTATGGAAACACACTAAGTGAATGAAACTGAATATTACAGGCTGTAGAGATCTCAGCACAGAGGCCCAAGTAGGAGCCATGAAAACTGTTACTTCGTTTCTCTTCCTCCTTTTTGTATACTATCTAGCTCCTCTGTTGGCAACATTTAGCTACCTTATGAAGGACAGAAAGTTAGCTGTGGTATTTGGAGAGAGTATAGCAATTCTCTACCTCTCAGGTCTCTCACTTATTTTAATTATTAGAAATAACAGACAGAGGCAAGCATCTGTCAGGATGCTGAGATGTGGAAAAACGGCATGTGTAATGTAAAACCTTGGCTGTAAAAATGGACTTTAAAGGCAAATTTTATTTTCTAATAAAAATACAATTTTTTTTCAGGTCCATTGTCATTTTTTTCCAGTTATCCCATTTATTTTGGGTATATATCTTTAAGTGTTATTGAGACCACTAGCACACCAAAGAATACATCCTTTGTATCTCTTTACACTCCCATCTTCACCCTTCCCTCCAAAAATTTCAGGGCCCACGTTTCTTTTTTTGTCCCTTAACTGCAAATGTTAGGCATGTATTGCCTAGTTAAAGTTCTTTAACATTTGACATTGGCCCACTGTGAAGTGCACCTAAGCTGCACTAAATGATTTCTCACATTTTTCTATCATACATTTTCATTGCTGCCCCCTAACTGAGTTCCCTTCATGGTTCTGCTGAGTTACTCTCATTTGACTTATTAACTATGAACTTAGTTTCTCCCTGTCTTGTTTCTGGTTCAGTTTCCCAGTTTCGTGTCTCTGTCCTTCCAAGTCAGTGATGCTTTAGGTAGTCTACCAGGTGATATTTTCTAGTTGAACTTTCTCTGACATCTCTTATTTATTTCTCTTGAAATTAAATTTCCTTTTAAATAACTTGCATTTCAGGCAGCACCAGGATAGGAATAGAACCCACTCAAACATCTTCCTCTAAGGGATGTCCTTAAGTGATCTTCACAATTTGGATGGAGGCAACTAATATGTCAGACTTTGTTCAAATTCTTTGCCTTAATAAGACCCAAGGAGTTTTCACTTAAGATTTGAGAAAAGAAATTAATTGGGAAGAAATTACCATACACAATGGAATAACTAAATACCATCACTAAAGTTTCACTATATGTTCATACAGAAAAAAAAGTCATTAATAAAACACGATTCTGTTCAAATCCTTCTTCATTAGTATTATTGAAATACTAATCTGGCACAAGTAAGGGCATGTCTGTTCTGATCTGACTGAGCATTTTTGCTCCCACCATTTTTTATGTCTAATTCTGGCATTCTGGTCTATTTCAATCTACTAATTTCCTTTTATTATAACTAAGGTATTAATTACCTAAAGATTATAAATTTTTCTGCATACCATTATATACAATTAGTCTTAGGGATATAAGACTGTATTTCTAATGTGATAGCTATTTCGATTGCTATTTATTATCTTAGAAAGGACAATTGATGTTTTTGTGATAGAATATATTAAGATATTCTATAAAATACCTGTAGATTCTATGCTGAGATAAACTTTATGTCATTATGCAGGTTTATATGGAATAAATGGTTAATTAGATTAGGACTTCTGGGAAGGTTTTTCTGCATTAGTCTAAAGTCCTTCCTTCCATGTTTTGTTTTCTGTATCTTCAGTGTTTCGAATATCTCCAATGACCATGACCGAACTTCAAAGTAGTAAGCTCGTGACATAATTCTCTCTTGCATAATTTTTTTTTTAGTGTAGTAAGAACATTCAACATGAGATCTACACTTTTAATAAGTTGTTTTAGTGTACAGCACTGTACTGTCAATGATAGGCCCTATGTTTTACAGTGGATCGCTAAAATTATTCATCTGGCATAAGTGACACTTTATGCTTGTTGAATATCAACTCTCCACTTCTCCTTCCCCTCAGGCCTTGGCAACCACTGTTTTACTCTCTGCTTCTATGAGTTTAGCTACTTTAGATACTTCATATGAGAGGAATCATATGGTATTTATCTTCCTGTAACTAGCTCGTTTCCTTTAACATAATGATCTCCAGGTTCACATATGTTTTTTCCCATTTCGAAATTTCTTTTTTTTTTTTTAAGACTGAGTAATAGTCTATTATTTCCATATACCACATTTTCTTTATCCATTCATTTGTCAATGGGAATTTCGATTGTTTCTACATTTAAGTTATTGTGAATGATGTTGCAATAAAGTTAAGAGTTAAAATGGTCTCTTGAAAATTTTGACTTTATTTCTCTTGAATATATACACAGAAGTGAGGTTGATGGATCCATAGGTCAGTGTATTTTTAATTTTTTTAAAAAAACATTCATAGCCTTTTCTATAGTACCTGCATCATAACTTCTATGTTTTGCAACACTAGAACGCATAAAATCTGCAATTATTTGTGAAAAAAAATTAGTCTAAAATTTATTTGGTAAAGGTGTTATCATAATTATTGTGAATGCTATATTTACCTGGACACTAGGGAGAAGAAAATGATATGCTTGTGTCACGGATTATTTCCATAGGAGAGTGGTCACCTGTGAAATGACTACATAATAAAGCAGTGTGCTCGATAATCAGGGCTATGTCTCAAGAATGAAGGTTTGACCTTTAAGGAAGGATGAGAGAAGAATTTCATTACCAAGGAATGTACGAATACCCCAGAACTATTCCATGGAAACATTATGTAATAAAGTGTTCCTTAGTAATGCCAAATTAGAAAAGCTATTTCAATCCAAGAGTTTAGTCCATAGACATAAGGTAAATTTAATCATTAATTTCCTGCCTAACAGGCTAGAAGGGCTAAGGATCTAGATATTCAGATTCAATTTGGAATGGGGAGGGTAGGGAGTAGAATGAAACACAGTATTTTATTTTCTTTCCTCTTGTGTATACAACTTCTCTTTGGAATATTTTAAATGAAAAGGAAAAATCTAAAGGTAATTAATACTCTTCTCCATTATGGTTCCTTCACCTTATTATATATGGCATGACAAAGTGAATGACCATTTAATGTTACTTGACTAATAAGATAGCACTATTTTG
The DNA here is from genome assembly GCF_014176215.1 of Rousettus aegyptiacus. Classification (NCBI taxonomy): domain Eukaryota; kingdom Metazoa; phylum Chordata; class Mammalia; order Chiroptera; family Pteropodidae; genus Rousettus; species Rousettus aegyptiacus. The sequence continues at coordinate 153,810,430 of NW_023416295.1, forward strand.
AGACCTTGTGCCATATAATTGTTGTTCATCTGAGGAATCAAGATAAAATAAGTTGAAATGTTTTTAGAACCAAATAATCTATATTTAGTGTTCATTTTCTAAATCCCCAAACTTTGTTAACCCAAATTTTGGATTTTTAGCAGTAATTAATATTATTCAACAAAATGAAGATTCCTCTATAAATTTCAATTTTTGACTATTTTCTAATTGCCAGAAAATAAATCCTTGAGGTTTAGATTTGCCGGATAAAATATAGGACACCCACTTAAATTTAAATTTAAGTAGTTATCTCATGCATTTGGAATATACATTAAAGAAATTTATCGTTTATTTAGAATTCAAATTTAACTGGGTGCTCTGTGTTTTTATTTGCTAAATCTGGCAGGCTGTTGAGGTTACTAGTATGCATCACAGATTAATGAATCCAAAATTTGCAGAAGGTAGCCTGAGAAAGACAGTGTGAGACCTTGAGAGAGCGTTGACCTAATTTGCATCTTTATAAACTGTAACTCAGCCTAAATTAACCATGTGTGGAAACATAAAACCTACTGGAAAGGTAAATGGACACACAGCAGCCAGGCCAAGGATTGCCAACCACGCTATTTGTGAAGACTAATTAAGTTTTAATGAAGATAGCTACAGCCTTCATTTACCATTCGCGTCTCCATCACAAGACATACTACAATAAAAGAAGTAAAGACAATTACAGCAAAAGCTAAGAAGTAGGTGTAGATATCAAACTACATCAATTCAGATAGAAACAAATTGGATATTTCTCTGTTTTAACATGTCAGATGAAGTAAAAAACATCTTAATGATCATAGCAGCTGGAGAATTTTCAATGGGAGTCTTAGGAAATGCATTCATTGGCGTGGTGAACTGCATGGACTGGATCAAGAATAAGAAGATTGCTTCCATTGATTTAATCCTCACAAGTCTGGCCATATCTAGAATTTGTCTATTGTGTGTAATACTATTAGATTGTTTTATATTGGTGCTGTATCCAGATGTCTATGCCACCGGTAAACAAATGAAAATCATTGACTTCTTCTGGACACTAACCAACCATTTGAGTGTCTGCTTTGCCACCTGCCTCAGCATTTTTTATTTCCTCAAGATAGCTAATTTCTTTCATCCTCTTTTCATCTGGATGAAGTGGAGAATTGACAAGATGATTCCTAGGATCCTGCTGGTGTGCTTGGTCGTCTCTGTCATTATTAGCATTCCTGTCATTGAGAATTTGAATGATGATTTCAGGTTTTGTGTCAAGACAAAGTGGAAAGCAAACTTAACTTGGAGATGCAGGGTAAATAAAGCTCAATATGCTTCCGTTAAGGTATGTCTCAACCTGTTAACACTCTTCCCCTTTTCTGTGTCTCTGGTCTCATTTCTCCTCTTGATTCTCTCCCTGCGGAGACACACCAGGCAGATGCGGCTCAATGCCACAGGATGCAGAGACCCCAGCATAGACGCTCATGTGGGAGCCATGAAAGCTGTCATCTCTTTCCTCCTACTTTTCATTGCCTACTACTTGTCCTTTCTCGTAGCCACCTCCAGCTACTTTATGCCAGAGACTGAATTAGCTGTGATTATTGGTGAGTTGATAGCTGTAATCTATCCCTCAAGCCATTCTTTTATCCTAATTCTAGGGAACAATAAATTACGACAAACATTTCTAAGGGGGCTATGGAAAGTAACATATATCCTGAAAAGAAGAAATTTCTAATGTAAATGGATCCGAAGCAAAATTATCATTTTCTAGGACAAAGAAAGACATGTTTCTTAACTTTCTGCAGTTCCTACATTAATGTTCATTTCATGTGGTCAATTACTCTTAAAATATATTAGTATACTTACAGCTTAGGAAATCTCATACAAAGCTGATTTTGCCTCTCTCTCTCTCTCTCTCTGTGTGTGTGTGTGTGTGTGTGTGTGTTCCTTCAAAGTTTTTAAACATGTTTTAGAACATACAGAAGTTAAGATTCTAATATTAACTGTGAAAGATTATTTTTATAGTTTTAAATCATTTCTCCAGATGTAAAATTGTGTGACTAATTCAGAACAACTGTAATAACATCTTGCTGTTATTTGCATCCATATGAAAAGGAGCTGGCTCACCTTCATGGTCCTAGCTAGATTTTTTCCTTCTCAGATCATCCAACTAAGCTCTACCTTTGAAAAACACTCAATAAGGAGACTGTTCTTAATTGAATTCTACATAAATTCTATGAATGTAACAGAAATTAATACTGATTATGAGCACAATTAAGACACATAAATTGTGATTAAAATAAATATTGTCCCAAGGAGTTCAAAAGTTATTTTTGGATCATAGATCAATGAAAGAAACTCAAAAAATATGAAATAAAGACAATTTATATAGAAAATTTCTATAAAATAAGGTTAGCTAAAGAAAGAGCCTTACTAGAACCATTTATTGTTTATTGAACAATATTTCTTAGACAAAAAGCATGTATAAAGTTTGTTTTTAGCAAACTAAGACTGTGCCAGGCATTGATTATCAAGATACTTTGATGAGATCTTCAATTAAAAACTTATGTTTTGAAAGTTAAAATGTTAAAACTGTCAAAGGAGACTTTGATTCAATACAGCTCATCTCTATAAGACAAGAGGATATTATTCAGATTATACATAAATCATCTATGAGATACCTATTTGGGAAATTCCATCAAAAGCACATCATTTATGTTGTGGTAAAGATATTTTGAAGTGATTGACTCTGTTACTAACCAGCCTAAACTAACCATGAACTTTTTGTGCAGAAAAGAAAATGTTTGTAAATATTCTAATCAATAAATTTGGTAAAAATCAAAATTACTTGTACACGTACACTTATTCCATATGTTAGTTTCTTCTCTGAATCTGACAGTACAAAAGATATATTTTAATTAAACTGAAAATTTTAAGAAGATTCATCGAGTACCTTATAAGGTAAAGAAGCAATAGATATATAGGCTGAAACTTATGTTCTTCTCAATACTATCTTAAAGAATACCTGTCCCTGTCCCCCACCAAAGCCAGTATATGTGGATTTATTAAGCATGGGAACAAAAAAAAGGATAAGGACTAATGGGAATCTTGAAAGCTCCATTTGATGTCTTCACATCGTGAACTCTAGAAACTTGATCATCTACTTAAATTACGAACATAGCACCCAACACTCATTTTCTCTGTGGACCATAGCCAAGCAAAGGATACTGAGGTAGCAACAGAAGCCATATCAGAGACCTCTTACTATGCATAATTCTTCTTACTGGCATATCTAGGATAAAAGGAACGTAGCCAAGTCAATTGAGGAATGAGAGGATAGAAATCAAAAATTTGAATTTTTTACATATTATGTTTTAGAGGTTCATGAAATAACCTAGTGAAAATATAAAATAGATAATTGAATATATGAATCTGTAATTAAATATGGAGAAAAGAGATATAAATTTGGAAGTTATCAACATATAAATGTTATTACCTAAGAATAAATTATAGATAGAAAAGTGATGCCAGGCTAGAGCCCTGAGATGTTCAAATCTTTAGAGATAAAATTAAGGGGAATAAAACAAGGAAAGTCTAGTGAAATGAAAGTAAGAGATGTCATTGTATTATAGGGAGAGACAGATCTGCTTTCAGATGCTGCTGAGAACAGTAAAACTGAATAGCAAAATAACCACTGGATTTGGCGATGTGGATCTATAGACAATCTTCAACTTACAATGATTAGTCTAACAATTTTTCAACTTGATGATAGTGTGAAAACAATATGCGTTCAGTAGAAACCAAACTTCAAATTTAGAATTTCGATCTTTTCCTAGGCCAGCGACATGCGTTGCGATATTTTCTTGCGATGCTGGGAAAAGACAGCTCCCAGTCAGTCACACGATTACAAGGGTAAACAGCTGATACCCTACAGTGTAGTGTGTAGTCGGTGTTCTTTGGATATCATGTTTTGTGTTTTCATGTCCATTATATCTGCAAAATACCATGTGTATTTCCCGTTTCTGGTGAGAAGAGGAAAGCAATTACTCTTGAAATAAAACTCAAGATAATTGCCCAACTGTAAGCTAATGTAAGTGTTCTGAGCACGTTTAAGGTAGGCTAAGCTATGATGTTTGGTACATTAGTTTATTAAATGCATTTTCAACTTACAATATTTTCAATTTTTGATGGGTTCATTTATGAATGTCCTCAACTAATCAGTAGGCTTGTGTTATGCAAAAATGTATTGATTCGGATATGAGACCCTGAGCTTTGCTGTTGAGTATTTTGACTGAAATCATTATTTATAAAATTGTCATTTATCTCTAACATTTAGTGTGATGAGATTTAATGTTTTTTACTTTTTTTCTCTGTGCTCTCAATAAATAATGGAAAATTAAGAAAGATCAAAACGAGTTCGTAGCCTGCTATCATGGTAAAGAAGATAAAGCTGCTAATTTCTTCTTGATTCCTCAGGCAAGACATTTTCAAATGTTCCTACTCTCAGGTTTATGTATTTTTAATACATTTTGCATTGTGAGATGTTCCCAAGGCCATTTGAAGAATGGTCACATTACTTCAGAAACTGGATGGAAAGTCAATCAAGATACTGAGAAAGCCAGAACAACCAGAAACTAATTCTGCTTCTGAGGAAAGGGCCAGTTCTTGATGTGATTCCAAAACTAAACCTGGCAGTAAATGTGGAAATAAAGAGCATTAAACATGTTTAATTTCTGTTTTTGCTACCCTTACCTATAAATTCTTCATTAATACGAATACTAAAAGCAAACTACTTATAGCCTTTATAGCAATGTCCATTAGACCCTTCATTTTTTCTACACCTAATTGCATGGTTAACTTTCTTAGGTTGCCAGCATTCACATGTGCGACTCCCTATAATCATAACCAAAATTTGACACAGAGGAACAAAGAGCTTCCAGGTCAGATACCATTTCTAGCTTGAATGTATTGAGCCCATCAACTAAGAAATGCTTGCTATCTCTCTCTCTCTCTCTCTCTCTCTCTCTCTCTCTCTCTCTCTCTCTCTCTCTCTCTCCACTCAGAAGCTTTGGAGGTAGATAAAGTAAGTTGTATTGTAATTAGTCTATCTATACTCATTTATTTAAAAAATCTGATAAGTTTTCTCACTGTATTAGTTTTCTAGGGTTGCTGTAACAAAGTATAATAAACTGAGTGGCTTAAACAACAGAAATTTATTTTATCATAGTTCTGGAAACTAGAAGTCCAAGATCAAGGGGTTGGTTCAGTATGTGGACTATGAGGAAGAATCTGTCCCAGGCCTCTCTCCTAGCTTCTGGTGGTTTGCTGGCAATCTTTGGTGCTCCTTAGTTCTGCTACATCACCCCAGTCTCTGTCTTCATCTTCACATGGGGTTCTCCTTATGCATATGTCTATGTCCAAATTTTCCCTTTTTATAAAGATATCAGTCATACTGGATTAAGGGCCTACCCTACTCTCATATGAGCTCATCTTACTTAATTACATCGGCAACAACCCTATTTCCAAAAAGGTCACATTCTGTGATACTGGGATTAAGACTTCAACACACGAATTTCTGGGAGATGTAACTCAACTAATAACATTCACTTTCCTTTACACCTTGCCTAGCTCTGGCAGATTTTACTTCACTCTATTTCTACAAATGCATATATGCAAAAGAAATAAGTTGAGTCAAAATGTATGAGCTAAATGCTATACATGAGGTATATTTGTATGTCTCTAGACTAAAGAGAAGCCTCTCCGATTGACAGCTGGATGATGAGTCTGTCTGCAGCAGGGCATGCTGAGGGCAAACAGGTGTAAACATAAATGGCCTAATATGGCACACATACAATGAAAGACTGCCAGAGATCATTGAAGTTTATAAGGTAATTTTTTTGTTTGAGCTGAGAAAAGGGTATGTGCATTGATAATCTGAACTTGGCAAACTCTCTTTGTAGTCTCAAGAATACATTTTTTTTTTTTTTTTTTTGCTTTGGAGTATTGGTGGTAGTAAAGTCCTCATACAATTATTAAAATCTCAGCTACCTATAATGTTGCACAATACAGAACATTTACAATCCAGTCAGGGCTTTGGATCTCCCAACCCATCCTTCTTGTCACTTGACTGAGAACCATGACCCTAAAAGAAAAACAAGAGCAGGCTTTAATGCCGAGGACTTTATTAATGATTTAAAGTTGGAGAAAGGAAAGGCAAAGAGGTTTACACCACTAGAAGTTGATGGTCACCAGTCAATCTCTATCAATTCTGAAACAAAGAAAAGAATTTTACACAGAAGTAATAACTTGGCTTGAGCATGATCTATGCCCGGTATTTCTACTATTAAGTAGTCTCATTACAAGAGACTACTTATAATGGCCAGGAGAGGGAAAAGAGAAGGCAAAAGAGGAGAGAGGAGGTAGAAACTGGGGAAACTGTAGGCTAATATAAGAATAAGAGAGTGAAAAAAATAAAATTAACTCAGGTGGAAGTAACACTTTCTCTTATAAGAATGGAGGAGACTTCTCTTTGTATGAGGTTGAGGCAAGGACAAACCTGGGCAAAGTTTAAGAGTGATTAAAGTCAAGACTTAAAACAAGAGAAATGACCAGAAACAAAAAGTTTAAGAATTTAAAGAGAAATTCATTATATCAGTGAGTAAAAATGCAATTAATACTTTGGAAATCACTGGAAGCTATTTTCAGTTGGTTTTCATTGTCTTTGGCCACTGCACTGATCACCCTGGCTACCTTTTCCATGCTGACCATCCTGGCCACGCCTTCACACTGGCCTCTCTGGCCACCAGGACTACCCTGGCCATGCCATGTCTGCCAACTTGGCTACCCTGGCCGCCCTAGAGATCTTGGCCTATTTGGCTACCTTGACCACCTCGGCCACCTTGGCAACCTCTTCCTCCTCTGCTATCGCTTTCCCGGTCTCCCTGGACATCCTGGCAATGAGGCCCATGTGGCTGACCATGCATTTTTTCCCCATTTTTTCCCTTCTCGCCTCACTGACCTCCATGTACTCCTTGAGGTTTGAATTTTAATTCCTCTGGGAGTTCTTCAAGAAATTCATCATCTTCTTCATTGAGAGAACACAGATTCAGAAAGAAACAAAGAAAAAGAAAGCTTAACAATGAGCTTAAATAAGGCAAGTATAGAATCTACTGTAGGAGTAATATATTACTCATTTAAATGGTACTGGGTAGTGATCAGGGCCCAGTGCCCAGAAGAGAAGAGGCAGAGAAATCCTGGCCTCTTCAGAGTGCATGCACTTAGCACCTCTTGCTTGCTTCATCATCACTTACTCTCTCCTCTTTTGATGTTTCTGCCACTATTCTATATTGCCTCCTATCTTGAACTTGCCATGATCTATGTGAAATCATCTATAAACCACCAGATATCTCATGATGTCTGAGAGAAACCACCAGGTGGTGTCACTATGTCCACATGCAGATGTACATGATATCTTGACATAAATCTATTGAACAGGAGGAAACTATCAGCCGCCCTGCCCTTCTCAATAGCATCACAATCATATGACACCTCCTCTCCCCTTTCTTCTATCAGCTTCTACAAACTGTTAAGTCTGTAGACAAATGGAAAGTATAAATAAATCCCACCTAATATTGTCTCCTTTTGCAAATTTCTGGTACCTATAATTGAGTCCCAGCCCTCACCATCTGTTGCTTTCACTTTCAATTGTTTCTTCTTGATCTCATGGTCATCGCTTTTACAATCATTCTCATATGCATTCAGAATATAGTTTATGCCCACATACTGTATTGTGCTTTGTGTCACACACTAAGATTCCAAACTTTAAAGACATAATCTGTTCTCTCAAGCTGCTAACTGCTCATTGTTGTTAGATTAACGAAGACATTGCTGTGTGGTTCTCCTATTTAAAAATCTCTTTGTTGCCCATAAACTAGATTACAAATTCAGCTTCCCATTTACAACATCTATCACAATCTGGAACTTTATTTTATCTGGAACTAAATTTAGATTTATCTTCCTCTATTTACTTCAACCTAACCTAATAATTCAGTTTTCCTAGACCATTGAAATACTATGTTACATGCACATTTAGCCATGCATTTTATGCTACTTTCTTCTCTAAGGTCCAGATCACATGGCATCTCCCATAGGAGGTGTTCCCTTTTCTCCCCTGTTCTGGGCTTTCATAATACCTTCTCTTGCCACTTTTCTGATAGTGATCATCATTATGGCCAAGCTGAATCTTCCATTAGATCCTGAGTTTCTTAAGGACAGGAATGATGTTTCACTTACCTTTGTATCTTTGGTGCCAAGAATAGGACCATGCCATGGTTATTGTTAAGTATTAATAATATTGGGGTTATTATCTTATCCCAGTCAGGTGACAAGAAGGACCGGCTGAGAGGTGCAAACAGAGAATGTAGATGATCAAAGCATTTTTTTTTCTCCCCAGGAATTCTCACAGGCATGCCAAGACAGCCAAGGCCAGGTAACTTAGGCAAGAAAAAAACACAGAAGAAAAGCAGTGATCACATTCTCCAAACCTGAGAGAATTCTTAAATATAAAGCAAATCATTTTTTTTCTTTTTCACTTTTTGTCTTTTGTGCTCTTTCTGCAATAGGGAACTAATAAGATTAAACTATATAAAATAGTTGAGAAAGGAAAATTTAAAGGTTAAGTATAATTTTTTCAATTAAAGTAAAAATTGTAGAAATTTTGGATTAGACCAATGACCCAGAGATTCCTAGAATCCATTTAGAAAAATTTTAAATAAGTTGATTGAATTCAAAATAACTCACCTAATTAATAGTTGGAACTCTCCTTTGTCTTGAGGGACTTCTGCAAAGAAGAACAAGAAAAGAATAAAGTATCATGACATTATAACCTGAATGGACGGATTATCGGCAAGTCAGGAACTGGGGAAAATCATTAAGCACTCAAAGGTTTTCTTTAAGCAACAAAATTTTTGGTTGACTCATTTACTCAATTCTGCTGCTTCTTTATTGATATAACATAATTCATTAGCTCTTTCTCTCTCATGTACTATGGTCTTTTTTTTATATCCTCCCTCTTACAAATACTCATATCCATGTTATTAAAACTGACTTTAAATTTTGCATTTGGAGTAAGTACAGCTAATAAGGTCTTTAAGTTTCACCAACTCTTGAGACATCTTATTATTTAAACAGATATCGAGGCTCTGATACCAAAGAAATAAAACATTATGCTATAAATAAATAAGGTGCAATGATAAACTTGCTGATTGAATAATAGTAGTACTTTAGTTAAATTATAAGTGTCTTTATGATAACATAGTACCTTTATGATTCAAATTAGTTAAATGTCAATGGAGCTAATGATCTTACAAATGTAAGGGATTTGTGATTTTCAATCATTAGCCTTTGATTGTAGATGAATTGAGAAAAAAGCATTTACAAATGAGTAGGGTGCCATGTTCTACTGATGTTTAGACACTATTTAGATCTCTAACACAGAATATTCAGATGTGAAAAGAAAGGAAACGGCCCATATCTAACAATATGATCAAGGACCACTATACCTGAGGGGTTTGTTATTTCTTCTTGCATTTCTCTAGGCTCGATTTTGAGAATTTTCAAAGGACAAACACTAAGCAAAGAAAAAAGTGTGATGGGTCCTGATAAAAAGGGAAAGAACACATCCTGAAAAAGGATTTACCTGGCCCTTCAAAAAAAGCCTTTAGAATTAGTATTAGTAATTAGAATTAGAATTAGTAACTAGGATTTAAAAAAAAAAGTAAGAAAAAGAAGATAAATTTAAAATATGACTTGATAAGACCCTAGAAAGACAAGTAGAAAGATTTGTAGAAAGACAAGTAGATTTAGATACAAGACGTTAGAAATGCTTAAGAGAACTAACAACAACAACAACAACAACAACAAATGTTTGGATATAATGGACCAACATTTTCCGAATATAACCCTAGGCCTAATCATTGATTCTGCAGCAGAAATGAATGAAAATTAAAATGTTTGAAAGAATAAGCTCATTTTTGCCTCAATGACAGATTGTTCTGGTGGTATTTTGGGGCAATCTGCATTTAATAAACTTTTAAGCTATATTTTTACTTGAAAGTTACTCAACATTTTTATAAATAAATGCTCTATGAAATACTCAGAAACATAGCACTGGGCTTTATTAAAATGTAAACTGCCTTTGAGAAGTTGATGAATTAGGGACAATCCAAGAAGGAAAAATCCATTTGGGAACAAGTAGAGATGTGGAGCAAAAAAAAATTTATGTGTTGGATAGAGATATTAACTTGAAAATATTCAACATACTTAAGACAACTTCAAGTCATTTTAGTGAAGTATAAGCTAAAAGAGAGGTCATAGAATGAGGTACAAAGATCCTGGGCTTTGAAATCTGTCAGTACTGAGTCTATAAAACAGTTTTATTGAAACTTTGAATTTGGGAGGACACAAATATTCAGTTTATAGCACCATCAAAAAACCTCTTGATTTCTAAGACAGGACTGCCCTGTCTCAGGACTTCTCTATGCCTCTTGTTGATGTAGGAAGGGGTGAATCACCCTAAGTGGGGACCCAAGTCCTGCACTGAGAGAGAAAGCGTGAGTTGAGGGTTCTTGACTGTGCACAGGAAAGAATTCAAGTGTATGCTTAGAGCTAGAGACAAAAGGAAAGTTTATTAGCAAAGGAATAGCACTCCACAGACGAGCATGGTCTCCTTTCAGAGACAGACAATGAGAGAGACCGAGAGGGACCCAGGGCATTCAGTGTATATGTCGTTCTTAGTTTCTGTGAATTATAGTTTAAAGGCCTGGTTTACTTGTTTTCCTTTGATGGTATGGGTATGCAGTGTGGAAGGCGTGTTAGCAATCTCAGCCTTTGTTCTATAGGTTCCCCATAGTCTGGCTATAGAGAACAAATTATTGAGTTTATTTTGTGTAGGATATTACTTAAAAACTGTTCTCCTGTGATTGATTTGTCAGCAATCCCAATTCCTTTGTTCTGGCAGCACATTGCAGGCTCTGAATACGGCTTGTTTTAACATTTAGTTCTCTTGCCTCTTCCCTACATCACTGTTATATAAGATACAGAGAACTCTTAATCTTAGAATACAATATTAGGGTAGGTGAATCTTATCCTTCTGAGAGACCATAGACATAAATTCAAAATAGTCAAAACTGGTCATAAACTTTCATCCCATTTTTCATTTATCTGAGAGGAAGATAAAGAAATAGACTTCACAAAACATTCTAAAGGCTGGTAGGTTCTCTTTGACATTGCTTTCTACACTGGCTCCTTCCCTAAAGTCTACCAAAACCCTTGGCAAATGAGTCTCCTCAAGCCCAAATCCTATTGTCAGAAAGATAACGGACTTACAACCGTAGTGCTTTCAAGGATGTCAAATAAGAATTTTCTGTCCGTATTTATTTATCCTTTACTCACCTACACCTCTTTTCCTTTGGCCTCTGAGAAAACATACTTCCTCCTTTTTGAGGCTAAGTACTCTAGCATGCTTTCTTTCATTTCTTCTGGTAGCTTGCTTCCAAATTATTTTCTTTTTTTGCTCTTCCACCTTCGGCTTTTTATTTTTTTCTCTTTCCTCTAAAAAGTTTGTTCGATGTCTCTCCACACATCCTTATTTTATTAATCTTGACTTTTCTTTAGGATATTTCTTATTTTTCTTTTCTTTCACTACCAAACATATTTTTTAAAGTTTACTATTGTTTCTTTTATTATGCTCTTTTCAATCACGCAATGTATCAAATGACAGATAAATGATTATATATATTATACTTGCTATGTATCAGGCATTGTTCTAGGTGCCTAACAGGTATTAATTCATTTACCTTTTAAATAAAATTAGTTTTTAAAATATTTTAACTCATTTGGTATTTTTATATATAATTTTATCTTTATGTATATGAACCTGTTTCACATTTACTTTTACAACTCATTGAAGTGTGGCTCCTACTTCTAGCACTTCTCTCAAGGTTTCCAATATCTTAATAGCCAAATGTGTGTTTTCTCTCTTGATCCCTTTGATGTTATTGACGGCCTTATACCTTCTGATTGTCTTTCCTTTCATGATTTCTATAACAGTTCTATCAATAAGTTTTTCTCCTACTCATGATTCTCTTCGTACCTCATCCAATGGCTCTTTTTCCTCCATTCGGTCATTAATTCATTCAGCAAATATTTAATGGATCTAAATTAGGCTTCCATCACTGTGATAGATACTTGATAATAATCATAAATAAAAGAGACACTGTCATTGCCTTTAAAGAAGTGATGGTCTAATGCAGGATATGGAATAAAATACTTACAAATAAAAATATTACAAATTTTAAAGAGTGTGATAGTCTCCCAACTTTCATATTATTCTCCATTTTATGCTTTCAGTCTTATTATCTATGCACTTGACTATTAATCCTGAGGCAAACCCATCTTATCCATGGTTTTAGCAAGTGCCTATATGATAGTGATACTATATCTAAATCTAAGGCTTGAGTTGTCTTCTGAACTTTAAGTCTGTATGTCTTTTATCAATGGCACTGCCTCATTAGCTACCAAGAGCCTTAAACACAAGTTTAACATCAATCCCATTGCACTCCTTGTTTTACATGCAAAGTTGTTCACATTCTCTTCCTTTCATATTTCTGATTTCTATTAATGAGAATACCTGCTACTCATACATTGTTATATTTTTCTTCTCTCTTAAAGTCTTTTTTCTTTTGATGTCTGTGAAAATATATCTCCCAATCTTTTTTATATACTTAAAAAATTGTCTGCTTCATAAAATCTTCATTTTTAAATAAATTTATTACCTAAGATACTGCTAGTTGCTTACTCACTGTCCATTTTTACCAGTTAGCTTACATAGCCCCAATAGTGATTAGCATGGTAATGCGTCTAGCTAAAAAATATTTATTTTCAGATTCACTTGCTGTAGAGTGTGACCATATGACATAATTCCAGAAAATTTGAAGTTATTTGAATTTTCTTTGAGTGGTACTTTTAGAAGAGTCTTTTTCCAGAATACTGCTTGCCTTTTCCTTCTTAATACCTGAAATGCAGACACAACGTCTTCAAGTTTAACAGCCAAAGCAGAACAGGAAAGAGTTTCCAGGCAATGTCAAATACAAACTCATTTTGTGGCTCACTGAAACCTATTTTTAATAAATGGCGCTGGAAACCAGACTGCTATTGGTCGGAGAGTAGTTACAAAGTGGATTCTACAAATGAAGGAAAATATTCAAGAGTTAATGGGTTAATATATATCTAGTTTGAAGATCAGGTAGAATCAAGCTTTCTTCTTAGATAAGGGAAAATTTGACAAAAAAAAAAGGATAAAACTAGATATGAGTCAGAGAAAATCAAACAACTAAGCATAATGCTTAAACCCTGGTTTCTTGTGATGACTTTCTTGGAGGGGAGAACCCACAGTAATTTGAGCTAGTTTTTATTATATTGTTATTATACTTTTAGATGTAGTTTTATGATGCCACACTGTGGTCATTGTAAGCATAGCTCCTATATTATCTTCATATATCATTACATTTCTAGATATCAATTGCAACTATTTTCATGGTCCTTTTATTTTTTCTTAACATGGCTTTCTATTTTAAATTCCTTTTAGAGTAGTATATAACATTAAAAGAAAATATAAGACCAAAGAAGTAATGCAACATACAAAAAAGGAATTGGGATCAAGTAGTAAGAATCAAAAAGTGGGTTACAAGACCTAAATATATAATATTAAAATTTAGTCAAAAACTTTGTAATGACATCTGAGGTTAACTTGTATAAAGTAGGTTAACTTTTAAATTATGTTACACTGTTTCACTGTTAAAAAATGGTCTGAACTTTTAAAAGAATTAATTCATAGGGATAGTTTTGAATAATATAATAGTTATTAAAAATCTCATTATTTTTTTTTTAGATGAGGCAACCCTTGCTTGACCTCACAGATTGCAAGGATCTTGTCAGCTTACAATCCCTTATTTTTTATTTTTTTACACCTATAGCACTTGGTCTTCTTAGGTGGTCTCACATCCAAGTACTAACCAGGCCCGATCCTGCTTAGTTTTCAAGATCAGACAGGATCAGGCTTGTTCAGGGTGGCATGGCCACAGATAGCAATCTTATTCTAATCACTAATTTTTCGTATTCATTCTAATAGCAGATATATTATAATAATTGCAAATCTAGCTATGAAAGAGTTACCCAATCAAGTATACTTCATTCTTGCTCATTTCATTCGACTCTTTTAAATCTCTTTTGGTTTGATTTTAACAACTTAATAATTGTCTTAGTACTTTAGGTACATGGAGATGCATATTACTTATTTGTATCATATAGTCTAACAGTAAAATGTTGACTTTAGTACTTATTTATATAGTACCTTACTAAATGTATTCAGATCTTACTCTCCCATAAAGAGTGTCTGTTCCTTGAGGACAACATTTCTTTTGTATCCTCAGTATAAAAACATCCTAATTTAAACAGACCATTGGATAAAGAAGTTATGGTTCATATATACAATGGAATATTACTCAGCTATTTAAAAAAAATGAAATCCTACCATTTGCAATGACATGGATGGACCTAGAGGGTATTATGCTGAGTGAAATAAGTCAGAGAAAGATAAATACCATATGATTTCACTTACGTGCAGAATCTAAGGAACGAAAAGAAAAAACTAATCAAAAACAGACTCACAAATATAGATAATCTGAGGATGACCAGAGGGGAAGGAGATTATGGGGGCTGGAAGAAAGGAGTGAAGGGTTAAAGAAGTACAAATTAGTAGTTAATAGATGGTTATGGGGATGGGGAGCACGGCATAGGGAATGCAGTTAGCATTAACATAATGGCTAGGTGGAGAGCCAGAAGAGAGAAAGAGCAATTAGGGGGATCATCTTATAAACTATATAAATGTCTAGCCAGTGTACTGTACACTTGAAACTAATAAAATAAAATTAAAAATAAATGGCTTTTCCATTTACTATCTCTGTGACCTTGAGCAATAACTGAAAGAGCTGAACTACACACTCTCTAAAAATATGTTTATCTCTCATGCTGGGTGTCTAAACAGTTTCTAAGGATAGAAACTTTTATTTTATCAATTTTCTTTAAAAAAATTATTTTTAAAAGACTATTTTATAAGCAGTAGGGAAATGTTAGATTAAAAGAATACACCCTGAAAAAGAAAACTTTCCTTTGATTCTAAGGAATAGGACATAGGGGTTAAGTGTTTGTGCCCTGAAGTCAGATGTGAGTTTTTTTTTAATATTAACTAATTATTTTTTATAGTGATATTGATTAACGAATACCAGTAAGCTGTACATTTTAACAGTAAGACGTGTGTGTGTGTGTGTGTGTGTGTGTGTGTGTGTGTGGTTTTTAAATCTATCTTCATCACTTATGAGTTGTGTAATTTGGGCAAACTAATTAACTTCTCTAAGCCTCATTCTCTTTATCTACAAAAGAAAAACATATTAACATAACATTTTGTAATAATATTAGCATAACACTTTGTGAGAATTAAGGGAGATTACACAAGTAAAGTGCTTTTCCTGGCATATTGTAAATGTCCCATACATATTAGTAACGAGGAAGGTGATGATAATGATGTGGATGTTTCTTCAAACGCACAAATTCTTCCTTTTGGGTGTTTCAGGAGGGATGAAAGAGAGCTTTTACTTTCCATCTACTGAGGACATGTAATAGTATATAAGGAATGTGTGGGATGGGTGGGAGAGGGAGGAACTGAGTTAGTAAGAAAGCCAGGGAGAAAGTAGAAACAAGTAGACACAATGTGTTGGGTGGTAAGGGGCATTGACAGAGAAGAACCAGAGTTCACGCCAAGAAGAGGTAACATTGCAGCCAATTGTCTTTTTATTTCTAGTTTTTATGCAAGTGAAAGGCAGAAATTGAAAACAAATGGAATAGTCAGTGTCGAGGGGAGAGTTGAGAGCAGTTTGGTATTTGGTGTGAGATGGACAGCTGTGGTTGGGCATGGGGGCACACTGCGGGGGGCAGCAGAGGTCAGCAGTGACCAGCTGAACACGATGGAATCTTCACACTAGCACAAAAGTAGTCTTATCAGAGAACAGAGCAACAGTTATGATAAACATGGACCAATTCCACATTATGGTTCCACTGCTGTATTTTGTTAAATCCTATACCCTTAAGATGTAGCCCTCGAAGTGAATTTCTGCAGATATCCTAAAGCTTAATCCAAATATCGATTTCAAATTTTTCACATTTTTTACTGTTTCGATTGGCAACATATATTGAGCATTCAAGTGTGACACACACTGTGCTAAGTACTTTATAAGCTTATCTCATTCGATCCCTTTAAAAATCTCATATGTATTATTATTGTTCCTTGCAAATGAGACCAATGAGACCTCTCCAAGGTCACATAGCTAAGGATCAGTGGGATGCATACTCGGGTAGCCTGATTTCAAAAACTCCAGCATCTTAGCTCTCGTTTTCGTTATGATGAGTAATGAATTATTTAATAATGGATGTAAAACAAGCTGGAAAAGGAGAAAAGAAGGAAAAAAAAACCCAAACCCTGGCATTAATAAGCAGCTGTTACCAAGATGCTCCTGTTTCATTTAATCATCGAAAAAAACATGGAAGCTGAGTGTAATTTTCCCGATTTAATGGGTGAGGAAACTGAAGCTCAGAGATGTCCCAAGGTATGTGGTATTCCACTAGAGTAAAAGAAAACCAAGGTACCTGTGGCTTGTTGAACTTCCCTCCCTCCCTGCTGAAATCACTATGGTTTTCCTGAGAGATAATTCAGACTATTCACCTCGCTGTTCTGAAAAAAAAAATACGAAGTAACTGGACTGTGGTTCTTTCCCTGAACCACACAATTTGAATTCAAAGGGTATTAATTTTAGTCTGTCCTTTATTTAAAAATGGTGTGTATTCATCACAGCTCTCTGGGAACTGGTGTGTATACAGAAATGATCAGTGAAATGTTACCTATTTTTAGACACTGAATTGAGTCCTATGAGTATCTCAAAACAGGAGAACAGGGAGATAAAGTTACAGCATCCTTATATTACCATTATAATTTTACCGTCACGGATTATTCATGATTTGTTGATAGCCTCATTTTCAATGCTTCCTCATTACGGAAGTTTTCCAACTCAGAATTTAGAAAAATCTTCTCATTCAGATTTCCCTGGATTGTTGTGGTTGGCAGGAGAGAGATATGTTAGGAAAGGTTAAAGTATAAAAATTAATAACACTAGGTAGAACAGCAAGAAAACCACTAACGGCTATTCAAGGCTGTCTGATATTCCTAATTGAAAGAGGAATGTCTAAAGAGCATGATATCATTCAAACTTTACTGAGTCGATGATCTGTGTTAGGCTTCTATCCCTACATAAACGTGTTAATTAGCCTAGTTCATCTTGTATTTTTGTCACTTTGTCCTTAGATCACACAGAGCTTCTGAGAGTTTCTTCAGAGCCGACCACTACATTCCTCCAACAAAAAAAAAATAGAAAGTAAAGGGACTGTTATTATTTTTGCTGAATAACAAAATGTGTTGCCTAAAAGATTAGAATTTTGAGAGCAAATAGAATTCTATTTATTGAGGCCAATATGCATTTAAATTAGGTATGTTGAGCTTCCCAATATGTCTTCCCAGTTTTTGTTGCCGTCGTTTTTTAAAACAGCTGCTTAATCTAAATGTCTAAAGTTTTATTCCTAGGAAGTCATATTTCTTCTTAGAATGAAGAAACAGCACCAAAGATATGACAGATTAATGCAATAGCATCTTGTGGTCGATTTCCTTGCCTTATATGGTTATACTCCTTCATCCTGACTTAGATATATTTATTCATCTTTATGACATATAAATACATAGATTCCTCATTTCTGTATTCTAGAATGAACAACCTTTCTTATGGCACAATTCTTAGATTATTTTTCTATCATTAATTCTTCATAGTGCTGTTATGAGGCTTAATTTCAAAAGTTATGTGCAATGTTCATTTTGGATAGAACAGGGCTTACTTTGATAGCCTGTTTCAGCCTTTTGTTTTGTTTTGTTTCTTTGTATTTTCCACTGTGAGAGCGGAATCAACTTATCTGACCTAGTGACAGTAACCCTTTATATATGGTGAGGGAAAGAAAACCTGGTGTTGGAGCGAAGTACTGGCTAGTCAACAGAATAATTTTGAAAACTAAGGGCAGCAAAGAAATGAGACATTTTTTAAATATGTAAAAAGAGTATGTAAAAAAATATGTAAAAATATGGAAAATTTCATCAGCTATAGAATTACAATCTATGCACTACTTTGCATGTAAGTTTGCCTCAATAAAGAAATAACTTAATTAAAAGCATAAGGGAAGAATAGTTCCCCCACTTAAATGACCTTGGGAGCAAGAAAAAAGCTTCTTCTATCTAGGGGATGGGATTTATAGGCATAAAGAATGTCACTAAAGGAGGTAACAGTGACAGACACCATAATGTAGAGCTTGAAAGGTTTGGGGCTTCTGCTGGGGACAAAGACCCACATCTTCAGAGCAGAAGACTTGAAGGCTTAGACTTTCGGATTACAAATTAGGGTACCCTACTTTAAAAAACACTGTGAGAGAATTCATACTCTGTTTGATATTATGTTGCCAAGAACATGAAGTTCAAAAAGAAATGGAAATTCAGAGGTTTCTCATAAGCTGCGGGGTAGAAGAATTCCTTAGGTAAACTACAGATAATGTTCATAAAATTTCAGAGGAGACAGAGAGTTTCATATTCCACTCTCTGAGAGAGAAATTATAGATACAGCAATACATCACAATTAATTTCTTGAAGGAGTCATTCCTTCTAGTTGATTTTTAGCTCACAATTTGTGGGCTATGGACATCTGGTAAATATTGACTTATAGTCTAAATTGAAAACAATTGTTCCTTTTTTGTTGTTGTTCTTCTTTTTCCATTTTTCTACCTCTGTGGCCAGCAATAGTAATGAGGGAATGGTTTTTTTGCTCGTTAAATGTTATTGCTCAAAGCAAATTTTCTAAACTTAAGTACAGAAATATTTTTGTAATATTCTCTTATTTGCGATTATTCTTTTTGTTCTTTGGGAATTAGAACATATAAGATACTGTGGGTGGAAAGCAAAGGGATATATTCAATGTTGGAAATTAAAGGATCTATAAATACTCAAGTGAAAGATGGCTCAAGCTCTATTACAAAGGAAGGAAAATAGAGTCTAACTAGGAATCTGAATAGTTTGGGTAAAATAAGTAAATGATGAAAAAGAATATTATGGAATTTAGTTTTTGGGGATTTAAATTTATAAGGCATGAGAACTTTTCTTTGAAAAATTAATAGGAAGCATTTTTCCTTTGGTTGTGCTTTTCACTGTAAACTTTAAGTTAATTTTGTAACTGTAGGATGATGGGTTTGCAGTGGAGACTCATGGAGAGAGAGCTTGTTTTCCCTTTTCTACATACTTTTGTTCTTCCTCATATATTCCAACCCTTTCTCTCACCCTTCTTCCCTCTCTTCACCTCCTTTTCTGTTCCCTCTCAGGAGAGGAGACTTACTAATCTGCTTATTCAGAACCGAGGATAGCTGAGCTATATTTTGGCAATAGGTTTGCTTTTTTCAGAATCACAAGACTACACTCCAATGACATCTACTTCCTGGAGTAAATCTCAGCTGGGCTTACTCCCTTGAGACAGACTGATCGTTCTTTTCTCTCAGCTTTTGGCTAGGTCAATAAGCAGGCAAGGGTGCCCTCTTGTGCTTAGTCTTTTTGAAAGAACTAGAGAGAATCGAAGGCCTCACTTTGACTTCTGTACTTCCAATTCAGTTTAATACCAAATAGTCCTGCCTTACCCAGTGCTTACCCAGAGAATTTCAAATATTACAAAGAGACATTTCTATATAAACATTTAGCTTATTGAAATATTGTGTACGCATTGATCATCACTTATACAAAGCACAACCAAGCTAAAACGAGTCAATGTATATTAACAAAACTAATGAAATAATATACAATTGAGTCAAAGGATTTTTTGAAATAGAAAGAAAAAGGAGAAAAAGAAATGCATGGTTCGTGTCACCAGACATGTGAGCAGTGATGGATTTTGTCAATATTTTGAACGAAAGACTGAAGAATTAACTAAAGGCACAAAAGACATTGACTAACTAAGGGTTATAGGACCTGGTATAAAGTTGTAAAAACAAAACCAAGTGCCAAGTACTTTAACTTGGGACAATTATAAGATTATCATGAGTGCTTCTCACAATACAAGATTTTTCGCCTTGTGTTCTGACTTTGATTCTTAACTTTGTGTTAGATGCATCTCCACTGCAGTGAGCTTGCCCCCTTTGTCCACTGTTCTTTTCATATGAGCTCCTTAGTCAAGAACCCTGAGACAAAAATCTGAGTGGCAGGGTCCTGGGTGACTGCTTTAATGACATATAAAACCACTAAATCTCACTGTCTTCTAACCATCTGTCCCTTCTCAGTCCCTTATACTTGCTTCGACTCCCATTACCCCATAATATTACTCTGGAAAATTACTCCATCCTCTTCACAGGCCCTGAATATTCTGCCTGATACTTAGGATGATTAGTGACTGCCTGGACAATATATCTGACTGCAAAAATACTTGAACCCACAAGTATAGTTGCCTGCTAAGGGGTAAGATGTAAAGATGGTCAACAAAATTCACTGAAACAAGCAAAAGGAACATCTCAGCTATCCATCTTTTCCTTGATTAGAGCTTGGTTGTCTTTAGTTTTGCCTCACTTACATCAGAAGCGGACACATGCTCTTCTTTCATCTCTTTCCACAAAGACAGAATAGGTGAGCAGTGGGTATTTTCTATTGACTTATTTTATGTACCTTGAAGTCAGAGATCTTAATCTGTTTTGTTCATGAACGTACCCCAAATACCTAGAAATGTGCCTAGGGCATGGTGGGCTGTCAGGATATAATGGAGAAGCTGGAGGCTATTTTTTATTGGTTTAACTGCAAGTAAAACACAGATTAATAATACAAGTAGTGAAAAAAATTTTATAGTCAGCAATCTTTGATCAATACATAGAAAGTTTTTACTTTCAATGCGTCCATTTGGACTGTTATCACATGATACCATGGACTGGGTAACTTATAGGCAATGGAAATTTATTTCTCACAGTTCTGGGTGTTGGAAGTCCGAGATTAAGGTAACAACATGGTTGGTGAGGGCCATCTTCAGGGCTACAGATTGCCAACCTCTCCCTGTGCCCTCACATGATGGAAGAGTCAAGGGATCTCTGTGGGTCTCTTTTATAAGAACACTAATCCCGTCATGAAGACTCCATCCTTGTGACCTACGCACCTCCCAAAGACCCTACCTCCTATTGCCGTCATCTTTGGCATCAGGACCTCAGCAGAAGAATTTGAGGGGAGCACAAACATTCAGACCATAGTCATTTGCTAACATATTACCTGCAACCAATCCATGAAGCCACTGATGCATATTAGCTCTCTTTTAGTCATCACCCCCAGAACATATCAACAACAGAGAACCCGCCCTTCTCTTCACAATAGAGCACCTGTCTTCAGAGACCTGAATGACTCTACCTGCCAGAATCTTTGTTTCTTCAGTTGAATAGTATAAGATGAAAATGATAAAGTTCTATTTTCAGTTATTTTAATAGAAGCTGTATATTCTGCCATAACATTTTATAACAATTTAAGAAGCAATTATTTTCCAGACATGCCTTCAGGGAGAAAATTCCAGTCATTGTAATTGATCTTGAGTATTTTGAGACTTTTGAGCAGTGCGTTGCCAAATGATTTCTTGCTTCAAAGTCCTTAGTACAATTGTAATGATTTTGTTTTAGTGTAATCATTTCTTTCACATCTGTCTCCTGGTAGGTAAGCTCAATGGGAGATGGGAGTAGCTTTCCTGTTTAACACTATTTTCCTGACATGTTTTGTATTGTCTAGAACCTAGGAAGTACCAGGATGAGCTACCACTGAAAACGAGTAGGCAATACTTTTATATATGGGTGCATGTGTGTATGTATGCATATTTGCACTGTCAGAGAGTTCTAAATTCAAAAGGACCTTTAAAAGTGACCTTATATACAACAATACAGTATAGTAAAAGGTGCTGGATGTGAGTTCAAATTAGAGCAGTGTAATAAAAATATAACAATTACTATTTATTGTATGCATATTTTGTGATTGGAACAAATCACAAAAGCTCTTTAAATCTAATCTTCACAGATGTGGTTCCATGGTGTAGTGGTTAGCATATCTGCTTTACACACAGAAAGTCCTGGGTTCATGCCCCAGTGGAGCCATGGTCCATGGTCTATGGCCATGCCACCCTGAATAAGCCCGATGTCTGATCTCGGAAGCAAGTGGAGTCCAGCCTGGTTAGTACTTGGATGGGAGACTACCTAAGAAGACAAGGTGCTGTAGATAAAAATAAATAAATAAATCTAATCTTCATTACAATATTTCAATGGAAGTACTATAATTAATACTGTATGGATGTGAAACTAAGAAATAGGACAATTAAATAATTTCCAAAGGTGACACAACTAGTTGGTAATTAAGGTGAAATGTGAACGCAGACTATCTGGCTGTAAATTTTGTGCTTTTAACAGCTATGCTACCTAGGGCACTGAGTTGTTCTTCACTACATACTAATAGTGTGAATTTAAGTTAATCCTTGGACATGTTTTTCTCTACTTAAAATTGTAATAATTATGTCAAATTGTGGAGAAAATTTGGTAATATAATTTGTGAATCTTTTTGAAAATGCAAGATGCTATCAACTTGTATAGGCCTATGATAATTATTTTTATTCAATTCAGTATTTTTCTGATCTATGTATTGATCAGAAATTGCTGCATATAAATATTATTTCAATAAATGTATTGTTAATATGTTTTACTAACAATTGAGCCAATAAGAAATAGCTAAAAGTAAAACAATAAGTGAGTATTAACCATGACTAAGTGGGTATTAGTAACAGATTTGGCAAATGCCACAAACTTCATAACTCCTTGAAAATGAATTTAAAAGATAAGAAATAATTCTTGAACCATACTGAAGAAAAAAAAGGAATTATTAGAAAAGTGGAAATGTTTATATATGTCTAAAGATAGAAATCTGATAGGATTAAATTGAGGAAGGAAATGTGACTCGAAGATAGACACCAGATAAAATGGCTAATATGGGCGAGATTAGTTCTTAAGACTCTTCTGACTCATAATTAATGAAAATAAAGAAGAATAAGGAGCCGAAGACAATCATTAGGGCGACTGCTTAGAGATGGAATGTAAAGCGGTCAGGTGGGTTAGCCCTGCTTTCACACTTCTTGCGTTCTCTCCTTCTCTCTCTCTCTCTCTCTCTCTCTCTCTCTCTCTCTCTCTCTCTCTCTCTCTCTCTCTCTCTCTTACACACACACACACACACACACACACACACACACACACACACACAGAGTCAAGCAGTAAACACTTCAACATCTGCTATCTGCTTCCAGACTGAGAAGTTAGCGTGAATGACTGGGTCACAGAGGCAACACAATGTTCCAGGTGGCTGGCAACACCCAAAAGGACTGGAGAAAATGCTGATAGGAATGACTAAGATCCTGTACTAGTAAATTCCAACGGTCTCCACTCCAACACCGGAGGCAAGGAACAGTAAATTTAAAAAGTGCCCACAGTCAGGGAAAGAGGAATTCTCAAATGTAAATGTAAGCCTGCAATCAAGAATAATAATACACACAGGGAACAAACCAATTTCATTAAAGAGAAGCACCAAATAAACAGCAATAAGCATAAAACGAATAAACAAATAAAAGGCACAGATATTGAAAACAAAGCGGGGAAAGAGGCAATAACTATAGGTGAGAAGCTAATTGCATCACTTTTGAAAATTATTTAATTTCCCAACCTCCTAGTTTCTCATCTGCACGCTGTTATTAATTATAGTATTGCCCACAAAATATTGTAGTGAAAATTAGATTTAGAGAGCTTAGAATTTACAAAACAAGTCAAATGATAGACTATTTAAATTAATGAACAAGTTCACAAGGTAAAAAATTACTAAAGAATTTAAAATAATGCCTGGCACATAGTAAGTACCATATAAGGCATAGCTATTAATACAGTAATAACTAATAGAAAATGCTAATTAAAAAAAGTTTACAAACTCTCAGTGTAAGTGCTTTAAAAGAAAAATATAAACATAATATAGTGTAAATAAATGAAATTATAAACCATGTTTAAGAATGAGAAGAATAAATATTGTAAAGTTACTGTCTTCCTAACCTCTTCAGCGAAATCCCAAGCCAAAATCATAACAGAATTGTTCTGTGAAATTTACAAATTGATCCTAAATTTTATCAAAGAGATTAAGTGATCATGGAGCACATCGAGGACGACTATCCCATATAACTGAGAAGTCTAGATATAACTTGAAAAACTATTTTCAGTGCATGCCTGAGCTAGCAAAAATCAAAGAAAATGTTTAGAGATTTAACAAAATAAGGTAAAAGCAAAAATCCAGGAAGGGAAGTAAAGCCCGAAATTGGGGCCTAACCAAAGGGAATCTACCTGATCAGGATAATTTTGAGCTTCCATTTTATAGCCCATGAGTAAAAAGGACAGACACAAAACCAAATACTCCAATTCACTAGTGAAAAATCATTAGTGAAGTTGGAGACTAATTAATGGAAACCACCTACCCACCCACGCAGAGAGACACTCATGCGCGCGCGCGCGCACACACACGCACGCACACACGCGCGCGCGCGCGCACACACACACACACGCGCGCACACACACACACACACACACACTCGGCATGCATGCATGGGTACAAATGAGGAAATAGGTAACCACAAGTAAAAACTAGTAGAAACAAAAAGCAATCATCTGTTACTACTTAAATAGACTATACTCTTGTATATTTGTTTCTTAGTTATTGCTGTTGTTTTCTGCTTGCTTGGAAAGAAGGAAATATATTAGAAGGGAGAAGCGAAAGCAAAGACACAATCAATGGGGAAATATGGATTAATCATGTATGTATGTATTGGGAATTCAAGGCTCTTAGTAATACAATTAAGACATAGCCCTTGCTTTCAAAGAGATCATATTCTAGCTAAAGAAATAATGACATACAGGTTAAAATGAGTTACGTAAGTCAGCGATATGAGGCCCAAAAGAGGTCACATGAGCAGCTGTGGCCTGAAAGGCTCAGAAGAAGTAGGTGGAACTTGAATTTACCTAGAAGAAATAGGATTTTGCATAACATCAGAGAAGTGGAAGGAAAGATAGTTCAGGAAGTAGGAGAAATACACAGAGATTAGGGACAGGTTCTTGAATTTATTATGCAATACTTCCACAAAAAAACAATGACAAGAAAATGCTTCTAAAGGAAGAATATTGGTGGCACCCAGGAAATAAGCTGGAAGAGAGCAGGATCACACATAAATGCAGTGCCAAAAGGCAAATTAATTGATCAAAATAAGTAAATAATGAAAAAAAGAGAAACCCATCAGCTCATTGTAGATACAAGCACCTATTATCCAATTGTGTGAATGAGAAGTATGCTCAACTGGAAGTCAGGAATTTTCTTCCTGGATTCACTACTGGCCAGCCTTGAAATTCAGATTATTTGGGATTCAGTTTTCATATTTGAAAACTGGGGGGGCGGGGGGGGAGGGGAGGCGGGGGGAGGGTCAATGGAGGTGGGTGGATTAATTAATAATCTCATTTATGCTCTCAGCACTACATTCAACTTTACAAACCAATGGTGAGAAGAAAGCACTCACATTGACAATTGAAATGTACTAAACAGTAAACCCACTTTTAATCTCACACTGAGTTTCGTTACCCAAGAAGTCCACAGGGTGGCATTACGGTGAAAGTTTGAATTGCATTGTAAGAAACAGGCTTCTTCAATGACTAATGTTTACAGATTTCCCTTCCCCTGCTTTTATGATGTCACTGAGGCCAGAGAAGCGGAGAACAAAGGCTGTACACATAGCAGGATGACAAGGACTCCCACAGGAGAACCAACTACAATCTAGACACTTTGCAATCCTCAGTCATACAAAAGAGCCTTTACCATCCTCATTCTCATTTTAGAGAAGAAACTAGGAAGAGAGAAACCAAGAAAACTATCTAAGGTAACAGACATGGCAAGTGATGGAGCCAGAATTCAAAACGTAGTATCTCTGGTCAAAGTCCATGGTCCTTTCACCACAATGGCCGAGAGCGCTGAAGAAAACTTACTCGATTATCACAAAGCGACCTTTATTCCTAACCATCGATACAGAAATGAGACTCTGCTATTTTCTTTATAACTGAAGTGATGCTTAAAAGAGTCGATTCATTTTCAGCACAGGACAATATAAATTATTTTTCCAGACACTATTAAAGTAGTGGCTTGATCTCTATAGCAATTTCAATTTTAAAATTTATTTCTAGGTTGCTCACATTTCTTTCCTGCCATTAAATGAAGCAGGGTCATTTCTTCATTGGTTATAATCTTAATCAAGGTTCTTTGAGTTAGAAATCACAGAATTTCATTCAAACTAGGTTAAAGAAAAAAAAAAGGATGGTCTCTCAATTAAATAAAAGTTCATTTTAAAGAAACCAAAGACAAAAAGTTCTTTTAGGTGATACAGATAATTACAATAAAGAGCCAGAAAAGCGTGAGGAATTATGACAATTGCTCATATTTATTCTCTCTTTTTCTCTACATTCTTAGTCCAGAATTTTCTTGGCATGTCCAGGCTATTTTCTCTTCTGATAACTGGCTTTGTTTTCTTTCCTAGACCCCACACCTCCTGAATTCACACATTCTCACCTCTAGGACTAGCAGAGACAGGCTCACATCTTTGAATCCAGATTCCTAACCTCTGAGAGAAAGAATCCAACATAATCTGGCTACAGCTGTAGAGGAATAAGAATAAACAAGGGTGATTGTCAAGAATGATTTTCTGAGCCAGACAGACACCCAGAAAATGCATGTTACTGCTGGCTAAGTATCTTTCTGGGAAATAAGACAAGAAATTAGAAAGAGCGTTAGGGTGAAATTTTAAACCATTTGATATGTCCACATTTTCTTCTATCAATGGTGATAACTCTCAAACCATAATTTGGGACAAAGATTTTGATAATTCTTCAGAAGAAAATTAGGCCAAAATTAGAAAATTCTGAATTTATACTTATTCATACATCAGCTTGCCTATTTTAAAATGAATTATAAAATTAAAAACATGCCTTAACGACAGATCGAGAGATACACTAAAATTCTTAAAAGAGTAATTTAAATTTGACCTACAGAAAGACTCTTGACTAAAATTGGAGTCACTGAAAAAGGTCGTCATTTGTAGTGAACACTTCTCTCCTAGAAAATGGCCCTTAAATAATAAAGCAGATCTCTCAAGGATATATAACATCCTGATTAGAACCAGATCAGTGAATTTTTTTTGAGACATTCTTAAGTTGTTTTACAACTTATAATATTCTATGTAGCAAAAAAGAAATGTAAAGATTTTCAGTATGTTACAAATGTAAGCTAGTATCAAAAGCTAAATTACATGCTACTTTTACTCTACATCAGTGATTTTCAAACTGTAGTGCACTACATTGCCTGGAGGTCTTGTTAAAACAAAAATTGCCACCTGCCCTACCACCTCCTCCCTCCCCTCAAGTTTCTGATTCTATAGATCTGGCTGGGGTCTGATAATTTGTAATTTGCATTTCTAACAAAATTGCAGGTAACACTGATGCTGCTTGTCCCAGAAGGCACTTTGAGACCTGCTCTAAACTCCTTTCCTCTCTCTGTCTCTGTCTCTCTGTCTCTGTCTCTCTCTCTCCCCCGACCCCTCTCATTTCCATGTTCTCTTGAAGAAGTTCAACTGTGTGCTGTGTCAAGTGTCCATCCTGCTCAAACAGCATGGTTTGTGGAGCTCAGGTGATGGTGAAAGACAAAGGAAGGATTTTCCTTGGTGATGCACTCATGTGATAACTAACAGTGAGACTGGAGAGCTTGTGTGGAATTTGGAACTTAATGTAAGTCTGTATTTTAGCATCTCAACTGGTGAGCATCTTTACTGCTTTCTTGACAGTTTGTGCATGATTTTCTCACCAAATTCACACTTGTCTGTGCCAAAGCCCTGCATAATGCAGAGTATGACTTTAAATGCATGTAAACATTAAAATCCTTAGATCTCGCCAAGTCATCTTTTTTTTTTTTTAACATTTATGGAGGTATAATTGACAAATAAAATTGTAAGATATTTGAAGTGTACATTGTGATAATTTAATATAGGTATCCATTGTGAAAGAATCTTCCCATCTAGTTAGTTAACATATCAATTGACTCACATTTATTTATTCATTTATTCATTTTTTTACTGATTGATAAGAACATTTAAGTTCTACTCTCAGCAAAGTTCAATTATACAATGCAGTGTTATCACTATAGTCACTGTGTTATGCATTAGATCCTCAGGCTTTATTTGTCTTACTGCTGAAAGTTTGTCCCCTTTCACCAACCTCTTCCCATTTTGCCCAGCCCCTGGCAAACACTCTTCTACTTTCTGTTTTCTCCTATTCTGTAGGTTGTCTTTTTATTTTGTGGATAGTTTCCTTTGCTGTGTAGAAGCTTTTTAGTCCGATTTTTTTTTTTTTTTACTTTGTTTTTGGTGTCAAACCCAAGAAATCATTTCCAGGACTGATGTCAAGGAGCTTTGAGAACTCTAATAACTGCTACAAGCTCAGGACAAAGGACCCATTTCTAACCAGCATTTTTCTGGGTTCATACAGAGTTATGCCAAACATAACCAAATACACTAAAAACTATAAGCAAACAAACAGCAAAAAGTTTCACTGAACTACTTTTCAGGGTCTTGGTTTATCCAAATTGGAAATGAGGATTACGGTGGTAGGGAGAACATATACATATACATGTATATACATATACATATATATGTACATATGTACATATGTACATGTACATGTGTATACGTATACGTATACATATATGTATATGTATATGTTTGTATGTTGTGGTTCACTCAAATCTAAGACCCACGGAGCCAACTGAGATGAATTTTGAGCCTTTATTAGCCGACTGGCGACTGACTCTCTACCATGCAGGGTTAGAGGAGATCAGTCCCGAGCTTCCAGAAGAGGTAGCTTGTAAAGCCTAAAACTACATCAAACAAGCAAGCAGGTTTACAGAAGCAGAAGTTGGCAATTTGAAAATTCTCCACCCTTAACGTTCCCCACTGGTTTTCTAGGGGAATTCGAATCATTGATTCATCAACCTGGAGTGGTGGGTAGTGAGTTCTAAGAACCATGAGTTTCACCGTCTGTACTCTTTTTTTTTTTTTTTTTTTGACATGCGTAGTTCACAACCTCCTTCCCCAGAGTAGGAATATACTTGGGGAACAACATGGACTAATACACAAGAATCTCTTGTGCCCTGAGACCAGTAGTTTGAGTTGATACAAGGGGTAAGTCCGGTGTTGTAGGCAAACCAAGTCCCTTTTGGAGCTACTAAGTAGAAATAGGAATGTCAGTTTCTGTCCTGGTAAACTCCAAATCATATAACACAGGCTGATGGGGATTGCTAGGGTTACAGTTAGAAGATTGGAAGAGGATGGAGAGAATTAAGATGGTCCAGACTGGACCCTCGATAGTCTTATCTTTAGTGGGTCCTCTGTCTGACGAGGGTCTATCGTTTTGATGTCTGTGGTGGCTGCACAGAATCTAATGATGGCGTCCAGCTACCTTGACCGCGGCGAATGTTGTGAGAAAAGGTCTGTCCTAGCGGGGCTCAACAGAAGCAAGCTGTCCCTTTTTTACTCAGATCCAATCGCCTGGAGCGTGGTTGTGTGGCTGGACTGGTTGCTGAGCCGTTGTTCTGGTGGCAGAGACCAGCTGGTGGGTCTCCTGCCGTGCAAGATGGAGGGCCTGCAAAGACTTAACTTTTGTTAGCTTTTCTTCCTCTCACTCGAGGAGAAGAGGCGGAGGTCTTCCAAATATTATTTTATAAGGTGTGATGTCTTTACAATAGGGTGTGATTCTCTTACAGTAGGGGGTGTACCATGCCCTTAAAAGGGCAAAGGGAAGGAGGCTTACCTGGTTTTCACCAGTTTCTAATTTAAACTTAGTCAAAGTTTCCTTTAAGGTCCTATTCACCCTTTCTACCTGTCCTGAGCTCTGAGGTCTGTAAATACAATGTAGCTTCCAATTAATTCCTAGAACCTTGGCTAAAGATTGGCTGGTCTGGGCGATAAATGCCAGGCCACTGTCAGACACCAGTGCTATGTCAAATCGAGGTACTATCTCTGACCCTAACTTCTTTGCTACTGTCTGAGCTGTCTTCAGTCCATCCTAAGTAGGTGTCTATGAACACAAGCAAGTACTTGAATCTGAAGTTTCCTGGGCTGACCTCAGTGAAATCCAACTCCCAATGTTCCCCCCGTACCTGTCCACACAGATGTGCCACCGGGCTGATACCTATCGGGCCATTCGTTGCAGCCCCAGAATGTAATAATGTAATAGTCTCTTTTTTAACAGTTCAATTAACTTGGTTCCTCCCAAGTGAGTGCTCTGGTGAACCTGGATTATAAGGTCTCAGCTCAAAACCTCATGTACTACAATGTGGCTGTCCGAGAGCCTAACCCACCAAGTAGATTCCTCTTTGTCTCCCAGCTTGTTGCATAGTTCAGCTTCTCCTGAAGTGTAGGTAGAAGTGTCAGTTAGAACCCTTGGCAGTAGGGCCGGCAAAATGTCAATTGGCCCCACTGGTTTCCGGGCAGCCTCCTTTGCTGTCTGATCAGAGAAGGAGTTGCCCTGTGGTGTCTCGGAGCCTGAGTTCTGGTGCCCTGGGCCATGAACGATTGCTACCTTCTTTGGCAGCCAGATAGCTTCAAGGAGGGCTAAAATTTCCTCTTTGTTTTTAATTTATTTTCCTCCTGAAGTCAGGAGGCCTCGTTCCTTATATATGGCCCCATGTATGTGCGCAGTGGCAAAAGCATACCTGCTGACTGTTCACAGTCTGTTCTTTTTCCACCACAAGGCCTAGGGCACTGCTATTAGCTTGGCCTGTTTTGCTGAGGTTCCATGGCTCAGAACCTGTGCCCAAATACCAGTCACTATAGCAGCCCCAGCATACCCGATTCCTTCTGTGACAAAGTTGCTTCCATCTGTGATGGGCTGCTTGGGGTCGTCATCTGGTAGCAGGGTGGCTGGGTTGAGAAAAGCAGTTTTTAGGAACTGTATGTGAGGTGGGTTGAGAAGCAGGACCTGATATTGGGTGATTCAAGCCTTGGAAATCCACCAGTCCGGTGGACTGCAGAGCTCCTATGTCCACCAAGAAGTTTACAGGTTTGCCCCTGACTTGTAAAGTTACTCAGGGCTCCCAGGGGCTCATAATGTAAGAGCCTTGACCTCCTCATTCTGCATCCTCAAAGAGGATGAGGGGGACTTCTTTTGGGGGCTTGTCCTTTTTCAGGGAACTTATTCTTTCAATGTCCCTTTTTGTAATGTGTGCATTGGTCTTTTTCTAACCCAACTCTCCTGGGTCCATTGTTCACCCTGGGTGTCTGTTCTTGGCCTCTGCCTTCTCCTGGTGGTCCCTTTGGCTGGGGTCCTTGCATGGTTGCAAGCAGGACCTTGGTCATCTTCTTAGTCTGTGCTATATCTACCTCATCTCTATTGTTGAATACTTATTGGGCTATCTTGACCAGCTCAGACAGGTTCTTTCCTTCAAATACTTCTATCCTTTTAGTTTCTTTCTAATATCTGGGGCCAACTGACTGACATAGGCTAAATTCACAGCCCTCCTATTACTTGGGGCCTCTGGGTCAATAGGGGTGTATAACCGGTACGACTCTAAGAGTCGTTCCAGGAATGCTGCCGGTGACTTATCCTTAGTTTGGATGATCTCGCTTACCTTAGATAAGTTAGTGGGCCATCAGGCTGCAGACCAGAGGCCCTGGAGCAGAAGCTGCGGATACCGTTGGAGAGCCTCCTTACCTTGGTCAGTGTTGGGGTCCCAAGACGGACAGGTGTTCAGGAGAACATGTGGGATGCAGGCCAGATCGGCGGAAGCCTGCCCTCTAATACCACTTTTGCAGCCTTTCTCTGCTCCTGCTCCTCTGAGGTAAACAGGACCTGGAGGAGTTGCTGACAGTCGTCCCAGGTCAGCTGGTGGGTAAAGAAAATAGTCTCTAGGAGAGCAGTTAATCCCTGAGGTTTCTCTGAGAATGAGGGGTTCTGATGTTTCCAGTTATACAGATCTTTCCTGTTATCTGAAATTCTAATTTCAATATCAAGACCGCATATTTGCTCAAATTATAGAGCCCTTTGTTTCCGAATAGTCAAATCCATTATTGACATTCATGACATACAATAATTTATAATAATTGAAATTATGATTGCTCACAGGTAAAGAAAAATCTTTTACAATCTCTTATTAGGAACAGACCAAAAATCCAAACTCCAGTTTTGTGTCAGTACGCTGTTGATATTAAAGTTCATTTTAAAACCTTACGATAAATACATTTAATTTTAGCCAACTTGACCATATAAAACAAGATTTTCTCTCTCTCTTTTCCTTTACAACTTCGTATATTCACCTATGTTTTTGTCCTTTATTTTCCTCTTTTGTTCCTCAAATGACCTTTAAATAACCTAAAACTATTTTAGGATAAAATTACCCTCCTTTTTCTTAAAAACACATCCTTCATATCTCAAAACATATTTTATTTTCCTTGCAACTTTGTATACAGAATTTTTTCCTTCACTTGTATTATTCCATAGATAATATTTCACGCCTGAAAGGCTGTTTGCAGGTAGAGTGACCCCTCTGATGGCCACCTTGTTCCAAATGTGGGCCAGTTTAACTGGCAGAACCTCTGAAGGTCAAAGGGAGCGCCATAGGCTTAGGCTTGTCTCCTGAAATCCTTAAAATAGTTAAGGAGGCACTGAAGGAGATGGGGAAAAGACGATTCGAGGAAGAAGCCTGACCCATGTTAGTAAAAACAGGCAAGATCCCCACAAAAAGCCAAATAAGCCAGGGCTAGGATCAGCCTCTGACCTAGCATCCAGTCGGACGGGGCCACGGAGGCCAGATCTAAGGAAAGAATTAAAATACCACACATCGATATATGGAGTAAGCTCATGAAAACCAAGGCAATAAGAGAGTAATGGTACATTTTGACCAGTCTGGACAGACAGACACAATACAGACAGACAAGACAAACTACAGGTAACACAAAACGCTAGCGTACCCCAAAACCTGAAGTCAAGTCTGACATCTCAGACCTTGATTGAACTAGGGAAGTATTGGTGCGTCCAGCCTTCCACTAAATCCCCTTAGGGCCCACCAACATACAGATACCCCCAAACTTGGATACCTGTAGTGCAGTCTGACTCACCAGTGAAGCTGCTCCAGATGGCTTGTGCCCAATTGTTACAGAATTGAACCTTTTGTCCACCTGCCCTCCTGGATGAGTCTGCCTGGCATCTGGAGCTGAGAAACGTCTCTCAGCGGCCGTCCCCTAGACTGGGCTGGTCCTCACCCAAGGTGGTCGGGGTCATGGGTCTTAGGAGATCTCCCCCTCTGGAGTGATCTCGCTGGGGCCTCCAAATGTTGTGGTTCGCTCAAATCTAAGATCCACGGAGCCAATTGAGATGATTGTGAGCCTTTATTAGCTGGCCGGCAACTGACTCTCTACTACGCAGGGTCAGAGGAAATCAGTCCCGAGCTTCCAGAGGAGGTAGCTTATAAAGCCTAAAACCACATCAAACAAGCAAGCAGTTTTATAGAAGCAGAAGTTGGCCATTAACATATCTTTGCATAGGATGTCTCCTAGAACTACACCCTGGTTAACACTAAACAAGCAAGCAGATTATAGAAGCAGAAGTTGGCCATTTGAAAAATTTCCACCCTTAACATATATACATATATATATATGTGTGTGTGTGTGTGTGTGCACACATATATACACATACAAACACACAAATACACATTCACAAATGACATTCTACATTCTCTCAAAGACAATTGAAAGCTCAGAAGTTAGATGCAAAGCTAGAACTAGGGAAAATGACAGGCTAAGAAATAT
Organism: Rousettus aegyptiacus; assembly: GCF_014176215.1. Classification (NCBI taxonomy): domain Eukaryota; kingdom Metazoa; phylum Chordata; class Mammalia; order Chiroptera; family Pteropodidae; genus Rousettus; species Rousettus aegyptiacus. The sequence continues at coordinate 153,844,578 of NW_023416295.1, forward strand.
ATGTCAGAGTTGTCAGATGTTTATGAAGAATTATGGTTTAATGGCCTCATTACAGATTTTGTGGTCAGACCTTCCATAGTTTAAAGCTTATGTGTGCCATTTACTAAGCATGGTATCTTGTATGTTGGTTTTCATAATTCCTTTTAAAAGTGATGTGGAGAACACCACCACATTTATATGATATAGATATTTCTGTATGATACAGGTAACTTATTAAAATGTCTAGCACATAGTAGGCATTCAAAAGTACTAACCACCATATATTAGAGTCTTATAATGTACAAGGCACTCCACCAGGTGCACTGTCTTGTTTAATCATCTCAAGAGTCCCTTGAATTTTTATCATTATTATAACATAATCATCCCCATTTTGCAAACAAGAAAACAGAATCCCAAGATGACTTAGGCAAAAATTCAAAGCCAAACCCTTAATGGTTTGAGGCTAAACACTTGCTTTTCCATAAAGTTGATTTTTCATTTCTCCTTTATCTTTCCCATCTGAAGTTCCTTGGCTACAGTTATACACCAGAGTTCTCACTGCAGAATGACTTGCAAATTGAGTCGATTTCCATGCCCTTCACTTTGCTCTAAGTAATAATATTCACTACTTTTACATCTTAATCTATAAAGGCCTTGTTGGCAGATCTAATTAGACAAAAATAACAAATGCGGAAAACTTGTTTTTTATAATCTAGTCTCCATTTTTATCTGTATTGCTCCAATAACCCTTTAGTCCTTTTGCTATTCGATTCTGTTGGGGGAGGATGGGAAATCCGACCCTGAACTTCTGCAATGTAATTGCTCATTCCCTCAGCCCCTCTGGCTATTCAAAACAAGAGTCTGTTTTACAGCTAATCTAGTCTCCATTGTATTGTCAATGATACAAATGATAAAAATGCCTTTGGAGGACATTATGCCCTCCCCTACTAGATCTTTATGAGGACACAGATACCTGTCGGCATTCCCAGTCAAATGTTATCTATTTGTCAAAGTGTCACTCAAATGTCATTTCCTTCATGATTATTTGCCTTATTCTTTGATTTTTCTTAGCCTCCAAATCTCCACAACACTTAAAGTCACTTTATTTTGTTGTTTTTATACTCAACTTTCTATATTAAATACTACTTGTTTTCTCTTATTTCCTACTAGGTTGCGACTTTCTTGAGAGTTAACATTTACTTGCTCGTCATTCTTTTGGTGCCTGCTTCTAGTCAGACACTCTGCTAGTGCTCCAGAGACTGTATTCGTGAAGAAGACCAAGAACCAGATTTTCAGAGGCTCACAATCTAGTAATCTCGGAAGATGCCTGGAGAAACTAGGGAAGCCTTCATAGAGAAAGTAAAATTTGAACACAATCTGGAAGGAATAGTGAAAGCTGCCAGATATGGAGAAGAGGAAAGAGTATTCTAGATAGATAAAACAAGTTTAAAAATGCATAAAGACATGACAGCACATGAATGAAAAGAGGATTTCCAGAGGAAGCAAAATATTTACCTAGAACGTCAGATCTGAGCCCAAAATGCCCCCACTAATCACTTTATCCAACCATCCTACACATCACTAATTCGTTGAGGTTCTTTATGCTGAACTCAGACAAGCTCTTACCTCAGAGTCCTTCTCAAGAAGGCAGTCCAGGCAGCCATTACCAATCAACTGAAGTTTGCACGAATATGAAATCTGTTTGCCAAAAGTATTCTAACTGAAATGTATAAATTTCTATTTGGTAGAATTTTGGTCTAGTGAGATATATACAGTAGAAAGAGCTTTTAGTGTAAATAACTCAAGTTAGTTTTCATTGGTGACAGATGGCCTTTTTTCTGTATGTCAGGTAAAGGTAAAGAGATGCTAGTGCTGTTGAAGGCGGACAAGGGGCTGGGAGAGAGAAAGAATCAAGGAGCAAGGAAAGGGCATGCTGAGTCAAGCTCAGGGAATTTTAAGAATGTGAAACAACCTTCCTCGACTTTTGAATGCCTACATTTTGGTGGCTGTTTTGAAACTTTGTTTCATTATTCATTTGATTCTGCTTAGGTACATTGTGCACTGCTCCAGGAATAGTGTCCCCGAATAATAACAGTAACTTACATCTTTACTGTCACTGTGTTCACATGCAATATTACATAAAGCTCTTTACTGCCTCTGGCAAACAGGCAGGTCTTCGTAATTCCCCCAACTCCATCCTTGACAATCTGAATAGTGTTGAATGGGGCAGAGGCACCCTGTCATTATTAACTCAGTTTCATGAGGCACTCCATAGTTATTGAAGTCTTTTACATTTTTTACAGGCTGCTCTTCAGAGCAACACTGAGAAATGGGTAAGCATTGTTATAGCTCTTTACAGTGTCAACTGATGGTCATTGCACCAATTCAACACCAACAGGAATCCCCAGTTTGGGATGTGGTGAAGAAGGAGACTTCATTCACTGCAAACAGCTCAGCTGTGATACAGCATAGCTGTGAGAACAGCATGGCAACAGTGCAATAGTTTTACAGCTCAATTATGAAGCATCACAGTATGGCTGGGAGGCAGCCTTGCGGCAAGGTCCTTTTCTGGCTAGACAGTTCTACTCTGCTCCACCTGCTTTGGTCTGATCTGGTCCATTCCACTCTGCTTTGCGTTGGTCTGCTCTGCTCCTGCTAGACACCTTCAATATTTCATCTCTGGTTTTTCAGCTCCAGCCCGGAAAACATAGTTTTCCATCTTTAGTGGAAAGGGAAAGTGCATTCTTCCAGCCAGAGGGGAGCTGACTTATGTACACATGCACACAAGTTCCCACTTCTAGTTCCTAATTGGTCCATCCTCATGCAAATGAGGACTCCAAATCCTTGCAGTTTGATTGCTCCAAAAAGCACTGTCCTGATTAATCAGAACAGAGCCTCTCTGGTCAGTGAAGATGCTGATGGGGATATAGCTGTGCAGCTCCCTTTGGATGAAGGAAACCTCAATCCTATTGGTCAAAATACTATTCCAGGAACTCTTTTATAAGGGTTAGCTCAGATGGCAAGAATACAGTGCAAGTAGGAAGTTCAGTGTGGGCTTCTCCCTGAAGTGTGGTTTATATGAGGGGCCCCTGTTTAGAACTGACTACCATGCTCTTCTTTCAAATTGAGCCCACTTAGCCACTAAGTGCCCTTTTTTGTAGGTATATTCTTTCTCAGGGTCCACAACAGGCAGGAAAAAGAGGTTGCAATTAAGTTTCTTATTTTCTGAAAAGCTGACAGTCTTACAACTAGATGCTCTTTTGCTTTTTGCTCATGAGTACTGTAATTGACCAACAAGAATTTATATTATTTTTTTAGGTATCTTGGAATTTTATTAAATCTCCATAATATGTTAGATGCTACACAGTTTGCAAATCCCCCATATATAAATGGATAAGCAGAGCAATATGTCAAATATACAAGGGCAATATTTATTATATATAATGTGCTTTATATTTTGATTTGGGTGCTTAGAGTATTAAGATAGTCACATTAAACTCTTCTCTTCATCACCCTCATTTTGCTCCTTTCAGTACTCTGCCAAGCAACCATAATAATCATAATCAATTATAAAGATGCCGTATCGTCTACTTTGAGGCCTTCTTCTTGGTGCAACGGTGGGAACTGCTCCAACGTCTCTTCAGTGCCTCTGTGGTTTTATCATAGTAATTGATAGATTTATAAATTTTAAAAGTAAATTTGATTTGTAATGAAAGAAACATGTATTTGACTATATGGTATACACACACACACACACACACACACACACACACACTGTATATACATGAACGTTGCAAATGTATATAAAAAGCCAGAAAGAATAAAGAGCATACCTTTAAAATTGTTTTAACTTTTTATTACTAATTTCAAACACAGAAAAGTTGCAAATGTAAGAATAGAACAAAAGTAATTCACATACCTTTTACCCACCTCCACTTACTAACATTTTACCTAACTTGCTTTACTGTTCTCTTTTTTTGCCTGAGCCATTTGAGGGTAAGTTACATAAATCGTAGTCTTCTAAAACTCCAACTTTTCAGTGTGTATTTCCTAAGGATCATGATGCTCTCTCTCTTACATAACCACAGTTATCAACTTCAATATACTTCACACTGATAAAATAACATTTATGTAATCTACCATTCCAATTTTGTGCTTTAAGCCAACAATGTCTTTTATAGCACTTTTTTTTTTTTCTCTAGTACACAGATCCAATCTAGTATGGCATTTGGTTGTCACATCTTTTTAGCCTCCTTTAATTTCTAATATTTCCACAGCTCTTCTTTATCCTTTATATACATTGGTGCATTAAAAAAGAAAGAAAGAAAGAAAGAAAGAAAGAAAGAAAGAAAGAAAGAAAGAAAGAAAGAAAGAAAGAAAGAATCCCCTCTCTTTTTAATATAACATTCTTTATTTTGGGTTTGTTTGATATTTCTCATTATGATATTCAAATAATGCATTTGTAGCTGGAATACTACCTACATGATGTTGTGTCCTTCACAGGATAGCATGTCTAGAGACATGGTATCCCTCTGCCTCTCATTGGTGGTATCAATTCTAATTACTTAGTCAAGGAATCGTTTGCTCTCCACTGTATCCTTAGTTATTTTTGCTATAGGTCTGAGGTTCCCATGACCACCTCTTCAAGTTTGATTAATTTGCTAGAATAGCTTACAGAACAGAGGAAAACAGTTTATGTACTAGATTACCAGTTTATCACAAAGGCTACTAAGAGATACGAAGGAACAGGAAAATGAAGGGACGCATAGGGCAAGGCCCAGAAGAATCGTGAGCACAGGAAAATCTGTCCCCTTGGAGCTGGGGGTGTACCACCCTCCTGACATTTTTGTCCACCAAACCAGAAGCTCTCTAAACCCCATTCCTTCGGGTGTTTATGGAGATTTCATTACATAGGCATGATTGATTAGCCATTGCTGATTGAACTCAGTCTCCAGCCCATGTTCCTTCCCTGTAGGTCATGGGATGGAGCTAAAAGTTTCAACCCTCTAATCGCTTGATGGGTTCCCCTGGCAAGTAGTTCCCCTACCTCGAAGACTTTCCAAAAGTCACCTGATTAACATAAACTCCACTGTGGTTAAAGGGACTTGTTATGAATACCAAAAGACACCTTTATTCAAGTCACTTTGGAAGTTGCAAGTGTTTTAGAATCTCTGTCCAGAAATGGAGAGGAAAACCAAATATATGTTTATTATTATAAATCACAATATCACAGCAGTATTTTCACTAAGAGCTGAATATGTAAGCTGAACACAGGGGATATTTCCTATCTGTTCTTTTCAGGAACTGAGTCCTTTTGGATAAATGTCTTTCTCCCAGAAGAATCCCAAATCTACCCATAGAGCAAGTTCAGAAACTGTATTAGACTTAGATTAACTTGAAATCTCAGATAAGAAAGTAGCCGTGTGGGGTGTTAAAAGATAAACTGAGGCATATTAAAAATTTTAAGAGTTTATTTGAACAGAAGTTGATGTGAATCAGGCAGAGCCAAAACAGAAGTGGATAGGAGCGTTCCACTGGCGGGAGCTAACAGAAGGACTTTTATAGAGAAGGCATGGAGACAAAGCAAGGACATCGATCTACTCTCTTGCAGAGTTTGAGCCAAACCACTGAAAAGAACCCATCTTTCTGAACTCCACCTGCCTGCTCATTGAAGGAAACAGCTTTTTCTTCTTTTCCCTTTTTCACCAGCTTTACTACTTTGGAGAAGTTGGAAAAGGGATTGAATTCAGTCAGGTTAAGCTTTGTGCAGGGAAAGATGCTTATCTTTGCCCCTGCCCATACCTGTGCTAAGCAAGCCAGTCGCACTCTTCCCCAGGATCTGAGGGCAGGTTCCTCATAACAAAGCCTCTAACCTCGCTATGAGAACAGTAGTCTCCCCTATCTGAGGGGATATGTTCCATGACACCCAGTGGGTGCCTGAAACCATGAAGAGTACCAAACCCTACAGACTATGTTTTTTCCTATGTATACATACCTATGATAAAGTTGAATTTATAAGTTAGGCATAGTAAGAGATTAACAACAATAACTAATAATAAAATTGAACAATTACAGCAATATACTATAATAAAAGTTGTATGAATGTGGTATCTCTTTCTCTGATCACTGACCAACGAGGAGGTAGCATATACAGAATGAATATGCTGGACAAAGGGATGATTCACATCACAGGCGGGACAGAGCAGGACAGTGCAAGATTTCATCATGCTACTTGGAATGTCATGCAACTTAAAACTTACGAGTCATTTATTTCCGGAATTTTCCACTTAATGTTTTTTTGGACCACAGTTGACTGCAGGTAACTGAAACTGTGGGAAGCAAAACTGCAGGCAAGGAAGGACTACTGTATAGTCAGCTTTCCCTAACTTTCTGGCAACATTTAGGAGATTTACCTACTGTATTCTTTGATGGAAGCCCCTGGAACCAGCTCTCAAGTACCGTCAACCACAGCCGCTGGAATGTCTTACCTGAGAGCACCAGTAGCCTCTTCAGACTGACTTCCTCAGACTTTCCATAAATCATGGGTTTTTGTTTGTTTGTTTGTTTTTTTTCCTCAGCTACCTGCTATTTCAGTATTAGCCTCATCCAAGATAGAACTGTTTTTTTTCTCTTGGGATAGAGATTGCATCTTTTAAAAACACCCTCAATGTCTGGTAATCATTTCTTTCACAAGCTAAAAGGCCTTTTCCTGGCTCTATCATCTATTTCAACATGTTAAACCATGCCTGAAATGTCGTGTTTAGGTTTGGAGATTAATTTCCACCCAGGATTCTGACAACACTGCTCCTCCATCTTCAAGAAGTAGTTTAATTTTTAATAATTCATTCTGAAATGAGGGTCTTATATTCATATCTCACTAAAAAATATTTTTGAAACAATTGTTGAGCAGGGTTGCATTTATCTTAATTTCCTTCATCTCCTTCCAGACAATCCTACATGTAGAATTGTGCAGTAATTTTTGAACTCTGTCTCATCATGCTCCACTAGACACAAATCACTAGGGACTTCTGAGAGTACACACCCAACTCTACATAACTAGGTTGATCAATCATCTGATTTGCCTGAGACTGAGACATTTCCCAGGATGTGGGACTTTCAGTGCTAAAATCTCAAAATAATTTGGCTTCAGTGCTAAGGGTTGCAATCTACCCACAGTTCTTGATATGGACCACACAAAGTTTTTTGGTTTACATAAAAGTTGAGTTCACAAACTCAGTGTTGGCGGGGGGGGGGGGGGGGGGGGAAGCCATATAATGTATCAGGGTCCTGGCAGGAAAAAAAGATGTCACGACAAAAGGTAATTAATTGAGGAGGATTTGACAAAGAAGTTACTTCAAAGTTATAGATAAGATTAAGGAACATTAACTGGGAATAGTGCAGCTCCCTCACCCCTACTACTCAAGGTTAACATGAATAGGGAGCTTCTAAAACTTTTAGATTTCAGAGGGCGAGGAGAATGAATGGTTACCAGAACCCAGTCCACAGTAACTCTGAGGGAGGGCCACCTGACAGGATCTGCTGCCTTCAGTAAAAGGACCCAGTCAATCCATAGGAAGAAATCCTCAAAAATAAGCATCTCAATTCATTCTCCTCTCTTCCTCTGATGTCCCGCCAATGTCTCTTGGTGGCTGAACACAACTGGAATCAGGAGGGCAAAGAAGTCTGTAGAAACTGTCTAGAATGATTAACTTCCGGGGACACAGAGCAGAAAAGAAAAAGAGAGAGAATGAATCTAAGGGACAAACAAAAATATTTATTTTACATTATTTTCTTTAACTAAAAAGTTATCTTATTTGGAGAACCTAGTCCATCAAAGTTGTAAGAAATTCAGTTATTAATGGGGCTCTGCCTCCCCTCCTCTCCCATGTCCATCCCACATAAGACCCTCACTCCATAAAGCAAACTTTGGTCTATACTGTATTCATACTTGCTATTGAGATGGGCATTGTCCAGACTTGCAAGAACATCCAAGTCTGGTGGCCCTATGGCTTCGTGCCACAGCATTCACAGGAGTCTTCACCAGAGTTGAGAATGCTGAGGACTGTAACATTACCTGAATGTGCCCACCATGCAGACATCCCCCACATTACAAAGTCTTTCCAGGGGGCATTAGAGGGAGCAGGCTACATTGCCAGTTACACATAGTAAGCTTTATTCTTCTTTTCCTAAGATTGAGAATCTTCTTGCTTTGACTTCTGCTTTTGCATGTCTCCTTACAAAGACACTAGCTCTTCTCCCCTTCCATTCAAAATTCTCCAGAATATGATTTTTAGTGGGTTTGGATTTTCACAATATAAAGTGAGGTTTTCTTGAGTCAGCTCCTGCTCCTGTAGACCATTAACTGCCAAAATCTTGGATTTTTTTTAAATAATAAAAAAGAAAATCACAGAAACAAACCTAATAGAATTCTCCCTGATTCTTCTATTGCAATGTAAATAACATGCAACTTAATTTGTATACGTGATTGGAATTTTAAATGGTGTTGGAATACTCTAGCAGGAGAGGAAATGGAGATTAATCTTAATCTGTAAAACAGGAACCAAAAAAAAAGTCTATAAAAAATAGAAAATCTGTGTAAAAAGAGAGAAAGACATCCATAGCCCAGTCACTTATTATACTGTACATTATCCTTTTCCTCTTCACTTTGCTTACATGTGTCTGAGCCTCTGAGTCTGATAGATATGGAAGGTAGAAGGAAGAAGATAACCACACAGTGATATGGCTTCATCTATAATTTTCAAATAAACTTTCCTCTCTAAGTGAATGCTAGATTACTTTCCAGAGTTGGTAACCTTACATAATTTACATGAATAAGAGAGTCAAAGGAAGCATCAGGGTAGAGTTGAATAGATGGTCCTGGCTTGAACCTTGAAAGACTTGAATTTGAACCTCTGTTCTTTGATCTACTACCTTTTTGATATTAGGCAAGTCACTAAACCACTCTTGAGTTTTGACTTCCTCAATCTGTAAAATTAGGATCATGATACCAATCTTACAGAGCTGGTATAAGGATTAACAATGATAAATATGAGGGCCCTGTTTAGTATCTAGACCATGATAGATACCAAATAGATGATACCTCCTTTAGTATTCAAGTAATTGTGCCACCGTCACTACTATAGAAAACAACACGTAAAGGTAAAAGAATCTGATGGATTTAAAAGTGAACTGGACTAGAGTTAAGAAAAAAAATAAAATGATAAGAATGGAAAACAGAAAAGGTCAATTGAAGAGAATAAAAAGTCTTTACCAAAGAGATATTTTTGTCTCCTTTTTCCAGTTTTTGTTTGAGAGGGGCATGGGAGGGATCCTATGATTACTAAACTTACTCTCGATATGAATTTGGCCCTTATCTGGAGGAAAAGGCATCTGTAATCCCAGTTTAGCATTTTCTTAACAGACTTCTATTGCAAACAACACTGTGGCCTATTTCTGTAGGTATGTACAGCTTGCTTAAGAGTTTTAGCCATAATAGAGGTCAGGAAAGTGCCAACTAATCTTGAGGAACGAGAATACATTGAGCTGAGAAACTAGGGCAAAGGTGTGTCCAGTTATACCTGTTGAGTGGCCATAGTGAATCTTATTTCCTAAACTACAAAGAATTGAGTGATGGAGTAATGTGTGTTTCACCCTCCAGAACAGACTCCTGCTCCTGTCAAATCTGGAAAATAAAGATATCAATTAAGCACATTCTGTGGGCTTTTCACAGTAAGTCAAGAATACATCTTGCCCACAAAGATTGTCTTTAGAACATTCTCAAATAGGAACACATCAATGTCATTTTGTCTCATGATTGAATTTCTCATCATTTCACAGTTAGATGACATTAAACTGAGATCCTTTTTGGTACAGTTTCTGTTTTTGTTTGTTTGTTTGTTTGTTTTGTTTTGGTTTGATTTACTCTTGTTAGAGATAACAAAATAGCTGGCTAACACACATTAGTGAAATTCAAATAAAATGGCAATCTTCTACTTTCTTAGGACCCCAAATGCCTTCTAGATCCCTTTAAATGTCAGTTTCCATACTTTAGCTTTAGGACAGTATTTAATTTCATTATAGTTATAGATTATGAACCCTGAATCTGAATAGAAGCTCATGAAACTGAGATATGGAAGAATAAGAGTGGCCACAGCCAAACAGTGAAATATATGTCTTCACTTTAACGTGTATATATTATGTATATTGAGTTGGCTCCACCTCTTGTTGACCCTATGAATAAGTGATGCCCACAATTTCCTGTCCTCAACAGCCTTGCTCATCTCCTGTAGACTCGTTCCTATGGCTTCTTTAGTAGAGTCAATCCATCTCATATTTGCTCTCCCTCTTTTCCTTTACTGTAACACTTTTTTATATTATCCATCATCCCAAAGACATGCTTTTAGCTTAGTGGGATTTCATAAGAAATAATAATAGTAATAATAATAATAATAATATAGTACATACATATACAAAAAACACTATCCCCAACCGCCACCAAAATAAAGTAACCTCTTCAGAAAACAAACAAAACCACTCTACTTGATTGTTACTATCTTGTTTTTAAAAATTAGCCTACCTGAATTTAAGTTTCTTTCTGTCAATATTTCACAACTCTTAAGTTTTTCATTTTCCATGTAAATTCTTACTGGGGGGACTCCTAGTGTAATATCACTCTAAAACTTTTACTTTTTTTTTAATTCTAAAATTGCTCTGTTAATATCATTCCTTTATTACCTTCTTTATACCTTAAATGGCATAAAAAGCCAAAGAAAAGAAAAAAAAACTGGCTTGAGAGTCAAGATGTTGGAAATCATTGTAAATTGCCTAAGCAGGAATATAAATAAAGGAAAGATTATTTTATGAAAACTGTTTTTGAAAATATATTTCATGTCTCAAAAACAGTATTAAGTGAATGCATTTCTGAAAATTTGCAACAAGTTTATTTGTAATCGCACATTGCAAAATATCACCTAGTAAGGACACAAGTATCCTATCCCAATACTTATTCTTGCTCAAATTCTGCTGCCCAATGTTCTATACTTATTAAAAGACAAAGACCAATATCTCCCTTTACCAGTATACACAGGATTCTGGTAAAGGGAGAATAAAAGGAGAAGGATTAGAAATAGTTTGCTCACAGTGCAGTACGATTTCTAGAAATCTAAAAACTTGGATGAGGTGGATATTATTTTCCTTGTTTACATTTTAGTTCGTGATATAAAAATAAGTATACACTCAGATCCATACTAGCAGATATTGCTTTTTATGGTCATTTTGTGTATATAAATATATATATATATATATTAACATTGCAACTTTATCATCTAGAAGTCAGAATCCTGATAGCATTTGACCAATCTTTCTCTCTTGCAATTTTGTTAGGAGCCTGCTCTTTCTTACCCTCCCCAAATTTCTTATTCTCAATTTCTACTCCAACTTTCCTATGTTGGGGTGGGAGGATATCAAAATCAAATTAACATGTGTCTCCAAAAATCAAATACTAAATAAATCATTACAATAAGCAGTTAGAGGTGTTACTAGTGATTAAATGGAAGTCTGACTCAGAGGAAGAGTTCAAATTAAAAAGGAGAGGAGAAAGAATTTTGAAGAGCAAATACTGAAGAACAGATCTATTGGATGCTTTTCCTATTTTTTCTTTTTGGTTGAGGATCTATTTTCCAGAATTATCATATCTAACAAAAAACATAAGACTTTAAATCTTCCAGATAAGAATTTAGATCAGCTATCCTATGAGATTTAATTTCTAAATGAGTGAGGACATAAAGGGAAGTAATAAAGAAGATGAAAATGCATTCAGAAAGCAAATTTTTTTTTTTTTTTTTAAAAAGTAATCTGTGCAGAAAGAGAAGAAAGTGTTTTTCAGGAAGAAGATATTTTATTCATTGTTTCAGAGAGTTAGTTCCAAACTGCTATAAAATAAAATTTCACACAGCTGTTTGGTTTCCTCTCCAAGAGTCCTAATTGGAAAGATATGAACATCTTCTGGTGGCCAGAGAACCTTGCTCAGTTGACTCTTATTTCTGAGGTGAGTTCAGAATGTTAACAGATTTCTCTGCATGTTTCTTACATTTTACCAGATTTCAATTATGTACTTAATTAGGGAGGAGAATTCAAACACCACCGGACGCAGTGCCAGAGCATGAGGGTTTTTTCAACTGGAAATGTATTGTAGAAAGAGCACTGAATTGAGTATAAGGAGACTCAGGTTTTGGTTCTATTTTTTGCCACTAAATAGGCAAATTAGTTTGAAAAAGTTGGTTTATCTCCCCAATTCTCTTCTGTAAAATGAGTAGATTTAAGTGGATACTTTCTAAGATTTCTTTCCAGTTCTTATGTATGTATTAGATAATCTTTTCAAGTTCTTCAACCAAAAGTAAGCCAATTTGCTAGTCTTTAGAGAAACTTTAAGAATTTATTTAAATAGTTTAGAAAAAATACAGTAGAAGCAAAAGAAACACAACGAAGTCTTTTAGAGAAAATCAACTTTTATAGAAAATCAACATATCCTGAAATAATCAGGTTTTTGTAAAACCTGATTTTTAAACTCAGTAATTACTTCTCTCCCTCAATAATCTCAGGTCTGGAGGTGCATCATTTCCTAAACCCTAAATCTAGCTTCCCATAGAAGAGGGTTTAGTTACAATCAATCAGCAACCCAACTCTTAGTTCTCTTAAAGAAAAAAAAATAAAATCCATAATATATTCCTCCACTATTGTATTCCCAAATGATCATTTCCTTTCTGTGTTGGTTTTAGCATCAATCAAGATTAAATGAATAATTGTTCATTGTTTTCCAGTTTCAGATATGCTAATATATAAATGCTTCTGTATTTTAAATTCTAGTTTCTTGAATGCTTTAGACCCTCCTTAATCTCTTGAGTCAGCTAATTGCATTTTCTTCCTTAAGGCGATGCGCCGAATAGTCTTTTTGTCAACTCAGCATTATTCTGAGCCTCTTCAAAGGCGGGAACTACATTTCCCAGAATATCTTTACATGTATAGTTCCAGGTTGGAGTTTGTCAATGAGAGGCGCTTGCTCAAGATTTAGAAGGCAGAAGAGGAGGAGACCATTGTTTTCCAGTCAGAAAGATGCATGGGCAGATGAAAGTTCAAAGCTGCTTCTAGATAAACTTCTTAAGGAACTCCTGCATCTATGCTATGAGACAGCTGGGGTGGACGGACTCACACTGAAACTAATGAAGTTTAAACTTCAGGGCTCCTTTCTTGCATGGACCCTTTCTAGGACTCTGGGACTATTGTCCTCATAATTTTATTTATTTTTTCTTAAGGAGAGCACTCTAAATTGCATGAGCTTTAAGGCTCACAACACTTAGCTCTAGCCCTGAATGGTTAAGAGCCTCCCAGAGACCTTGCGACTCCAGTGACTTGAGGAGAGTTCCTGAGCACTACCTGGGGCTGGAGTTGGAGGTCTTCTGTGGGGCCTTTCTGACTCTCTCTGCCCCTGCCCTTCCAACAGTTGTGGACACTCTAACTCCCTTCATACTAGGAACAGAGTGGCTTTTGTTTTCATGACCAAACCAGTCATTGCTTAAAAATGACTGCTGTCAACAATTAGGTTATTTTTTTTGTTCCACTTAATCTCAAATTTAATGTGACATTTCTCTATACTAGAAATAATAGGAAAGCAAATATTTAAGACCACATTAATAAAACCTTAGAGTAAGCTCCAGCTTGATCAATATTGACTAATCATAATGTAACATTTGGCATGTAGTGCTTAGTAAATATGTGCTAACGAGTTAGCGTGTAATTAATGAGTGAGTGAAGGAATGGATGACTTCGTGAGCACTTGTATCCAAGTTACTCTTTAGTTATGATTATTAAAACAGTATAGATCATCTTTGTTATAACAAATTCTCCCAAGATTTACTTAGCACAGTATCAAGAACTCCCAGCTGCTCACTGCTTTTTTTGGATGAAAATGAGTAGATTTGGGAGCCATTCCAGCACAAAGTCTAGGAAATTCCAGGATACATCTGTAATTATTTTAGGGTCTTCCAGAGGTTTGAGGCCACACCTGTTAGTTATGAATTATTTTCCTAGGGTGAATATATATATATATATATATATATATATATATATATATATATTTAAAAGGGCCTGATTATTGGATCAGAGTTTGAAGAGTTCCAGCCCTCTCATTTTTCTTCTTGCAATTCAGTTCTGCATGGTAAATAGCAATGATAACCATTTTGCTGGATCAGAAAGTCGATGGCCAGTCCTCACCAGAATAAATCATGATTATAATTTAATTTTAATGAAGACTACAATCTTTAAAAAAAAAAGGAAGTAATTTAAGCATGCTTAGAATTAGGTCAGTAGTTTTTAAAGCATCCATATATATCTTGCACTACTGTATGCTCTATATGGAAGTCAAACATTTAGGAGTTTGTAATTTAAAAAATATTGATGAATTCCGTGGAAAAGTAAAAAATTCCACAATTTTCTATTTGTTCTAAAAATTAATTTTCCTTAATTTATATTTTTCATGGATGGAGTAAAAAAGTCATAATGCAAGATAATTTCATAATTATTGACAATGAATATATTGGTAAATAATTAAGTTTAGGAATCTTTGGTCTTTTTGCTTTCATTTAGTAAATATTTACTGTGTTCCACCTCTATGCTAGGTACCGTGCTAACCAGTGGAAATGTAATGAATTACACTTGATAAGTACCTTACTGAAGTGGGGCAGACAGACACATAACTGTAATTCCGGGGGCGGGGGGGGGGGCGGCGGCGGGAAACAGGTAAATGGTTTGGAGGAATAAGGAAGGAAAAGGGGAGCTTTTGTGTGACCAGACACTGGAGTTACATAACAATAATTTCATATATTTTCCATCACACCTTTGAGACATTCTCATAAAGGAGGAAACCAACTCTGGGTCATTAGATACCTAGCCAAGTTAACTCTGTTAATGAAGAACAGCTTTAGAAGTTTATACCTATGTCTGTCTGGACCCTACAGGCAAAGAACACCTAAAAGTCCTGTATTCCAGAGAGTTTTGGGGTACAAATCACAGTCCCTCTGGCATATGTTTAGCACGACCCAGTTCATTCTCTAAAGGCCATGTGGGCTCTTCCAACTGAGAATATCATTTATTAAGTGATGTTTCTCTGTACGTGTCATCCCCAAGGCTAAGCAAGAGGGCTCAGTTGCTTAAGCTTCCACCAGCTGGCAGAAGCAATTTGAGCAGAAGGTAGGATGTGGATTTATTCAGTTTTTTTCAAGTACAATATTAAATACATATGAACAGTTCATTATTTGTTCTGTTAAATAGGTATAAACTCTTGATATTTAGATTCTCAGAGGACTTCAATTTCTTCACCTGCGGGTTATAGATGGAATTATCTGTAAATTATCTTTCAGCAATAAGTTGCCAAATAGTGGTAAGAGTTTATTATCTTAGTTCTTAATTGCTGTATCAGAAGTGTATATTATAATATGTAAGCTTGATAATGAATAAATGTATCTAAAAACAAGTGTTTGGGAGAGAGAAGAGCAGCATAATTTGGATGCCCTACTTTCTTTCCTTCTCCTAAAAGTCATTTTCAGGTGTCAGGAGGTGGTGAGGGAGAGAGAGACCTCCGTTCCGCCCCCAACACCCCCTCCCAACAAAGGGACCAGCAGGGCGTGCTCCTCAGACAGCTCCAGATTACAATGCAAACCTCGGATTTACCTTTGCTTTCCTTCACTCCCCATCCCGGACCCCGCGCTCGAGTCCCGGGAGGTTGGGTGGGTTGGAAAGGACCTCGGGCGCCTTTAAATGCTAATGAAGTCGGTGCCCAACTCCGAAGCCAACTTTCCCCACCCTCTTCCCTCGCCCGCCCGTCCCTCCCCGGCCCGTGCGCCGCCTAGAAAAACTTGTGCGGGGCCATTTTTGGGGCAGTAAGATCGAGCGAGGAGCCCAAGAGCGAGCGCGCAGCCCGAGAGCTCGAGCCGCCTCCGCCGCGAGACCCCACCCCGGCCGCCGCCGCCTGCGCCGCGAGATCCGCACCGGCCTCCCCGAGAGCGAGCCCGGCCGCCGCGACCACCAGCCGCGCTAACCGCCGACCAACCGCCACCGAGGTGCCCGAGTGAGAGCAGAGGAGGCGGCATGAGCGAGGCGGGCGAGGCCAGCACCACCAGCACCACCACCACCCTCCCGCAGGCTCCGGCGGAGGCGGCCCCCGCGGCCCCCCGGGACCCCGCGCCCAAGAGCCCGGTGGGCGGCGGCGCGCCCCAGGCCGCGGCCCCGGCGCCCGCCGCCCTCGTCGCAGGAAACCCCGGTGGGGACGCGGCCCCCGCAGCCACGGGCCCCACGGCCCCCGCCTCTTCAGCCCCCGCCGGCGGTGAAGACGCGGAGAAAAAAGTTCTCGGTGAGTCAGGCCCGCGAGGGTAGGGGCTGCTCCGCCGTGCACGTGTGGGCGTCTCCCGATGCATTTCCTCCTGGGCGGGGAGCTGAGCGTACGGGGTCCCCGGGGACCTCGGGTCCCCAGAGCCGCGGCCGCAGTGCGCCCGTCCTGCGGGAGCTCCCAGGTGAGCGCGTGGCGCTCTGCGCTCCTCGCCGCCCGGTGCGCGTTCCTCCTGGTCCTGGGCCAGCAGTTTGGGACTTGACTTTGGTCGCCTAGCCAGACACTGTCGCACCTTCCCGAAGTGGTAAATGCCTCGGTCCAAAGAGTAAAGGAGCGGCAGCCTGGGAGAGGGGACGCAGGGGAGGGATGGATGTGGATGTAGGGGAGGAACAGACACGTGGGACGGCGACTTTGGAGTCCTTGCTCAGGATCTGGGTGTGGGGAGGATTTCCTTTGGGGAAGAGTCAGGTTCTAGAAGCAGACGGGGAGGAAAAAGTGGGCAAGACTTCTTGCTGGGGAGGCTCAGGTGTCTGTCCCTGATGCCCTTCCCACATGGGCACGGGAAAGGCGCCATGCGTCTGTCGGCCACTTGCCGGGAAAGAGGTGTTGCAATTCTCTTGGGTCTCGGTCCCACGTCCTCCCTTCCTGTGCCCACTGCCGCGAAGAACCATTCACAGTTTACCAGTCGCTACGCCTCTTTTTCGTAAACTGTGGGGAAGGCTCGTGATGCGGCAGCCGAAAAAACTTTTTAGGAAGTGTGGGTATGACGTTTATTTAGAACATCGTCATCTTGGGACATTTAACTTAGGAAAGGAAATAGTCTGATGAAAAGTTAGCAGAGCGTTAGAAAGGGTTTCTGTGGTCATTGTTGGTTTTGTCACGTACAGCCTTCTCGAGTAACGCCCTGTGTGAGGCCTTAAAGAGGCTTACAAAGCAGGTGGGTGGTGAATAAATAAGCTTTCTCAAGGGTGTGTGCAGATATCACTCACTCTCTTAAAACAGGAAAGTTGGGAGATAATGTAGGATGCTTTAGAGAAATTTTCAGCATTTCGAGTGCAGTGTGTTTGATCCCTCTGATCCTTGCCTGCCAAAATTCCTGGGAAGAACACTGAGGGAATAATGTGAAGAAAGCACAGTATAGTTCCCTGTTCTCCACCTTGAGAGGCCTGTTTTCTTTTTCTGGGGCTTTTACTCATTGACTGCCCATGCTAAATGTAACCTGTGTCAGTTAAGAAACAAAATAGCCCTCATTTTGCTGGACTAAAAGTTGCTTAAGTCTAGCCAATACTGAACTGTGATATTGTTTCCAACAAGTGTTTTCTTGGAACACTCATGCAAAGTGTGTCAGAGAGACAACCGTGGGTTATCCAAAGTGGTGTTAAGATATATCCCCTCCCCTTTAAATTCTATTTGTAATAAGGGAATTTTGCAGTTATTCACTTGATCCTTGTACCCCTTCTGGAACTAAACTGACCTTCTGGATTTTTAAAGCAGATATCTTTAAAGACGAAGGAAACAGGTAAAGTTACTTTCTCAGCCACCAATTGCTGTTAAGCCTCTGCTACATCCTGGTGATGATTCTGGAGGTTTTTCATCTTTCCACTGGAACTCCAACTCTCAAAATGAAGGGCAGCTTTCTCTATGACCTTTCAACACTGTCTCTGTTCTCTGTGTCCTGCCATTCCATTTTTCTTTTCTTGTCTTTTTTTTTGCCAAGCAAACACATGGGTGCCTAAAATGTGCCGGGCACACTGGTGACTGAAATGGAATTTGGGGGTTTTGTATTCTCCCGTTCTAGTTTTTACAGTCTTTAACTTCAGTGTACATACAGCCATAGGCCAGGAAAGGTAGTTAGTTTACCTGAGTGAAGCACTTCCCTTCTAATGAACATTATGGAAGCCATTATGGTCTTCCTCTGTCCCCCTTTTACACTTTATGTAGGTGAAGTGAGTTTATGGTTTGAAGCAAGAAGTGTTCATGAATGTGTTTGACCATAAGAAGTTGTTGAAAATATTTGTGGAATTCGGAGAAAATTTAAAACTCCATGGGGTTGGGTTGGGGGAGCAAAATAACCTTCAGCTTGGATTGAAGTTAGGCTTGAAAATCAGTTTTTATCTTTTCCTCATTGTATTAATGTTGCCTTTCTAATCAAGGTTATATCTTTAACAGTGGTAGACATTAACTTTTATGAAAATGATTTGAAAACAGTTCCTAGCTTTTTATTTTCTCAGGTCATTAATTGGAGGCACATAGAAAGAGACACAAAAAATATGTCATTTGAGGTAATGTGTGACTTAAAAGCATATGATTTATCAAAAGCAGGCCTCTTCTGTGTACATTTGGATCTAAAACAATTTTTTTCTTCTTTGCCCAGCTGCTCTAATTAGTATGGCCTAAAACTGAAGATGCCAATGGTTTAAGCTCTTCATTGGAGACATCTTCCTTACTTGGAATCAGAGTTAGAAATTGCTCTGTCAGTGGTGGGCTGAATGATTTTGAATACATGAAGAGCAGGTTTTTTTTTTCTTCTTTTTACAAAGAGAGCTAAAATAGTCCTCAAGCATACCTAGCAAAACTAAGAAATAACTATACCCACAACAAAGCAAATCTTAATTACTATTTTTTAGTGCTGACTTTAAAAACTGTATCCTTATTGTTTATCCTTGGAAATTATAAACTTTGTATCTCATGGAGATTTCAGCATGAATTAATGTTAATATTTACTTTCATTCTTTACTAAGTTCTTTTTTAAGGCACTCTATTGTCAGATTTCCTGTTTCATTGAATCTTGAGAATTGCTTTATGTATTTCCTGACTTTAGACATAGGCGTTTCTTAGAGGTACTGAATTGGGCATTCAAAATTGATTCAAAGGAGCCTTCAAATTTTACTTGATGACTGTAACGAATATGAATCTACAAAGGACAAATTAATATGACCATACTATTTATTTATATGACTTCTCTTAAATTCTGTTAAAATTTGGTGTTGTATGAAGTGATACTCCTTGTGACGGAAAGTGGATATAATAATCATGTTTAAGAGGGGGATTTTATAGAAAATGCTGAATTTCATTTCCACCAACTGCAGAGAGTAGAGTAAACAGTGAAACAGAAGCCCAAATTCATCACTGTGTTTTGAAAAGGCCTGTTACATCATGTCTCAGGGTGGTGAGTACAGCACTGGATTGAGACAGCATCAGTTCTATTATTACTCTTGACTCCTCTGATAGGCCCCCAACTGGCAACTAGACAAGATACTTTATGTTATGTGTTTGTAGATTAGCTATTAACAAGGAACTACTATTTCACTTAATAAAGTTTGCCAGTGTTTTGAAGTGTGAAAATGTTGTGTTAAGGTCACTTGTGCTTACCTTGTTTATCTACATTCTCTTTCATTGTGAACCTTCTTTTACACTTAGAACATTTTTTTTCTGTGTTAAACTATAATCTCAAAGAACATTTTTTTGTTTGTTTTTCCTTAAATGATATTTTTCAATTTTATTTCCTGCAGAATTGTATAGATTAATGACCAGTCCTTATCTTACGACTCTACTAAAAGTTTTAAAGGGAAGAAAGTTTTATTTTTTTGAAAGTATTTCCCTATAATAGCTTCGCTTGCTTCATTTTCCTTTTCTAATATATTTTGGAATTAAGCTTTTAATGGTTTCCTCAGGTATGTTTGGGCTTTATATAATGCTATTAAGACCTTAGTGATATGAGCTTTATCTCTTTGTAGGTCAGCTACTAATTTATCTGCTTTAATCCTATTTTAGCCACCAAAGTCCTTGGCACTGTCAAATGGTTCAACGTCAGAAATGGATATGGATTTATAAATCGGTATGTGTATTTGTATCTCTGCATATTTTAAAAACATAGTTATGTTGTGGTACCAGGAGTTAAAAATTCTTTACCATACTTTATTAATGGCTTGTATAAGTTTTTAAGGTTTATAAGTGCTGTAAATAATCTCATTTCTAAGATACTGATCATTAAATATTAGTTAGAATATATTGCAAGAACATTGATAAATAACTTATTTTATAAAATTTAGTCATTAAAAGAAAAAAATGGGTGGGGGGATAAATAAGAAATGGGAAGGGCCTTAGGATAATTGACTTCATATCCATAATTTCACAGATGGAGAAATGGAGTCTTAGACTGGTTAAGCAACTTTCCTAAGGTCACACAACTAGTGAGTAATTGAGCTGGATCTGTAACCCAGGTCTGGTCCAAGTCCTGTGTAGAAACTGTAGTGTTTTCTTTAAACCATGGTAACTTCTAATCATATAAGAATGGGAATGTGAGTGCAAGCTCTTGGAAATATGTTTTTATGTGATATTTTCTTTGTAACTCTCCTACCTCAACCATCCCTTCCACACACACTTAAAAAAATCCTCCAGTTTCTTCCGTGTCTTTTTTTTTTCCCTTAGAGGTGGGGTGGGGGAGGAGGGGTTAGAGTGGGGTGGTGGTTGGGGGACTGTTTTAGGTTTCAGTGTAAGGAGAGCCTAGTTCACAGCTGTGCTCTGTCCTTTTAACTGTCTTGCTTTGCTTTTGCTGGGAGGGAAATCTGGGGCTCTGATTACATATCATGTGATTTAGAAAGAGATGAGAGGAAAGGGATGTTTCTGTGTGTTGAATCTGTACCCTAGGATCTAAGCACTGTGGTAATGCAGAAGAGTAAGGTGGGTATCTTGGGGGTTTAGAAATTTTTCATGGGAGTTGATTCCCGGCATCTGAATTGAGTTCAGAGAATAAACAAAAATTTATGTTGTGTGTTGAAGTCTTGAGATCTAAACTCATAAAACATCTATTCTTTTTAAGTTTTTCCACCTACCTAGTACCTTTTAATTGTGAGCTTTTTTTCTTCTAACAGAAATGACACCAAAGAAGATGTATTTGTACATCAGGTAAGGGGGTAATAAATGTTACATTTTATGTATGTGAAGAGGGTGGCATTGGTACTGTGCTGTTTTCCCATTCCTGAATGTCATCTTATACATCATCATTCTACTCTAAACTCTTTCTGTGATTTTATTTTGCAAGAGAGCTCAATCCCACATTTTAAGGTTGGCAGATAAGCTCTTCTGTCTCATCACAATAACTTTTTTCAAAGAGTTTTTATATTTGAATGAAATGAAGTAATATTTAATTCGATCGCTTTTTAATTTTTAAAGCCTTTTTTTTTTTTTAATGTTTTTATTTTTTTATTGCCCCATCCCCCAGGCTCTTCTCCATACAGCAGTTAACAGAAGTGTTTTTAAAAAGCAAATCAGATCATGTCTCTTCCATGACACAGTCTTTTCTTTTAAAACCTTGCATGCCTTCCTGTTGTATTTGGAAGAGAATCTAAATTCTCACCAGGTATCACACAGCTCTGTGTAACTGTCCTCCCCACTGGTCACTGAGTTCTAGCCTCGCTGTCCTTCCTTCCCAGGAATGTACTTTGTTCCCACATGTTCTTGTGCCTGAAATACTCTTCCCCTAGGTCTTAGTTTATATGCCACATCTAAGGCCTTTTTAATACATACCTTGAACCCCCCATATCACTCTAAAGACTTTGAGCCTTTAGCAAAAAGCCTTTTGTTTCCATGGCGGCATCCTGTTCTCTTGATTGTGGGGTTCCCCTGTAATGTTTGGCTGGAACTCTCCTGGTTTTGCCTCGGTGGGTATTTGTTAGAGCTCCTCTATCAGAGCAGCTCTAATTTGAAGTAATAGCACAGCGAAGTGGATAGTTAGGGCATATGTATCCAAGGCATGAGAAAACTCACAATTCCCAGGATAGTCCTCACTCTTGTCAAAGGTAAGCATGGTTGTTAGCACATTGCCAGGCCAAAAGCCCCACACTCCCTTAAATTCGAAGCCGGTGTAGAAGATGGGTAAAATATGGAAAATAGGGGCTTCTCTGCTGCAGGTATCTCAGTCTTTCTTTACATTATTAGCCTAGGATGTTATTTATTCTATTATCATGAATCCTGGTCTTGCTCTACGAAATAGGTTAAAAGAAAAAATACCCACCCACCCTTACTGTCCTTTTTCTATATTTAATTTTCAGTGAATTGAATCCAATATGTTCGTAGTTCTAAGTGTATAGCAACAGAGAGGCACAGGGCCGGGTACTAATACCTGCACATTTACCTGCAGGGCTCTGGCAAGCATCTGGTTGTCGGTGATTTTGTTTTTTTTTTTGTTTAGGATTGTGTGTATTGAGGTGGCGTGTGGTGACTGGAGATAGCAATATCTAAGAATAAGCTTTCTAGTTGTGGTTTCTGTCATTTATATTTCTGCTTGAGTTGGATATATTTGAGTTATACCTAGATAATTTGAATAGATTTTTTGTTTACATACAAAGACTTTTAAAGTCATAACAAACTGAAAGGAAGTGTTGGTTATAATACCAAGAGGTTAATAGATCTTTTGGGGGTACAGACTCCACGTTTGGTGACTGTTGGATTGAAGGACCTCACAAGTCTCTGCACTAGTGGCCAGCTACGTTAGCCTGAGAGTGTATGACCTGATTTCAGCCCCCGTGAGGCTGTGTGGTGAGTCACCTCACTGTGCTGAGGCCTGCCCAGTTTAACAGGAAAAAGGGAACAAGCGGGCAGGGAGGGGCTGGCTTTGGAATGGCTGAATGTTCAAACTGCGTGAGCATATATCCTGTCCTGAACTGCCTTTTTCCTCTGTGGGTGAAGTCTCTGCCCTATTGGCTCATTCTTTTATTTTTTTTCCCCTCCCTCCTACTCGGAGTAAGGGAAGGGCTGGATTACACATGCCTAATCGCTTTATAAAATAAGGTTGACCTAGTTCCATAGAAACTCAGAGCCCCTTTAACTATTTAGAGAGACCAGAAAGAAATGGAAATTCATTACAAGGATTATTTTCCTTCCTTCTACTGGTTGAAAAAGAAAGTTCTGTTCATAAGCACATATTTAGGTGTAGATGTTGAATGCAGGATGACATCTTCAATGACCTTTTAATATATTATCAGGGACATGTGCATAAATATGTAGATACAGTACAGGGATATGAATTCTCCCACTTACGCCCCTACTCACCACAAGCCGCATCTTTATGACCTCAGATAAATTACTTATTAGCCTCATGTTTTCCCACCCATACAATGGGTGATAGGGGAAAGGCCAGATTTTCAGTAATATTGTGATTCCTGTGGTAATTTCGTATATTCGCTTAGAAGTTCATCGGCATTTTCTAATTCCTTTTTTCTATTCATCTCATCCCTCCTCCCATTCATACATTTTTTAAAATTCTTTTCGAAGTTAGCACTTTCTCTTTTCTATAGAGCTTTTTACCTAAAATGTGTACTTGTGTGTATGTCAGATTTATGAAGGCATCCAACTCCTCCCCCTCAAATGATGGCACTAGATTAATAGTTTGAGGGAACCAATATATCCAACGTCATGGGTAGGTGATCAGGCTGTAACAGGAGTGTGTGGTATCTACACATTCTGCTTAATACCCCTACCAAGATGAATTCTGAAGGATAACATGAATCAAGAGATTAGCGTGGAGTGGTTTCCATAGTGTTTTGTTTGTTTGTTTGTTTTGTTGTTTTAGAGATTCAGGTTAGTAGAATGATAGTTTTAAAAAGTAATAATAGATCAACAGTTTCTTCATTATACTCAGTAAACTTGAAAACGATGAAATCTGTCATCAGTGTTGACATATACGTCATTTAGAATTTTCTCTTCTCTTGACAGACTGCCATCAAGAAGAATAACCCACGGAAATATCTGCGCAGTGTAGGAGATGGAGAAACTGTAGAGTTTGACGTGGTGGAAGGAGAGAAGGTGAGAGGAAGCTGTGGCCGGGTATGAGCGTGTGCTGGCACTTGGTTTCCTCGCATCGTAAATGTCTCTCAGCCCCTTAGGAGTTCACATTACTTTGGGTTTTTTTTGTGTAACAGGAAGAAGTGACTTTTACGTATAAATATTTTTGATTACTGGATGTTGTTATAAATATTCTTTGATATGTTATAAAAGGACATTTTAAATTTTCATTTAATAAATGGTGAAGCCTATTTCTGGAAGGAAAAGCTAATTTCTCAAGATTTAAAATGATATTTTATTTTGGTACAAATATATGTACAAGTGTGAATTAAAATTTAACTTTTTAATAAAATTTTCAAGCTGCGATTTTTAAGAACTTTTTCATAAGTAATACACAGTCAAGAATGCTTTAATCTCAATAAATGATGATAGATTCAAATGGAATATAATCATTGCATTTTCTCTTTGGCTTGAATTTTGGAAAGCTGAAGGCTTCTTGATAGACTAATAACAACTTTGTTCACATGAAGCTAATGGATCATCTTGAAGTGTCTCTACGGAATTTTCTTTATTCTGTTACAGTTTGAATTCCAATATTAGTAATGTCCTTTATGCTTTGTCTTTAACAAACAATCCATTCTATAGATCAGTAAAACAATATTGAATAAGAATAAAAACACTTTAAAACCGTATGTGGTACAACTGCCATGGCAGCTAATCATGGCAGCTGAACATAAACTGGGTGAATGACTAGTTAATACCCATGCATGTGCTCATCCCACACATGCATATACACCATTTTCAGAGTCCTTACTTTTAGTGGCTCCCAAACTGTTTGGTTTTAAAAGAACACTTTATTTACTACAGAAATTTAAATGATATCTTTACCAATGTGATCCCCAGGGCATCTTGCAAATGCCAGCCTATAATCATCTCAGTTATTCCATCCAGCTCCTAAAATTTTGTTTTGCCAGGTTAATTTTACCCGTTTGTTTTCAGAATTTGAGGTTTTACACGTTGACGGTGGGGTGTAAAATATACTCTTGAATTCCTTTGTCTGATTATTTTTATATTTTTGAAGCATTATTTTATCCATTGTCCATATGAGGTTAACACTAAGTTTGTTTGAGAATAATAGAAAGGTCTGCATGTGTAGAAGTTATATTAACTAAATCAAAGATGCTCTTTTCCCGTTGCTGCCAAGATGGGAGCAGTTTCACTCTCAATAAGGCATTGTTGGACAGCCATGTGAGCCTACGCATAGGGGTTCTCTTGGTATCTCTTAGAGTAACATAGGTTTCGGCATTTTCTAGGAAGTTCACACGATCTTAGTTATTTTCCATTGAGGAGAATATCCTTCTTGGTCTAGTATTCCTTCTTTGACAGTTACATTATATTTACTAGTTTATGTTCTTTAAAGAGGTACATGCTGCTCTTGAACTTAGCGTAACCAAACAAGAAGGCAAAGTTTAGGCTGTGTGAGCAATCAGGCCATATACATATCAATCAGGACATTAAATACCTTGCTCACCTTATTAAAACTTGGGTGTGTTTTTGAGGTCACAATAGGAATTGATAGTACATTTTGCCAATCTTTAATATTCTGGCTGTCTAAGACTGCTTTCGGTGGGTTAGTTTAGCTTTTTTTAATTTTGAGCTATCTTTATTTTCTGTCACAGGGTGCAGAAGCAGCCAATGTGACTGGCCCAGATGGAGTTCCTGTAGAAGGGAGCCGTTATGCTGCTGATCGGCGCCGTTACAGACGTGGCTACTATGGCAGACGCCGTGGACCTCCCCGTAATGTATGTTGGTCCCTCTTCCTAACCAGCAATTGAAAAACATGTTCATGTCTAAAATTAAGTGTGCATATGTGGAACAGAAAAATGCTGTCTTTTCTTTTTTTCCTTCCTTCCTTCCTTCCTTCCTTCCTTCCTTCCTTCCTTCCTTCCTTCCTTCCTTCCTTCCTTCCTTCCTTCCATTTATTTTTGTTGATGGGAAATTTTTAGTGCCCAGAATTTATCTGAAGCCACTGGTCTCATTGGAAACTTGCCACTCAAAAGTTCTATCGGTTTGTATGTCTTTGGCAGCAAATTTTAGAAGTTTAATTATCTAGTAACAAGAAGGCTTCATTAAGGGTCTCAAAAAGCCATTCTCTCTTTATTGGGCTCTTTTACATGGTTAGAACCTAGTGGCATTTATTGAGAAAGGGGAATGACATTTCTGTGATTGGCCTATACCTGTTCATCTCTTGGGACTGGCATTGTTGACCACTAAGAAAATCAGTGTTTGGCTGGCAGGGAAGAATGGAGAGTAGCTTGGGAATAGGCTAATAAACAGTGCTGGCCACAGAAATATTAAATTTCTCTCAATTAAGTAGCTATTTTATTTAGCATAGCATTTTCCCATTATTTTAAAGTAAAGAAGTAATAAGTAATTCTCTGGATTTTTAGTTCTTCAAATCGATGATACCAATTCAGGTGAAAGGGTTTACAACAAAGCCTGGCTATATTTTTCTCAGGAGGCTCAATTTAAAGTACTCTCGGCACCCAAAGAGAGTCCCATTCATTTGTGGTCATGAGGATCCTATAGATTCGAGTTCTTTTTTGATGTTTCTAGAATTAACGCCTTAGATTGGGAATATAGAATGAAACTCAAAATGCTTCGTGAGCACAGGATTGTGGCTATGTAAATCAATGGCCACATTTGAAAAATCTCACCAGAATAAAATATCTGCAGACAGAATGATTTATCTCTACGCAGTGGCAGATTTATATCTTTCTGCTTACCAGAATGCTTTTTTCCTCTTCATTTTATCATCTCTATCACCCTGCTCAAGCTGATTTTTATCACATTCTTTACATCTTCTTTCTCTGTTTCTATGTTTTTCTTACTCATGTTTTGCTTATTATGTTTGATTTTTAATAAGCTGCCTGGAGGTGGGGGGTAGATGTGAGCTACAGCATTTCCTGAGTCATGTGAACCCAAGTTCAGCAGAGTCACAGAGCTCTCTCTAGTTGTGCTTATTTTGATTCCTAGGTTAATTCAGAAGTAAAAGTGCTAGGAAACCTTTAATGAAAAGTTTTACTTTTCTCCTCAGCTGGGAATTCTGAAGTCGTGCAGGTAAAAGGTGTTTAGAAATAAAATACCCGAACTTCTGAGAGTGTACCTGAACAACCGTTTTCTGTTGTAATGCCTTTAAATCCTTACCACTCAAGAGCGTGTTTGGCAGTGGTGCTGGCATTACTCTTATTTTATTAAAACTCCTAATGAAAGCTTTGGCCATATAAAACTCAAAAAGACACAGAAAAGCCTGAAAAGAAAAACAATTTATGAAGTCTGTGTCTTGATGTAATTGGGGATACAGGTTTTACACAGTGATGAATGGCTTGATTTTTCTGAAATTAGACTAGCTGAGGCTATAGTTGAAGCTTTTCCAAATATCCTCACCCCCAAAAGAAATGGGTTATTGTTCATTTCTAATTTATTCATTTAAAAAACTATAGTTACTTTCCTTAAGACTACCTTTTGCATTTGCATATTTTCCTTTAAAGTAAGATTTGAAATAAAAAATTCTTTGTGAGATATTTGGCTGTTTTTTAATATAAAATGTTAGTATATGATATGGTAGTTTTAATACAGGAAAATATAAATGAGCCAATAATTCCCTTTGTTAGTAGGAGTTATATTTAGAAACTGCCCATATCTTTTACTTATTATGATCTATTAAAGTACAATTAAGACTGTTCCTAAACATAAGAAGAAAATCATGCGATGTCAGTGGTTCTCAAACTTTTTGGTTTTTGGACCCATTTAGATGCTTAAATATTATTGAGGCTCTCAAGAGTCTTTGTTTATGTGTGTTTATATCTTAATATTATATTGGAACTTAAAGCAGAAATTTAAAAGATAATTGATGTAAAATAAATTCATTACATGCAAAAAACATCTTTTATGAAAACTATATATTTTTAAATTGAGCAAGAAGCATGGTGGTGTTTTACAATTTTGCAAATCTCTGATGTCTGATTTAATATAAGGCAGCTGGATTCTCATATCTCCTTTGTCATTCAGGCTGCTGAGAGACCGAGAGACCGTGTCATTGTAGCTCTAGGAGACCCCGCCACACACTCCTGAGAGGATGAAATAGGAACAGGCACATAGCATCTTCATAGCACTACGAGAATGGTTTGATCTTAGTAACCCCTCGAAGGGTTTGGGAGACGCCAACCACACTTTGAGAATAGCGGTAGGAAGTAAACCATTTATTTAGAACAAACTTGAGAACACTACAAAACATATTTTTTTTGACTGCCTTAACTTTGCCCCAGTAGAGGCAAATGTTAGGGGACACGCTAAATATTATAAATGTTGTAGATGATCTTTGGGTAGTTGGTCAACTAATACTCATCAATTCTCATTAGATGACTATTAAATTCATTATAGATTGATTGCTTTTGCTTTTCTGCTTCTTGGTATTTTATCTGCACAGATCTACTTTAATCTTAATGTAGTTTATCCCAGGTAATCACATGATGATCTGGGTTAAATGCATTTTGTCTGTAAAACTAGAAGGGATTATTTCTTTTGGGGAGATATTTTTCTTTTGGTGATATTCATCCTAAATGGTATTCTTTGGTTCTTTCCTCGCTGAAACTTTTTCTGAATCTCTGTTTCTTTGCTTCGCTAGTACGCTGGGGAGGAGGAGGAGGAAGGGAGCGGCAGCAGTGAAGGATTTGAACCCCCTGCCAATGATGGGCAGTTCTCTGGGGCCCGGAGTCAGCTGCGCCGCCCCCAGTATCGCCCTCAGTACCGGCGGCGGTTCCCGCCTTACCACGTGGGACAGACCTTTGACCGTCGCTCACGGGTCTTTTCCCATCCCAACAGAATGCAGGTAAAATTGCACCTGGGACTTCTCTTCAGCAGTCCTCACCCCTCCGTCCTTCCTCTGCCTCCTCTTCTTCCTCCTCCTCCAACACCAGCTGCTGGAAGTAAAACCTTGCTTCCCGATGCTACAAAAGCTGAGGCAAGGTTTTGTGTGCATTCTCAGAGCAGTCATTCTAGTTGCATTTCTAAAAACACAACCACATGAGCCATGCCTGTGATTGGGGACCCTGGCACATAGGGCACAGTTTCTAGTTTATAGTAAAGTAGAGAAACAGGTGGTATGTGTTTAAGAGTTTAAACTCTGAAATCAGGCAGGCCAGGATTTGAATCTTGTCTCTGCTACTTTTTATCTGTGAGCTTTTGAGAAAACCAAACTTTGGAGAGATTAACTTGTCCATCCATTAACTGGGGGTGATAGTGTGCCTCCACCCATGGGGTTATGATGATTAAATCAAAAGTAAAGACTGGCATAATGCCTCCCTCAGGATAGCTAACATCTAATAAGTCTGTAATATAGATAGGATAGTGTCGATTATTAAGAAAAGCTACCATAGAGTGGAGATGGTTGATTGTCGATCTCCTTTTTTGCTGCAGACTGTTAATACAGGTATTGTGAGCCTGACCTGTAATTAATAAGCCTTACACCAACTTTGCAGTCCCCAGAAACTTGGAAAACTTAGGATATCATTTTTGTTATCACTAGCTACAAAATTTTCCTCTTAGTGTCCTTGGTTTTTGTTTTCTGTCCACTAAGTGTTTTGACTGAACATTATGTTCAGTCTGTTCTTTGCTACTCCTTGCCTGTCTCATCATGCATGACTGTGTTCTTTCTACATTGCTTCTTATTTTTTCCTTTCACTCTTTAACAGCTGTCCCTGACAAATGTGCTAAAAATAACAAGTAGACTTACGTATATGGAGAGATTGGGCACATGAGGCATAGTACGTTCCTTTAGGGCAGTGCTCTGGGGTTCTAGGAAATGAGGACAGGAAGAGTAAGTGAGATTGTAATACACATTTATTTTTAGTATGCTAGTGCCTTCCTGAAATAATCATTCTTAGTATTTAGCATATACACATGTATCTTATTTTTTGAGAACATGATGATTCTTTTCCATATTATTTGAAATAAAGTATATTTCATCTTAGGAATTGAAGGTGATGCTTCAATGTCATGTAGAAAATCATTTGCAGAAGCTGATTAAAAACTCATTTTGAAAAAAATGTGCTTACTCAGAGAACTACTTTTAGTTGTTTTAACCTGGGCTGAATTTTTTATTCATTCCATATCTGAAGTAAAAGCTATGTTAGATTCCTTCCTTCAACAGTTTTTCCTTAGAATCTTCCTACTGCATATCATGTTTGTATGTTCAGTGAGTAAGAGGTCTGCTTAAGCTAACCAATAGCGTCAAGTGAAAATTCCAAAAAGTTTCTCCTATACAACTAGGCGACCTCAAGGTTGTCATTGTAATGGCTTAAAAGTATAGAGAGATCTCTAGGAAGGTAAAAATTACTGAGGTCAAATAGACAACTCTTTGCCAACATTTTCCTCTCTATATAAAACTATGAAATTTCTTGGACACAGTGGGAAAAAGAAGATAATATATTGGCCAATAGTATTTCCCTTATGTACCAAGGACATAATATAGCCTGATCAGTGACCAAATGACTTCCATTTGTTAAAAGATAATAATTCTATGTATTTGAAAATTTAGTAGAATTGGTTACTAAGCTAATAGCAACTATTTGTAGTCTTCTAGAAAAGAATTATGATAGAATAAACAGCAATATTTAGCATCTGGCAAGTGGCAGATGTTTGAGATCAATTCTTATTCAGTCTTTCCTACAGCTTTATGAAGTTGGCTATGGTTCCCATATTGTTATTGTTGAAGAGATTTGAGTATTTAAAAAAAATTAGCTACTTATTATCTAAGGTTACATGGACGAGAAGTGGGAGAGCTTAAACTCAATACATCCACCTGTGCTTTTCTCATTCTCTTATTCTAGTAAACTCTCATTCTTTATTCATGTTAATAGCTGTTTCTATCTGTCCTTTTTTTGTGAATCAGAGTTCTTAAGAAAGAAGCAGCTTTGCTTTTTCAGAGAGCTAAATGAAGGCTCATGTGGTTGGGATGTTATGAGTGAGGAGAGAAGGGGTAGGAGGTGAGATTAGAGTGGTACCTTAGGGTAGACCAAGCACGCCTGGTGGACCATGGATGGTAAGGACTATTGATATACTCTAGATGTGGTAAAAAGTCAGTAAAGGAATTTAAAGAGGAAAGAAACATACTTAAGAGATCATTGACTGTAGAGGCTGGACCACAGGAGGCAACAAGTAGGGCGACCAGCTCCTGTAATTTCCCTGTAGAGAGATGATCATGTATGGATTAGAGTGCTGGCAGTGGAGGCGTGATGAGTGTTCAGATTTAGGGAATGTATGAAACATAAAAGAGATAGCATTCGATGCTAGAGTGAACGTGTGGTGTGAGGAGTAAAGAATGCCTCGTGGTGTTCGATTTAAATGACTGTAGGAAGACTGAAGAAAGGCCAGGTTTGGGGGAAAGGCGGAAATCATTTCGGGTCTTTTTCCACATTAAATTTTACCTCCAAGTGGAGATGTCAAGTAGGCAGAACAATAAAGCAGAGTCAAGAGATAGAAAGTGGCTTGAGTTAGAAAGGTGTCATTTGAGAGAATGTGGCTGACAAAAGTCTTTGTTGCTATATATGAGCAAAGACCTAAGTGAAGCAAGGGAGCAAGGCATTCAGATGCTGGGAAGGGCGCGCATGGCCCAGGGAATGGCAAGCGCAGAGGCCGAAGGGGAGAAATGAAACTGGAGATATAACTCTAAAGTCATAAAAAAACATACTTAAGCATGACATAGGATGAGACTAACTATAAAATAAATGTAGGTAGAACATTGACCCTGGGACTGAGTCCTGGGACACATCAGTTAAAGATTAGAAAGATAAGGAGTCCAGCAAAGGCCAATGGGAAGGAGCAGATAAGGAGAATGTATTTCAAGAGGGAAATGCTGCGTTTAATGCTGTCGATGAGGAATTTAGGTTGAGAATTGACTACTGGCTTTGATAACTTGGAAGTTAGTGGTATGGGGAGGACAAAAATCAGATTAGAATGAATTCAAGAGAGAGCCAAGGGGGAGGAAGAAAAGGTATTCTCTTCCACTTTGAGGAGGTTTCTGTGGTGGAGGTGATGGGTTTCCTTTAGTAATATATGTCTGTAAAGGAGCTCACAGAAATGGGGCAGTATCTGGAGAAAGATACGGGGTCAGGGAAGGTTTCGATTTGATTTGATTTTGTTTTTACATTGAGTGAGTTCTCTCCTGGTTTCCCTTAACGCCTTCCCTTACCAGCAACTTATTCATAATGCCATTAGTTGGGCAAATCAAACGCCATACACATATATACATGAACACACGTTTACATATGTGTAACTTATCATGTATGTGTATTTTAATTCCTGTCTACTGAAATGGCCAGAAATCAGTGACACCTTGATAATAGCATTGCGCTTTCTCAGTACCATTCTCCAATAAAAAGAAGCTCCTTTGGAGAAATGGCTGGTTTCAGAGCTGGGCCAGAGAAAGTACAATATGAGCCTGGGACATCTTGTGCCAGAAAGCAAGGAAGTACTCAAAGAATGTTGGAGACATGTCAGAAGGACATGAGCCAACTTGAAAGGGTTCCCACTGGCCAGTAATGATAGTAACAGATTATAATTCATTGAATAAAATAGAAAACCGTGAATCTATACAGATAAAAATTAATAAATGAACATATTAAGAATTTGTTAAGGGATGAAATAGTTACAGACTTTTAAGAAGTATTTTCTACAGACTTTTAAAAAGTATTTCTTCACAAAATCCTCATTGATTACAAAGGGGAGAAGAGTACACATAGCAGAAGAGCCTTGGCAGACTGCCACCTTAACTGTTCCTCAACGTGCGAACGTTGTCAGTAATGACACAAATTGAAACCATGCTCCGTGCAACAGGGCGCAGTGAGAAGAATGCAGTGTCACTTTAGTGGCTTCCCTGCCAAGGACGCGTAAACTTAATCAAGGGAAACACCAAGCAACCCACACCGAGGGGTATGTTACAAAATATCTGGCCTTTCATCTTTAAAAGTATCAAGGTAGCGAAAACCAAGTAAAGGCTGGAGAACTGTATCAGACATGGAGACAGCTAAATTCAGTGCATGGTTCTAAGTGGGTCTTCTTGCTTTACGTAAAGAATATACTGGTGAAGCTTGAATGGGCTCTGAGGATTAGATTCTGTACTTCCAACATTTCTGTAAGTTTGTGATAATTTCAAAATAAAATAATTGAAAACATTGGGCTCTATTTCAGCATGTTTGTATGCCCGGATGGAAATGATGGAGTAGAGAAGGGAGAAGATCACACAGTGAAAGGGAAAAGGAGGGATAAAGCTTTAAAGTGCTCTAGTGGGCAAAAGAAGAGGGATTGGCTTTGAATGTGAGCTTGGACCACTTTTCCAGTGTAATGAGAAAAAAAATTAATACAAGTGTAGGCACGTTGGTTGATTTGATACTGAAAGAATGTAGAAATTATTTTATGATTGCTTTTCTTGATGAAATATGGAGAAGGAACGTTGAAGTGTGGCTGTGTTGTAAAGAGTTTCAGAGATTTTTTTTTTCTTTTTAATTCTTCTCCTGGAAGTTCAACAATAAAATTATTTTATTCCCTCAGCTTAAAATAAATTTATCAAGAAAGTGTATTTTATTTTTTTGAATGTTATACTTAATTATACAAACAGATACAAAGAAGAAATTGGGAAAGGAAGAAATCAGAGGTGAAGGCACAGCTTAGAGGCATGAGAGCCTATGTACTGAAGGGATACCCAGTTTATAGAATTAGTGGGTCTGAGTTTGAAAAGTGTGAAAAGATTTTCATTGCTCAAATGTAGTATATCATCCATTTCCTTTTACACAATAGATTTCCTTTCAAGGGATGAATGGAACCCTTCAAACTGTTAATTAATACTGTAAACTAAAATTAGGTGCTTTAGATAAGGCAGAAGACTTCTAGTGGGAGTGAGTTTTTCTTTTCTGTCATTCACGAAGATCTAATCAGTGAATAGCTCACTGTTATAGTTGAGAATTTTCAGCTTTGTAAAGAAGCATTTTATTTATTGCTTTTCAAAAAACATTCTGAATGCAGCTGTGTGCTTTGTGTCTCTCGTATCCTTAGCATGATCCTCATTTTCAGCTCTGTTGCCCTTCTAGGCTGGTGAGATTGGAGAGATGAAGGATGGAGTCCCAGAGGGAGCACAACTTCAGGGACCTGTTCATCGAAATCCAACTTATCGTCCCAGGTACCGTAGGTATGTAACATTTTCCACTGTCTCATGACCAGCTGAAGGACTTGTGAGTGATAGTACAATGGATGAGGATATTATAGGTCTGTTCTGTGGATTTATTATGTAACAGAAGAGTTGGCTGCTTTGACTATATGTCCAAGTTTTGGGGAGACTCTACAGTATTTGTTTTCAGATGGCCTTGTGACAGTTTCCCCCCACTTAAACAATTAGAATTCTTAGTTATCCCTGTACCAAAGCTTTATTTGTATTTGATAATTTTCACGTGATATAAATTAATACTGATTTTTTAATTATATTTAATGAAATTAACAATTGATGGGTAATTCAATGGTAGTGGTACACATGTAGGAAAAATTGAGCGCCAGTGAGGATTTGGGATACTGAATATTCTGTTAACCGAGCTAGTCTAGTACAAGGGTTAAATCATGCTACAGATGAAATTGTCTGTTTAAATTCCTGCCCTGCGGTTAGTAACTGTATGTCCTTTAGCAGGTTTCTGGAAAGATAGAGATTTTCCTCCAAAACTTTGTTCTGGTCACTGTAGTCACCAGGCCTATAAAATGGACATTAAGGAATATTGTACACTTGTCAGCAGGGTTAAATGTAAAATGCATCTAAAATGATTAGTACGGTGCCTGGTACAGTAAGCCTTCGATAAATGTCGGGTATTAACTGCCCATGATGTTACTGTTGGTGAAGAAGTGGGCCATTTTATTTGGGCTTTTTCCCTGTGAAGACTGTGAGTGGGGCTAGACTCCCTGAGACCCTTTTTCAGCTTTCTACATTGTCAGCCTTCCTGTTCATTCACCTCGGCCCTGAGGCGTGCAGAATGGGAGCTTCGTTCCTGAGCGATGCTTATGCCGCCTTCAAGTTTGGCAACGTGGGTCCGTTGAAAGAGGAATAAGTGTATTGTTTGGGGAAAGGATCCGTACCATTCTATGTCCTTTTTCCTCACAAGATTCATTCCAGTTTTAGACATAATCACTCAAGTGATTAATTCCTAAGGACTTTGAAATAAAAGAGTCTTCATAGGAATGTCTTAATGAAAACAGAGAGGAGACAGGACTATATGTGAATCCCAGCTCTGTCGATTCCTAGCTGCGATCTTGGGAAAGTTGACCTTTTTTTTTCTATGAAAGCAGCAATCCCGCATAGTTCAAGCAAATACTTATCCTCTCTAAACCTCTTGTTTCTCATACTCTCACAGAATTAGCATTAACATTAAGCACTTAACATGAGAACACACCAGCACACATTCTGGCACATAGTCTAAGTATTGTTAGTTTTCTTTCCACGTTTACTCCCTTTAGTCTCCCTTACACTCTGTCCGTGGAGGGCAGATGCCAGACCGCCCACTTTTTTTATTTTCCTGTCCTCAGTGCCTGTCCTGGCGCCTGGTAGGAACATAGTATGTGTTCAGTATATGTTCATTCACTACAAATAGGTATTCAGACAAAGGAGGGAAATGATGGAAAGATAGGGATTTTCCTCCAAAACTTTTTTCCGTGTGCCGCATTAGTCTGTGCATAATTCTAGCCATAAATACTGATCACTTTTTAATCTTCCAAAATGAATAAAACCTATGTTCTTGAGGACTCCTGTCCTGTTGTACTTGTTCTCTTTTTGTTTTGTGTTCCCTGCTCTAGGGGACCTCCTCGCTCACGACCTGCCCCAGCCGTGGGAGAGGCTGAAGATAAAGAGAATCAACAAGCAGCCAATGGTCCAAACCAGCCATCTGCTCGCCGTGGATACCGGCGCCCGTACAACTATCGGCGTCGTCCCCGTCCTCCTAATGCTCCTTCACAAGATGGCAAAGAGGTGAATCCAGCCAGCTGAGGGCTTACTGCCAGATTATCCTTAATCGTGTCAAACTTTAATATTCTTTTTTATTCTAAGAGTGGTTTTATAATCTGACACTGAAATATATATGGTATGTGTTAAAAAATATGTGTAAAATATAAGTCTTATTATAGTAACATTTATATAAAATAATACTTGTTTATATTAACACTTTGCTTAAGATCCATGTGTGTGTATGTACATGTATATATATATGTGTGTGTGTATGTATAATATATATATATAGAGAGGGAGAGAGAGAGCCCGTATATCCTGTACGTAACACAAACCAAATATTTGAATTTAAATTAACATTCTCTGAAAGAATTACCCATGCTAGTGGGAATTCAGAGCTAAAATGTTTAGGGCTGTCCAAAACAAAAGACAGAATTTACAGAGAAGGACCTGCCTCTAAGAGTGTGTGGAAAGTATATCGTAGACTTCTTTTAGGGAGAATAGTGGTGTTGTCATTTGGAAGCTCGTATTGACTCACACTGAAGTATAGTTAAAATTTTGCACAGTGATTTGCCTTCAACTTTTGGAAGATTCCAAAAGTTAGAAGGTTCCAACTTTTGAGAACTTTTAGTCTTCAACTCTCCACTCTCACCCGAATTGACTGATTTCTGGTTTGTGGTGGTTTCTTGATTTAGACCAAGGCAGGTGAAGCGCCATCTGAGAACCCTGCTCCAGCCACCGAGCAGAGCAGTGCTGAGTAACACCAGGCTCCCCAGGCACCTTCACCATCGGTAGGTAAGAGCTTGGGCAGCCCAGGCATGAGTTGATATTTTCTTTTAAATAGCATTATTTCTCAACAATAGTACAGGGCAGTCTAAAGTCATTCTGTGATTCACCGGAGTCAGCCCCTCATCTGAAGACAGTGGTTTTGATGGTTAAATATCTCCATGATTGACATTTTCCTGCTAGGCTTTGGGCGCACAAACATTCAGGCAGAGTTAATGAGAGTCAAATTCTTTTTTTCTAGAAACAGTTTTAACTATTACAGTATTAATATGGTATACCACTTGAGAAAACTTTTGAAGGTTTTGCTTTTGTGACACCTAGTGGCCAGTTTGATAATTTTAGCATGCTTGACAAGGTCTCATTTTAATAACAGGAGACTGTAATCTGAAGAATAAGCTAGAGTGGTTTTTTCCTTTCTTTTTAACCAACACTGTTTATTTGGAGGCAGTGCAGTATATAATGTGTGTGAGCCAAGAAGTTTATGTATCCAGTCCAGGATCTACTAATTTGCTAGGTGATCCTGAGCAGTTTGTTTATCTTCTGCCTCATAATGTCTGCTGCTGGTAAAATGGGGACACTAACTAGACACAGCCACTAAGGTTGTTGCAAAGATTTAGTGAGATGACACACATGAAATGCTTAAACAGGGCATGGTACTGAATAACCTCTTTATAAAGGTTAGCTTGTTATCTTATTGTGATTCCACTATGTGTGCTGACTACACATTGAAGTAATGTGTAGTTTGCAAATCTATAGAAGATACATGTGTCGATTTTGTTCAGAGCTTCTGAAATATTGTTTTTTGAATTCTATAAAAAACATCATTTTTGCCATTTTATTTTTTAACTATTGGTCATTTTGTCACTCTTTATAAATTTGATTTTAATTTTTTTCAGGTGGCCTAAAGAATTAATGACCATTCGAAAAATCAAAAAGCAGACGAGGACCTTACCAACACCAAAGAAACATCCAAGCAATGAAGTGGAAAACTAATAACTCAAGATGTGGATATTGGAATGTTTACTATTCTTCATGAAACAAGTATAAAAGGAGAATGTCAGCCAATTTTTCCAGCAATTTTTCTGGGAATGCCTGCACAGAAGACAAGAGAGCAACCTCCCCAGTTTCAGCAACCACTAGGTTTATATTTTTTTCCTGGTTTTTACTGTTTTGGTAATATGAATTGAAAGAAGAAATATTAATACCACATGGGGTGTACCCCTACCAAAGAAATCCGAAATATATAGTAAATGCTTTTTTTTCCTTTTCTGTTCATTTTGGATGCTGGTGCTAAACTTCCAAGTGTCATGATTTAAAAAGAAATTTTATGCCCTTATTTATTTCTAGGATGAGGGGAGTATAACATTTTTGCTTTCTTATGTGACTCTCTTTGAAAATGTGCAGTATGAAGTTCCTCAAAAATAAAATTTTTACGCTTGAAAGGAAAAGAGAGATTACTGGAATATGTTTTTCTATTGTAGCACAGGTTTCGTCTTTTTCCCCCACTTTATTCACTTAACAGTAAACCAAAAGCCAAACGTTAACATGCATTAGTGTTGTTTAATAAGCGTAGGCATCTA
This sequence comes from Rousettus aegyptiacus, assembly GCF_014176215.1. Classification (NCBI taxonomy): domain Eukaryota; kingdom Metazoa; phylum Chordata; class Mammalia; order Chiroptera; family Pteropodidae; genus Rousettus; species Rousettus aegyptiacus. Next base: position 153,883,120 of record NW_023416295.1, read on the forward strand.
AATTTGAGATAGTGGAAAATGGGATTCCTTTTGGAATGTGCACCAGAAATGAACAAGATCATGTCTGAGTTCTGTGGTAGGCACACTTGGTTTGGTACTCTGTGTTTTTTGAGTAATCTTTGTTGAGGTCAACAGTTTCCCTTAGATTAATGGAGAAGTTAGTAGTTCCAACATCCTTGAACTTCCAACCCGAGGTTGTGTTGTGTGTGTGTGTTTTAGAAAGAGGAAGTGGGGCTCTTAGTAATTGTGCTACAAATTTCTTTCACCAGGGACTGACTAGATGATGCCCCCAGGCTGAGAAACTACAGAATATGTCAGTGCTATGTAGATACTTCTCAGATACATTGTACCTTTCAAATGATTTCTCGCTTAAGTCAAGTACATATTGACCCTAGGTTTGTGTCAAGCACCATTCTAGTGGTTAGGAGGGAACAAATGAACAAAAGACTAGTCCCGATAAGCTTATGTTTTAATGGGTGAATATAAGCTAATATGTAAATAAATGTAAAATTTAATGCTAAATGGCAATGAATGTTAGAAGAGAAAGTAAAACATGGTAAAGGGATAGAGATTGGCATTATTGCAGGAGGTGTGTTTATTTTAACTGGGGCGGTTTGGGGGGAGGGGGATATCTTCTTCTAAAAGACAAGAGAATGTATAACTGTCCTGAGGTGGAAGAGCAGTAACCTCTGGAATATCTGGAGAGAAGCATTCCAGGCAAGGGGAGCAGATGCAGACTCTAAGGAGGGACCACACTTGGCCTTAAGAAATGGCAAGCGGAGAAAGTGGATTCTTCAAGAAACTGGTATTGCCTTGCAAGTTTAAGAAGAAATGAAAATTGGTAATGTACACTGGCGAAAATACTCAAAGGTATAAAGAAACTTTTCATTAAAAAAAGTTCAGTTGGCACATTTAAAAAAAAAATATGTTTCAGATATTTTTGCGAGTCCGCACATGTGAATGTGTGTGTGTAAAAATGGCAAATTATGCAAATTTAGGGAGAGGGAAGGGGTTTTGTGATTTCTCTAACAACTAACATTAGATATATCTGTTTTTAAAATTCTATGGGTAATGTTACTATACTGTCTTGTCTAGCCAGTCCTATCTTTTCTAACTTTCCCTTCTCTTGCTCATTTTAGAGCAATATTTTTAATGGAGTATTTCAAACATTTATCAGTTGTCTTAAAAAATGTACCATATACTTTTTGGCACTGACTTTTTTCCACCAAATATTTTTACTGTTCTATTATCAGTATGTACAGTCATTTGGGTGCCTATTACTTGTCAAGAGTGATGCTGGACACTTTCATATCACAAAAAGTCAAATCACAACAGTACTGTAGAGGGTCTTGCATTTATTGCAAAGAGGCAATTTTTGAAAGTACTTTTGCTCTTAGTGGGGTATAAAAATGGACATAGAAAAGCTGATAATTTGTGATTTCGAAGTAATAAAGTTCCTTAATTCTTAGAGCTGACACATACAAAAGTTTCTGGGAGATAATGGTTGAAGATGAAAAAATTTATTGACTTTAAAGAAGTGATTTTGTATATTATGGCATAAATTATCTTGTTTAACGAAAAATCTAGAGAGGAAATAGGTGCCAGTCTAAATCTGAAAATTAGGTGAACTCGTTAGTGGCAAGGGTAAGGCTTTATTACTTCATCGTCTTCTCAGCATGTCATCTGATAAACTAGTTTCAGAATCACCCAGATTTTCAGAATAGGGATGGAAAGCTGTACAGTACATTAAAAAAATGCATGTTCTTCACAGTATCTGTCCTCTGTTCCTCATAAACTGTTACAAGGATTAAACAAGATGATGAATCTGAAAATATGTTGAGACTACAGTCTAAGACGATCACTTATTTTCTGATCTGTTTCACATATTTGAAAGACATGTGCCAGGCACTTTGCTAGGGTCTAGATATAGTGAAATTGTGATCTCTGCACTCGGGGAAAATATAACTTCATAGAAGAAACAGATGTTTTTGTTTGTTCATTTGTTTGTTTTTAAACAAATGAGAACTACTGTGAGTGCCAAGAAGACAGGAAGGACAGTATGTAGTTGATTTGAAGTGAAGGTCAGGGAACACTTCTTGGAAGTGAGTTGAATCCTAAAGAAATAGGAGCAATTATTAGGTAAGTTATTGGGGAGAAGATAAGTTAAGCGTGGGAAACAGCACAAAATGCTTGTGGGGTGGGAGGGCTTAATACTTGTTTATCTTTTGTTACTGTTTTAGGGAATATGAATAGTATGACTGGAAGATACAGAAAGATTAAAAGGAAGAAGGTGTTTATGGATTGTGCAATCATTAAGTGATTTCATTCTGCAATAAAAATTTAAATGGGAAGTATTACATGACACAACTTGCTTGCTGGGGAGATCATTCTGGCAGCAACATGAAAGACTAGAGGGAGGGAGAGACTGAACAATGGAGTCCGGTCAGGCGAGAAAAGAGGGCATCAGTTCAGACAATGGAAAAGAGGAAAGAGGGATGATAGAAATTTAGAAGACAGAAGGACGTAGATGCCATTTGATGGGGCGGAATGGGATGAAAAGGATGATAAGAATCAATATAACATTTCTGAGCTTTCTGATTTGCAGTTAAGTGGATGTAGTACTCAACTTGAAGCTTATACCCCCTTAGGGAGACAGGTAACTAGAAAATCATATTCAGAAAGTGTTTATCAATTAGTAAATAGTAATTAGTTTATCAATTAGTAAATAATTCTCTTTAGAGAATTATCTTAATGACATGTATTCAAATCCTACTTTTACCATTATTAATGAGGTAGGTAGAAATTTTTTTCATTGTTTTTTTTATTAACTTCTAGTCAACCATATTTCTATAGTGTAGCCAGAAAGGTATACATCAGAGATTTGACTCAGAATTATTTTTAATGTTTTTTTCTGAAGGGGACTGAAATAAACAATATAAACATTTTAAAATTATATTCCACCATAGATTGCACAAGTATACATTAGTAAGAATCTGTTATTATTAATACCATCATAATAATATGGCAATTATTTCTGTGGTGCTTTGGATTTTTGAGAAGTACTTTCAAATATATTATTTGAATTACTCAACAACATCTCCAGGGTAGATATTTTTAAGCTCCATTTTCTGAGTAAATAAATTGAGGGTTAGAGAAGTTAAGTCATATTTTTTACTTAGTGTGAGGAAAAGCTTTTCCGATAATCAGAGTTGTTATGAATGGAACAAGCTACCTGGTAGCAGGTCTTCAGCACTGATAAAGTTGAAACAATGCTGAGTGATTACACGGCAGAGATGACCTGCTGTGGGAAATGGCTCCAGGAGGCAAGAATTCGAACCAGATGAGTTTTCGTGTTCGAGGCTCATAGAGTCAAGGGATGTGAAACTTGACGAGGACCTGGGGCTCATTTACTCCAACCTCTTCATTTTACCAGTGAAAGAACTGAGGCCCAGAAAGGTAAACCTGTGCAAGTTGATGTAAGCTATAGAAATAACTGACTGATTCTGTGTCTTGAGGAAGGGAGAAAAAGGGGAAGAAGAATGAGGGGAGCGTATGGCTGGCATGATGTCTTGTAATATTACATTTCCTCCAGGATAAGTATGAATATTCTTTACCAGAGAAAAGTAGTTGGCAAGTGAGAGATTTCTTTTATGGTCAACAGCATTTCTTGACCTCAGTACTATTTGCAGGAAACAGGTAATACAAAGAGGTATGAGGTATGGACCTTATACTAACAGCTCTTCCAAGCAACGTGTGGTCTCCAGAATAATGGCCCCCCCAAGAGTTCATACCCTAATTGTCATAACCCATAATTATGTTACCTCACATGGCAGAAGGGACTTCACAGATGTGACTAACATTGTGGAGCTTCAGGTGGGAAATTATCCTGTGGGCCCAATCTAATTGATGACGTGAGTTCATACTTAGAAGTAGAGAAACTTTCCCAGCAGTGGCTAGAGGAAGAGGTATAACAATGGAAGAGGGGTCGAAGAAATACACACAATGTGAGAAGGACTAGACTGGCCATTACAGGCCTTGAAGGTGGAGAAAGGTGTTCATGAGCCAAGAAGTGTGCGGCCTCTGGAAGCTGGAAAAAACAAAGGAATAGATTCTCTCCAAAAGCCTCTGGAAACACAGCCCTGCTGACACCTTGATTTTGGCCCAGAGAGAAACCTATGTTGGACTTCTGACCTACAGAATCGTAAGATGATAATTTCATATTGTCTAAGCCACCAAGTTTGTGGAATTTATTACATCATCAGCAGAAAACCATTACACAATGTAAAAAAGAAACATCTTCATGGATAGTTAAATGCCCATAATCAACATTCCCTGGAACACACCAAGCTGGGGTAAACCTGAGGATGTCCTGAGAGGAATAGCCCATGTTCTCTTGTCTCTGCTGTTAGTTAGTTGCAGAACCTCTGATTATCTTAAAAATGCTTCCCTCGACTGTCCCTGGGAATTGGTCCTTAAGGCAGTAGACTGACTTCCTCATAAACTTCCACCTACCCAAACCCCAACTCCTGCAGAGAGTCTTCCATTTTCCTGCCCCGGCTTAGATTCCCTCTGCTGATGTCTCCTGTTCTCCCAGTTGCCCAAGATGCCCCATTTAGGTGCTGGGAATTGCTGCTGACTCTATGTGCAGTTTCCATCATGACTGCTCTATTTCCCTGTGCCATGCGAGCCTTGCAGGCAGGCCTCAGCACCCTGCAGAGCCCCTGCTGTTCCCTTTTGTGTTAAATTCCTTTGAAACAGTTCTAAAGCAATGCTACCTAAAGGCTAATAGAGTTTTTGTTTTTTCTTTCATTTTGTGAAATAACTCTACCAGTTGTACTTACGGTCTCCTTTTTTTCCTAGGACTCAGTTATAAATCATGAGGCCTTGGCCAAAGGACCTTAAGAGACATGCAGAAGGCCGAATGAACAAACGACTCTTGTTATTGGGCAAAGCCTTCCTGCTCTGACTCTTCCCCGACCCCCCTCCTTACAATGAATAATTTCCCAGGGATTTTTCCATGCCTCATGCAAATGGATTTCAGGCCTGTCCACCCCACCAAACTTCAAGCTATGATCTCTCACCATTGCAGAATTGTACAAGAGAATTCACTAAACACATGAACAGATTGCTGTTATAGGAATTTAGAGGAGGGTAGAATCTAGTAAGAGTTTGCTTGGGGGAACCACAGAATGAAGAGGTCCCCAGTGTAAATTTCAGTGTGACTCCTACTCCTTAGTACTTAACATGATCAGAGCAAAGAAAGAACATTCAATAAATGCTGATCGAATTAATACTCAGGCAGAAATAACCATCTGATAGACATGAAAGGACTGAAGCATTGCTGAAAATGAGTCAGAGGGCCAGAAATTTAAGACAGGTAATAACTGACATTATAAGAGAAGGAACACTTGGAGAGAAAAGAGAAATAACAGACTTCTAACCACTTTATCTTTGGGTATATAATGTGTGAGACCTCCTGTTCATATCTTCTGTTTAATTAACACTATGTAGTATGAACTCAGGTGTTTCTGTGTCTGAGCATTAAAACTGGAGAGTAAATTTTCACTTCCTCCTCTTCAGAATATGTTATTTAAGCCCTTATGTCCTGAGGTTATAACTTCTATCATTATAATGGTTTCTTGACAATAATGAGATTTTTGAACAGAATTCTCTGTATCAGAATGGCTATCTAGCAGTGTGCTAGGTATTGCAGAAATTACAAAATTAAGTAAGCTACAGTCTTTGCCCTCAAAGAGATTAAGGTGCTTGGGGAAGTAAAGTAAGGGATTACATAATATGGAACTCAGTTTACTTAGTTCATTTGGCTTTTATTAATCAATTATGTCATAAAGGATGGGAATAACAATTGACTAATGAGACTCCATCCTTTTAAAGAAATTGAGGTAAAATTCATATAACAGAAAATGAACCATTAACCATTTTAAAATGTACAATTCAGTGACATTTAGTATGGTTCATCTAATTTTAAAAGAGTTCTGGAAGAAATAAAAATTTCAGTAGAGAAGACCAGAAAACTGAAGCACCTCATTCTCCAAATACTCCACATGGCAATACACCCAGGCTTGTCCTGTTCTCATGGATGTACCCTTCTGCTTGGTACGCTGTCAATGCTGCACAAACTGGTCACCCATTCAAGTTATCGATGACCTGTATTTCTTTCACCGAACTTGTTTTAGGTGTTAATATCTGCTTTGGAATTCCTTTGGCTGTGTGTTTTTTCTTTAGCGTCGCCTGTGATTATAAATTCCATGTGGGCAGGTAGCTATCTATGGTATTTAAAAGCATATGCAACTGACTGGTTACCTAGTTCTGGGATTTTTATTTCCACTTATTCCTTATCCATTCCCTCATGTCATAGCAGTGGTCAATACAATCTGGAGCACCCAGCAAAAGCTTGGGGTTGCCCTTTACCTGGAGGGGAATAATCAAGCTAAATGTCCACTCGTGACCATTTTGAGCACCATGAAGGCGGCTGCTATGGGGTTGAACCTGAGGTGGCGCTGTTGCACTTTATCATGGCTTTCCATTTTCACCTGGACTGACCTCTCTCTCGTACCTGACCATCTACCAATCAATCACCAGAGAAGGAAATGAGTAAGTAGATCAGCAACAAGTCCAGCTTTTACGGTTTCAGCAGAGGTTTCCGGCTGGCAAAAACTGACTGATGAGACTTCGTCCTGTTAAAAAAACTGGCTGATGAGACTTCATCCTTCATCAGTGTGTGGTGAGCCCCGGAAACCTTAGCGCCCACAGACTTCCTTTTGTGGGGAGCCCGTCCAAACTCCATCCTTGGCTGGCAGCCACACCCCACAGTGGGAAGGAGGGACTGGAAAGCATTTCCTCAAGGCTGGCACACCTAGCCTCAAGACTTGGCCAGTTTCATCTGAAACCAGAGTGACGGGAGCAGGGACACGGTAGCGAATCGGGACTTGGGGGTGCCCAAGGATGGGTGGGTGAGGGGAGGAAGCAGCAATGCAACTAGGGGTGGACTTTGGCATTTAGGAAGAAAAAAAGGGAGGAGGCTGAGAATGGGATGGTTGCAAACGCTGTTTGTATTTCATGTGAACAAACAATAATTACTGGGTGAATAAATCTGTGGGTTTTGGCTTCTGTTTTTATCACAAGAGATGGAATTTGCCTCAGCAATTTTGGCAAAGAGCAGCAGCAGCAGCAGCAGCCAGAAAGCCTAGTGATGGGGGGGCCTCTGTGTATTCCTGGGAAGGGGCAGTAGGGAGAAGGAAATAAGGGGGAAAACAAGCAGGGTACGGGAATTAAAAACTTGTTCCAGGCATACATAGTCATTCAGATGTGTGGCCTTAGGCTCACTGTCCTCAGCTTGAGCTTTCTCATCTGTAAAGTAGGATTGTTGTGATATTTAAGTGAGATAATTTCTGTAACCATGCTTACAAACTGTGCAGCATGATATGCTGTTCCTTATTGACCAAATTTCTTTTTTCTCTTATCTTCTATTTTTCTGTCTTTTTCCTTTCCCACTATCAAGCCCTCAACCTCAGCACCATTTTGTCTCCTTTCTCACCTTTTTATTTCTTTGACTGTGGCCTCCTGTTACGAATCCCTTTCCTGTCTGAATTTCTCGTACATTTCAGACCAAGCTTTCTTCCTACTGCTTAGTGAGAGCCATCAGTCGTTGTGGAAACAAAAGGGCTGTAGTGTGTAGCACACCCACACCGAAATGCAACTGGAAACAGGGCTTCGTGCCGTCGCCCTTGCTTACCTCAGGACACTGGACTTTCCACTCACAGCCAGCAGGGGACCAACTAGGTCTCTCGAAGACACACTTCAGGGCCTTTATCACTCCATGAGTGGGCAAAGGCTGCCATAACAAAGGACCACAAACTGAATGTCTCAAACAACAGACATTTATCCTCTCACAGTCCAGGAGGCTAGAAGTCTGAAATCAAGGTGTCGGTAGTGTTGGTTCTTTCTGAGGGCTGTGAGGGAAAGATCTGTTCCAGACCTCTTTCTTGGGTTTGTAGATGGCTGTCTTTATATCATACGGTATCCTTTCTGCATATGCGTCTGCCTTCAAATTTCCCCACTTTTTAAAGACACCGGTCATCTTAAATTGGGGCCCACCCTAATGACCTGCCACATTGATGGCCTTCGTTAACTCCTTATTTCCAAATTAAGTCACTTTCTGAGGTACTTCCAACATTTGAACTTTGGGGCAGCATATTTCAGCTCATAACGATGATGAGTTCTCTAGTTACGCATGCACTCAAAGTCAATTGAGCATCACATCGATTTTAGTTGTCTTCTGCTTTGTTGTCCTACCTTTCCCAAACCCTCACAACCAGCTCCTACAAGCCCTGGGAGCTCTGTGATTCTGCAGCCCTTCTTTATTTTAACCTATGTTATTTTCCTATTGTGATAACAAATTACCCCAAAGTTGGTGGCTTCAAAGAACACAGATTTTTATCTTTCAGTTCCAGAGATCAGAAGTCTGAAGTGGATAGGCAGCTCTAAGGGAGAATCCGTTTGTTTGCCTTTTCCAGCTTCTAGAGACTGCTTGCGTTCCTTGATTTATGACTCCCTTCCTGCTTTCTTATTCCACATTTCAGGATCTCTGTGACACTGGACCTGCTGAATAATCCAGGATAACCTTCCTGTTTCAAAGTCAGCCAGGTGGCTTGCTGGAGAAAGCTTTAAAATTACTAGCTTTTGTCTCTTAATCAGTTGTCGAATGATTTAACCAGATGTACTGTATTACTGGGTTAAAGCAGGCTGTTAAGCTGAGCAACTCCAGGAGATTACTATTTGTGTTTTATTTATCTTATGCTATCAAGTGAATAATGAAAAATATTTGCCAAAGATGGTCATTTGTAGTTTAGAGAAGATGATCCTAAGCACTTTTTTTCCCCCCTCTGATAATAACCAGCTATCAGGACTAATAGTATGTTAAAGTCACCCTAGGTTGTGTAATTAGAGTCAACTTCTCCCAAGTCTCTCAGATAGGACTGGATGGGTCTTAACCAGGGAGAGACCTGTTGACCCTTTGCTTCAATGCTCTACAACATCTCCTTCAGCCTGGACCCAAATTTAGTGCTGCCTCTGGCCAATTAGACGCTACGGCAGCAGGAAAGGACTTGTTTATCTGGGTAGTCAAAACGATGATATTGGCATGTGGTTCAAAGAAGGAGGAAAAGGGCTACGAGAATGCCGAACATCTATCCCGACTACCTCGTTTTCCATCAGATTTATAAGCAGATCTGCAAAGGCAGTCAATATGATCTGAAGCTGCTCTGCCTTCTACCTCTGTGGTCTTTCCATGCAGGTCTTAGTGCCTGACCTCTTTAGTGTCCCCTGGGGCTGATGTCTTAGCATCAGTCAAAATGAGTTCTGATGGAGGAAGAAGAAAGAAACAAAGTAGTCGCTGGCATATCGGTAAAGGCCTGCAATGCCAGTGATGAAAATACAACTGGAATGTGAAGTCACTAGTCTTCAGCCTTGGACACATACAGAGTAGGTTTCTAGAGCCTAGTTCAGATACCAAGGCCTGGCAGGCAGAAGAAACTATGAAAGAATATGCACACTACATATTACAAGAACTAGGATCTTTCTTCTTCTCCTCAGCCCTGCAAAACTTAACCGAGTAAAAGAGATCAAATATGCAGACAGCCTCATGAATGGTGGAAAATTGAAATGAAAGAGCACCAGATGGAGATTCAAGACACACAATACTAGTCTTAACTTGAGTGCTAATTAGCTGTTGGAAGATACCTAAATTCTGTGACTTAGTTTCCTCATCAGTAAGTTATGGAAGTTAGATTTTTTTTGGCTGCTTTCTAAGGGCTTCCTGGTTGTATGCATTTAGAATTCTATGACATTCGTGGAGCACAGATTGCAATTCATAGTGTGCTTGTCAGGGAGAATAAGAAATAGAAGATAGAAGTACTGTTTTATTGTTTCTTTAGCAGGGAGGTATGACTGTAGTGGCACAGAAGATATGGCTACTTCATTTACAATGTAGGAAGAGAACAGCTTTTGATACTGAGAGTTGAACTTGCTGTCTTTGATCTCTTCTTGAAACCCAAGCAGCTCGCATAATGCCAAATTACGTTGATTTCACCACTCCCTGTCTTTCTTGTTCTTATCCACTTTCCATTCTTAGATTGGTCTAAAAATGGATTCATGATCAGGAGGTCCCACATCTCATTAGATCTCTGATTTATTTTCTGACCCTGGGCAAGTTACCTGTTCACTTAGATCTTAGTTGCAATATGAGGTTGTTAAAACAGCCATGGATTATTCTGAAGTAGCTTTCTCTTATAAAATTGAAGATGACTTTGAAGAATAATTCAATTATGCAGGATTGGGAAAAAAGAAATGTAGATTAAACAAATGTCATTTTATAATTATTTATAAATCACCTGCCCTTCACCACAACCAAATTTGTTTTTGTAAGTTTGCTCTTCTAGAACTGATATTAAAATTGGTTATTTTTAGTTTACTGAGTTGACATTAACTGGGAAATAGAGGTGCGTTGACTTAAAAATAAAAGTATGTGCTTAGTTTATCTACAAACTGAGCGGCAATAAAGATTTGATAGTATCAGCAAGGCCACAGGTTGTGGGTTTATAGATATTCAGAAAGCGTGTGAGATAAATTGCTCACAAAAAGAAGTTCAGTGAACCCTGTATAGTACTCTCTGTGCTAGATGAAAGTCCCCATATCTTCATACCCGAGTTATGAGGTTCAACAGTGATATTGGGGGCTGCACCTTTGTGGCTTTTATTTAAACCTCAATCCAATATATTTTGGGTGCCCAGGGAGCAGCGGTCTCTGCAGGTTAGTTATGTAGAAGCATTTATATTAATAGGAATTTAGAGATGTGGTGCTTTGGCTTTTCTCTCCAGGTTCACCAATTCATGGCAACCTGAAAATTGAAACCAGCTTAGAACTGTCAAGGAAAAGAAACTAGGTTCTGACTCTTAGAGCTACAGAATGTGGTGCTCTATAGTCTGTGTACTTAACCAGATATGAGAAAGATTAGTAGTGGCCTTATATTATATTATGGTACTAGATACAGATAGCATGTTTGGCCAGCCTTTAGGACGGCATGTATTGTCCAATCTATTTTAGAATTGATTTTCTTAGAGACAGAACATTCCGTAACATCACCATATTATGTACAAATTCTTGTTTTATGTTTAGAGGCCGTGGAACTTAAATGCTATCATCAACAACAAATGAGACTGAAGTACATGGAAAAATACAAAATATCACTGAAAGAAATGAAAGGAAATCTAAATAGATGGAAAGACATCTTGTGTTCTTAGGTAAAAAGACAATACTGTTATGAAGGCAGTACTCTCCAAATTGATCTGTGTATTTATAATATAATCGCTACCAAAATTCCAAATGTTTTTTTTTCCAGAAGTGGTCAAGTTGATTCTAAATATCATATAGGAACACAAAGAACTTAGAATATCCAAAACAATCTTCAAAAAGAGAACACAGTTGAAAGACTAATACTGAATGATTTTAAAACTTACTACGAAGCCACAGTAATTAAGACAGTGCTATTGATTGGCATAAGGATAGACATATATACCAATGGAATAGAACAGAGAGTCTGAAATTAATTCACATGCCTATGGCCATTTGACTTGTGACAGGGCACCAAAACAATTCATTAGGAGATGAGATTTTTTTTGTTGTTTTGTTTTTGTTTTTTAACAAACTGCCAGAACAACTAGATGTCCTTACACCATATGCAGAAATTAACTATAAAATAGATCAAAGACCTAAATGTAAGAACTAAAGCTATAAAATTCTTGGAAAAAACATAAGCATAACTCTTTGTGCTCTTCAGTTAGGCAAGTTTCTTAGCTATGCTACCAAAAGATATAGATAAATTGGATTTCACCAAAATTAGAAATTATTGTGCTTCAAAGGATAATATCAAAAGTAAAAAAATAACACAAATTGTGAGAAAAGACTGGCAATCATATATCACATAAGAATTTAGTATTCAGAATATATAAAGGATACTTACAATTAACAATAAATGTAAATAGCTCAATTTAAAAAAATGGGTAAAGGATTTTAATAAACATTTCTCCAAAGAAGATATACCGGTGGCTAATGAGCACATGCAAAAATGTATTATTAATCATCAGGGAAATGCAAATCAAAATCTTTATGAGATACCCATTTCACATCAGTTAGAGAGGCTATAATAAAAAAGACAGGAAACAAATGTTAGTGAAAATCAGTAGACGTGGTGAAACTGGACCCCTTAGAAATTGCTGGCGAGAATATAAAATGGTGCAGTCATTTTGGGAAATAGTTGCCAGTTCCTCAAGATTTAAAGAGTTACCACGTGACTCAGAACTCCCATTCCTAGGTATATACCCAAGAGAAATAAAAATATATGTCCGCACAAAATCTTGTATGAGAATGTTTATACTCATGTTATTCATACAGTGAAAAAGTGACAACTATTCCAATCTCCACTACTTGATAAAAAGATAAACAAAAATGGCATATCCATACAATGGAATATTATTCAGCCACAGAAAAGGATGAAGTACTGTTTTATGCTACAACATGAATGCGAGGGTTAATTTTATGTGTCAGCTTGACTGGGACCTTTAAGAAATGCCTCGATAGCTGGTAAACATTATTTCTGGGTGTGTCTGGAGGATGTTTCTGGAAAAGATTAGCATCGGAATCAGTAGGCTGAGTAAAGAAGATCTGCCCTCACAGTGTGAGTGGGCATCAGCCAATGCACTGGTGCCTGGATAGAACAAAAAGGCAAAGAAAGGGTAAATTCTCTCTCTTTTGGAGCTGCGACTTTTATCTTTTCCTGCTCTTTGACACTGGAGCTCCTGGTTCTCTGGGCTCGGACTCTAGGACTAAAACAGTGGCCCCTGGTTTTCAGGCCTTCAGCCTTGGACTGAATCATAACACCTGCTTTCCCTATTTTCTAGATGGCAGATGGCAGATTGTGGGACTCCATTACCTCATGAGCCAATTCCTATACTAAATCTCCTCAATATATATATGCATGTTCTATAGATTCTGTTTCTCTAGAAAACCCTTAGTAGTACAGTGGATGAACCTTGCAAACATGCTAAGGTGAAAGAAGTCAGGCACAAAAGGCCACGAATTTATATGAAATGTCCAAAATAGGCTAATCCATAAAGACGGAAAAGAGACTAGTGATTGCCAGGGCTTGGGGGCAGGGAGTAGGCATTGGAAGTGACTGCTATTGGTACCAGTTTCTTTTTGGAGATGAAAATATTCTAAAATTAGATTGCACAACTTTACGAATATACTAAAAACCACCAACTTGTGCATTTTAAAAAGGTGAATTTTATGGTATGTAAATTATATATCAATCAAAAAACCAAAAGCAATATTAAAGGTCATTTTAATTTAAAGGAAAAAAAATGTTTACGAGAATCTACTAGGGAGGAGGTATAGGACAATGTAAGCACAGAGATTCTAAAGCCACGTGACCTGGGTTCAAGTTCCAAATCCCTGCTTACTAGCTGTGTGATCTGGAGGAAGTTATTTAACCTCTCTGTGACCCGCTTTCTTTATCTATGTGTAAAGTGCATTATCTATGTGTAAAGAGCAGTGCCTAACGCATGGCAAGTGCTACATAAATGTCCCTTTAACTATATGCCATTAAATGTCCTGGGCCACGGTAGGAAGCAAAAACCAGGATCAAGGAAACTGTGCTGAATGTAAATGTCGGTTAAGGAGGAGAACAGGGTGGAGTCTGAAGCAGATTGCTATATTTAGTTTACTGTTTGAACTCTACTCCATCTGACTCACACGATGAATGGGTGTAGTGGAAAAGGAGGGAGGAATAACGTGGACTGAGGATACAATACCTAAATTTAACCTTTTTCCCAGGGTCCTGGAAAAAAGGTCCTAAAATATGTTATGGGAGACACAGAGGATGAAACCAGAGCAACGGGTCATGAATAGTACTTTATATATTTTTGTTGTTCATAAATAAATATTAGGCGAAAACATCTGAGGGTTTACTTCTGGAATTTCGACACTAAACTCATCATCTTTGTTCTCTTGTCTTTACTGAAGTCTTTGTTGCCTTTTTATTTAAAAAAGTAAGATGAAACAAAAATTTAAAGTTCATGTCATTGTCACATTTTGATTCCGAGGGCAAATCAAGAACCCAAGAAAGTGTGGCCTGTAGTTTTTATTTTTTATTATTTATGTATACACACACACACACATATATACATTAGCAATATCCATTTCCCTTTGCTTTGAACTGCTTTCTGCATCTTTGTAGAGATATGCACACACTTCTTTATTTTTCTGTAGATCTTGCTCTTTCTGTTGACCGCTAATAGAGATTCTACTAGAAGGACTAGATTACATCTCCATTTTGAGGGATAGATATAAGGTGTTAAATTTCTCACTTAATAGGACAGAGAAACACTGTCGTCTACCTTTCTTTTGGTTTTACACTTCTGACCTCTATATAAATATATTTTATATGTTCTTGGCTTCATCACGCTTGTGGTTTCTTGAATGTTTTCCAGTGAATGTCTATAAATAATTACAATACTATAAATTTTTACTCTTTATATATTTCACAATCCTTTACATAACAACTCTCTGACAAAGAGATGTTGATTGACTTGCTTAAGGTCACATGCAGGACGCTGCTGACCCAAGACTATAAATAAATTTTATGACTCCTTTGCCTGTATTAGGAGAGGACTCTTCCCTTTCACTGTACATTTCTCCTAGAACTTTCTATTGGGAAATAATCTAGGTGAGGAAAATATGGCAAATTCCAGGGCAGGAGGCAGCTGAAGCCAAAGTGAAGATTGTTGCCAGGGCCTCATTACACTGCAGTTCACGCTGGTACAAAAATAGCATTATTTATTTGATCTCAGATTCTTCCTCAAAGTTCATTTCATATCACCTCTCTTTAGATGCATTAACCTTTGTTTCCCTAAAAATCATTAGTAGTGATATATGAGAGGAGAAAAAGTATGGTCAACAAATGATAGGACAATGAACAGAGTTGGTTTGAAATTCTCTGAAATATCAAAACCTTGGTAACAGTTTGACAGTCTTTTCATATATGTTTTATCTCATTTGTCTTGGAATGTCTCTGGTTAGGCAGTGCAGGATTATGATGATCCATTATGTTATAGATTAAGAATTAAAACCCAGGGAAGTGACAAAAATTGCCCCAAATGACACAGAAACAGAGAAAGAGAGAGAGAAAGAGAGAGAGAGAGAGAGAGAGAGAGAGAGAGAGAGAGAGACAGACAGAGACAGAGACAGAGAGACAGAGAGAGACAGAGAGAGAGACAGAGAGACAGAGAGACAGAGACACCAAAACGTGGTGGCCAATGTAGGACCTTATCTCTTTATTCATTAAATTAGAACCCCATGAATTTCCTCTATATTAATGAGAAAGGAAGATAATAAGGGCTTAAGGCAGAGTTCCTAAACTTGGTTGCATATTGGAATTAACCTTGGGAGCATTAAACAATTCCCAGGACCAGGTTCCCATTCCCAGAGAGTCTGATTCTGACTTAATTGATGCATCCCAGGCATTGAGACTGAAAAATGTCCTCAAGGAGAAGTACATTGGTTTAAGTTTGGGGAGTTAGTGTCTAGAAAAGAATTCCAAAATCTGCTACATCCATTTTTATTGTATGTGATATTTTAAATTAAAATACTCTGAAATAGTTTATAAAAAAGAACAGGAAAGTCAAAAATTTAAGATTTGAAGAAAGCATATACTTTGCAGAGGAAGGTGTGAAAATTATAGTAGAAAACTAAGTAAGATTTACTGTAAGGGTACATTAAACTTAGATCTCAGGAAATAATTCTCTTATTCCCGAAATATGAGTATTCTAATTATGGTATTATATTATGATATTGATGCTGCATAGGATGAAGATCTTGTACAAAAAGAAAGGCCATTTGAAGATCTCATAATTTGATGAATAATAATAATAGGGATTGTTATAGGGATATTTTTATTCCTATAATTATAGAAATATTTAGTAATAGTTATTATTTACTATATGCTAGGTATTGTCTAAGTATCATTTAATTCTTACAATGACTCTGAGTTAGATAATATTGTAAACCTAGTTTAACAGATGAGAAAACTGAGACTTAGGAGAGATTAAGTAATTTGCTCAAGAGCACATAGCTAATTAGTAGCAGAGATGGGAATAGAGGATTTCAGAAATGGGCTGCGCTATGCTTTGAAACTTGTAATAAAAGTTGAAAGTGAGTTGAATCCTAGGAATATGACTTTTTGGCTTTATCTTGGAAGATATATAAAAGACTTCAAGGAAAGAAGTAGCTGAAAACAGCATCTTTCTCATGCATATAAATTCAGAGCAGGGAATTAAAGGACAAAGGGAAATGGCTGAGATTGGGCCAGCTGTTTCGAGGCTGTGTGGCTATGTTAAGATAGGAAGCCAGCTGCAAACATCTACTGAAGAAAATGCATGCCCATACACCTCACACATCCACATTCACACCTTCAGACACACACACACTGATTCTGTACTTTTTGCTCATTGAATTCTTTTCCAATTATTCTCTTTTAATATTTAGCAAGTCCCTTGGTACTTTTGTTGAACTACATCTATGTCAGGGAAACTCAGTTGGAACCCTTGGTTGGGAAAGTAATTATGGTACATAAATGAATTCTCACTAGAAGAGGAGCTTGTAACTATTACCAGTGAAGAACACTCTACTTTCTCATTAATTCTCACTGGAATCCTTTGAGGCAAGTGGGCATGCTTATCTCAGTTGTATAGATTATGAAACCAAGGCTTTACAAGATTGAGATAAATCCATCTGCATCTCTGATTCTGGTCCCTGTGTTCACTCTACTATACCACAGTTTGACAGAGATGATACATTAACTTTGTTTCTGGAAGTTCCAACTGACTGTCTCCCAGGAAGGAAAGATAATACCTTTAGCAAGCAACAAGGAATATTGTGTTAAAATCCAGATCTTCACCTTGACTTTTGACCAAGAGTTTCCTCTTTGAAGCCATAAATCTTGATTTATGGTTTCTCTCTCATCTTTAATTTTGATCAGTAGGTCTTTGGGAAGATTTTTTTTTTTTTGCCTGTCTGTATTTTATCACCCTCAGCTAATTTTCTTTTTCTGATATGTTTGTTTTCCAATCGTTCTGCCTTCCAGCCTTTCTTCCTTTCCATTTTCTCTTTATAAAATAATTAAGACAATTTAGTCATGCTTGATTGGAATAGTTATGTGACTACCTCCCAACCTGGGAGCCAGGTAAAGAAGGGAAGGAGGAAGAGAGAGACTAATACATATTGGTAGTCTGTAATAGGTCTGGCACTATGCTAGGTATTTTACATAAATTATTCCATATGACTTTCAACTGTCTTGGAAGGTAATATCATTGTCTTCACTTTGCAGATGGAAAAACAGAGGCTCGGAAAGTTAGAATAACAGCCATAATGTGTGGTAGAACTGAAAAGCTCAACTCCACGTCTCCTTCTCTTCCCACCACCCCTTAGGAAATTGTAGGCGGGGCAGGGACAGCAACGAAAACTTGTGAGATACTAGGGCTCCCATGATCTGGGGAGGAAGATGAAAGTCTAAGCAAGCCTTCAGAATTTGAGAGAGACAAGGTAGAATAACTGGTGAGGGGACTTGGCAGGTGGCCTGCCCCTTTTCTGGTGTGATTCATTTCCTGCTGCTCTCTGTAGTTCTTCACTGGCCTCAGGAAAGAAACAGGTGTCCTGGTCTTTAAATTAGGAAGAGGAGAAATGGCAAGGTCAGATGATATGCCTTCAGATACTTGACAAACTACCCACCACCAAACTAGAACTAAAACTTCAGAGCTCTTACTCTGTTACAGCACCAGGTCAGGGCTGATTCCACTTCCTCCAGGTCCCAGGCCACCCAACTCCGTCTGAAACACACTCACCTACTCCTGAGGCAGGAATCTGCTGTTTGCTCATGACTGTGCAGAATGAGACAGTTAAGTGTTCTCAGAAGTGTCTTTTTCACCTTGCCAGGCATTTGTTTTTGTTTATCTGGGATTACATTTTATGTTTAGAATCTTTACAGTAACACACCCTGTATGACATAGTCCTGAGGTAAACAGCAGCTGAGTTGATTTCCTGATTGTGAAAGCAGCTGCCCATTCGTCCCTCTGCCTGCCTGGGTTTGGTGCTCATTCATCAGAGAGTGAGAACTGTGTGTGTGTGTGCCATACACATGTGTCTGAGTGTGAAACCCTTTGCAGTCAGTCTTCCTTCCATCCTCCTCAGCCGGGGTCCTCCTCTCTGCCAGAGGGCAGTGTACTAGAATAGGCCGGAGGAGAGGCCAGCAAACAGAATCAATCTCCTCATTTATGAGGGGAAATGCCAAAAGATTTTTAATGTACCAGAAGTCCTCCCTTAGAAGGAAAAGCCGAGCAGGACGAGTTGCAAAGAAGGAAACTGGTTCTTGGAAATATAATGTGACTGACAACAGTAGGAACACGGCGTTTAAAGAAGTCTGGAGAGCAGCAAGTGCAGACGACTTCCGGAGTGTCAATCAGGTAAGAGAAAGGAGACATGGACAGAGCAGAGGTAAATTTGTGTTGAGATGGGGATGTCCTTTGTGTATTCTTGACTTTTCCCTGGTCTCGATAGTCCTTATACTGAGCTGGGGAAATTGTTGTTGATTAGTAATCCCAGGAAAAGAAAATAATCAAAAGGAGAATATCTAATTTAAGATATATTATTTCTAAGTCAGACAGAGAAAGATGGATACCACATGATTTCATTTATATGTGGAATCTAACAAGCAAAATAAATGAAGAAACAAAACAGAAACAAACAAACTTACAGAGAACATTTTGACGGTCGTCAGATGGGAAGGAGAGTGGGAAGGATGGGTAAAAAAGGAGAAGGAATTAAGATGTACAATCGCCAGTTGTAAAAACAGTAATGGGGATGTAAAGTATGGCGTAGGGAACATAATCAGTAATACTGCAATAACTGTGTATGGTGTCAGATGGGTACTAGGCTTATCAGGGTGATCACTTTGTAAGTTATAGAAATGTCTAATCTATGTCGTATACCTGAAGATAATATAATATTGTACATCAGCTGTAATTGAAAAATAGAAAAATAAAGAAAAGCAGTTCTTGACCTTTTGGGGGATCACATTTCATTTGAGAATCTCATGAAAGCTAAAGAACATCTGCTTTAGTATATGTGCTGCTGAACCAAACACGAGAACATCTGCTTTAAAAATATGGAAATATGAATGAAAATATACTTTTGGGCTGAAGGTTAAGGTTTCGGTAAAGGCTCTTTTGATGACAAAAATAAATAACCCAACAAATAATATTAACTAAAAAAAGATATATTATTTTGGGGGTTTTGAGGTTCCCATATAGTACAATGATGCAGAATTATGGAATCAGGAACATAGGAAATAGAATGATAATTATAATGAAAATAAAATGTCTTGAATTTGCATAATACCTCAAAGGAAATAAAATGTGTTCATCTATGTGATCGTATTCAAAATCTGATGTTGCTTGTAGTGTTCGTGAGCATGCGGTTCCTATCTACATACATATTACGGGGCTTGTTTGTCTTGCAACCACTTAGCTCCTTTACAGAGCAAACTTTTCCCAAGGAGCCAAGACACAAATCAGTCTTCCTCATCTCTATTGATACACAATAGAGATGCATATTATCATCTGTGTTTCAGGCATTCTTGCAGACAGGTAAAAATAAGAAGCAAGAAAAGCTGATAATCCTTGATTTTATTGTCAAAAGATCTTTATTTAAACAGTGTCAGGACTCCAGCCACCATGGCAGAGCCGCTTTTCCAAAATACGAATAACTATTCAAAGTGCATTTCAGGCCCTGGGTCTCTAGTCTTTAGGAAGGTGGGAAAGGGTGAAGATCAGAACAATCACAATCCCTCCACATCTGAGAAGGACAGGAGGACAAGGAATTCCCTCTGGGTAATCTCCTCCCTTTTTGTCTCATTCACACTAGGATGTATCACCAAACATAAAGCAAGTAATCTATACAAGTCTGATTCTCCAGATTTAGAGAAGGTCACCTCTTCAGCATGCCCTTCCATTCAACTCTTTGTCTTTTCACAAGTTTGCTTCAGTAGAAAGGTGGAGCCTGTGGCGCTGCGTGATGCAGCATGGCCATCTTAATTCTAAGGCCGGTGCTCTGTCCTCTGGGAGTTCTGGCCCGTTCCTGACCCTCAGGCTCACAGTGAAAGACTATTAGCTCTGGAAACTAGGTCTTTCTCTCAAAAAGCAGAAGATAGAAATAAGATTGGGATCAGATACAAGAAAATGAACAAATAAAATAATGCAAGATTTCATAATTTGGCAAGTACTGGAAAAAATTCTAATTTGACCCTTATTTTCAAAATATATTTTGAGGGCAGACATTCAGACATTATCCGTCCTCCTATCAGAACATAGAGGACACACTTAGAGGCAGATTCTACTCAACTCTTCTTTCTAATTTATGATATATTTGTTGGTGGAATTTGGTTTCAGCATTATGGTTTTTATGATTCTTTTGGACCATTTGGATTCTGACATAAATCTTTCTTGACACCGTTGGTCCTGTCCATTTGAGTGACAAGTAGATACATGCAGTAAAGTAGTTTAAGGAACATTGGGTTTGAACTTAAAAGGGTGGGGTATGGAATTTTGCTCTTTTCTCTGCCACTTGCTGTTTTGTTTTGTTTTGTTTTGTTTTTCTTTTAATGTTGGCTAAATCAGTGTCCTCCTAGCATAATACTTGGCACATAGTAGTTGTTCAGTATATGTTTATTGGGTCTGAAAACAGAGGAATGACAGCTTGTTTTTCAGAATGTTGAAATAAGTAATTCTGGAATCCTCTAGATCTGAGTGGTTCTCTATCTTGCTTCCAACCTAACATGTTCATTCCATTGAGAGTTTTTATTTTGTTTTTGTTTTTGTTTTGCTAAATAGCTCAAGGGTAAGGATGAAAGCAGGTGGAGAAGAGAAAACTGAGCAGGAAGGCAGACTTTTTCTGGGGGCTGCTACCTTCATATATTTTATACTCCTCACTTTGTCTTTGCGTCCTCTACCCCATAGCTATTAATAATTATGTTAACCCAGTGTGACATTCATCTAGGAAGGTGGGTCACTTGTCTGTATAAAAAGAATATGGTTGGCAGGTCTATTTGTGATGCAGGCAGTAACGTTGAGGGTGAAGCTGGTGTAATAGATTTAATCACACCTTATGGGAATGGGACCAGATGTTATACAGAGGTCAATGAAGGGATTTCTCACAACATATAGGTAGACAATGCACAAGAGGATAAATTTAATTTTTAGTTTTATTTGTAGATGCATTTCGGTAAGAAGAGTTTCTTTTGAATACTCATGGGCAAATTGCTGATTATGTCTGGGTGACTATTTTGTGCTAACTGAACAGAAATGACTACTGAGAGTTGTGTTATTGTTGCAGACAGAACTGTCTTTATTATAAAACAGATGCGGAGATGCAGTGTGGCATTGTGCTTGCAAGCATTCTGAGGTTGTATAAGAGTTCGTAGAGTTAATTTTAATATTTAGTTCAATTCTAGATATAATCATTAACTTTTATGGTCTCCAAATTCTACTCTTGCAAAAATTTAGGAGGGGACTTTACCTCCCATTTCTTCCTTCTCTTCCTTCTTCCTTCTTCTTCATTATGCTATTCTTCTCTCTAGATTCTTAATTCAGGAGGGGAGCTAACCTTAATACGCTAACAGAAAGTAAAAAAAAAAAAAACTGAGAAGAGAAAATATAAGGAATTACAATCACAAGTGAGACAATAATATTGTTTTAATTAGAACCCTGCCTAAAGAGATTTAGCACTGTAGATATGTATAAATTGTGGGCAAGCTATGTACGTATTGTCCAACTGTCAAATATAGTTATCAGAATAAATGATTTCACAATTTCACTGTATTCTTGATTCCAATGCTCTGAATTTAGTAATGTATTGCAATAAAGTGAGAACTTGAACTCTACCAATGATTTATTCATTGTCTCTATTACCATTGTATAAAAATAAAATTAAATGTTTTATTTTGAAAAAAGTAATACACAGCAAAGAAAATCAGACCTGCTTAAGGACTATAAGAAAGGTAGATCTTTTCCACATAACTCATGCACCACAGCTGCTCAAACAGGTGCTGTGAACATGGACTTGAGCACTGGAGCAGGAGTCTTAGGTAGAAGGGGAGTCTTTAAAAATATGTTGAAAAACAATGGCATGACAAGATGAGGCATGTGGGATAATGTTTTATATACTTAAGGATTTTGCAATCCAGTTAAGAGACAAGCAGTGCCAACATACGTGTTTTTTTGTTGTTGTTGTTGTTGTTGTTGTTTTTTTTAACACAGTGAGAAAACTCTCTAGATGTAATTGAAGGGGACAGAATATTGGTCACATCACATAGAAATGTTGCTCAGGAACGTTCTCCTAATCATCAGATGGGTTAGTATCTAACCCATAGGAAGAGTCATCCTAGAAGGTTTTGGCATTAAGGCATTCCTTTTTTCAGCTTGACACAGAGTGGGGAGGAAAAATCATGTGGTTATTGAATGTTCTTTGCAGGGAGAAAAAAAATGTACAGAGAAATATTATTGTTATAAGTGAATATGAGTATCTTCTAATAGAAGCGCTTTGGTGGGCTCTGTGAGGTAAGGGTTCCTGTATGGGCTTTCATGGATATGTGGGTATGGCTGGTGTTTATACCTTAAAATTTCTAATCATGTGGTATATCCCACAGATCTCTAGCCAAACTGCAATCTTTGGAAAGAGCTTATTGTACAAATAGCTGCAAAGCAGCTTATTGAGTGGGACTCGCCACAGCATACCTTTGCTTTCTTGCTCCAGCATCCCATTTCATTTCATCCAGCAACCTTAACCTATCAATGCACAAGTAAAATGCTTTTCAGAAAATGCCATTAAAACTCATATTGTATCCAAAGGTGGATGCTCTGTAATAAGTGTGATATCCAGGTTCAGGGTATTAGAAACATGGATACAAGCCATTGGGTGCACGTATGTCTGGCCACATGCCTGTAGTTGAGAGTAGCCCACCATGAACAGTTCTTTGTGGGGATACACATACACAGAGGGCTTTAAGTGACTTCCTTCAAAGTGCTCTTACTGGGTGTGTGGCGTGGTTTCTGGGCAGAGCTTACACGTTTGAGCTGGCTGCTCACTTGACCTTTGTTCTACTCGTACTATGGTAAGAGAGATTATGCTCACAGAATTACTCCTCAGAGAGTCAAACTAATTAAGCTGGCTGTTCCCTGAATGAAAATAATTACATTTGATAAGGCACTGGAAAGGAAGTAAGAGGAAAGGAAAATAAGAATGAGAATGGCAGTGAGAAATTTTCAAATAGCTTCGAATTCCCCTGGCTGAGCTAATGCTTATTTTTAAGACCTTCTCCTTCACTCCACTCTTTCAAGGTTCTGTGTTTCTTGCTTGATTATTAGTTTTTTTCCTTTCATGTGGTCTTGTGGAATTGTGAAAACTTTCTCAACTACCTTTAACCTTGCCTTTTTGGCTTACAAACTAAATGAGATTCTGCTGTCTTATTATTCACTGACTTCATAGATACCTTGCTATGTACAAGCCCAGAGGTAACAATTTCCCTATCCTCTCTGCAATTTTTCTCCTTCTGGCTATTCCTCTGTTTACTTGGGCTTCATTCAACCAATCACACATCTCTCTTTTGAGTTGTAGGAAAGTTATTTAACTCTCATCTACCCGTACAAGTTCATGGAGCTCCAGGGACAGCGAAAAGGGAGCTCGTCTGGAGTTTGGAAACTTCTTTACATATGTTTCAGGCACTAAAAGACTTTGCCCCAATAAGTAGCATTGACAAGATCAGGGCTGTACTTGCTGTATAAAAGAAGAAAATGCCAGAAAAAATAAATTTCTTCCAGCTTGAACATCAGGTAGATGAACAGAGATAAATGTGTGGATCAGAGTTCCAGGTAGCCATGTACTTAACACCTAGTAATGTATAAATGTGTTTAAGATTCTCTGTGGGCTCCATTTTATTTATTTATTTTTCAGAACAACTCAATCCTTGGGAATTATTCTCAGCTGTGCTCCGTGCATTGTCTATGGCTCAAGCTTAGACGTGGACAGTTTTGGGGCAATGGGAGATGAAAAGGACATGATACAGGAATGCAGTCTCAATGACAAGTTGTGTAGTAAGTACAGACACCACAGATGTCTATCTTCTGATTTAAGGATTATGGAGACTAGGATCTGGATAAATTCTAGGAGGAGAATGACTTGATTTTTAGTAGAAATAAAGACAGTGTTGATAAAGATGGGCACTAGAGGCCATTGTCTTTGAAGAGTGGCAAGTGCCAGTCAGATCTAGATGCTGCATTCTTCATCACAACTGGAAAAATGAGAGAAGAGTCACAGAGCACGCTTGGGCTAAGAAACAGGGACACTAGCATTTCTGATTAAAGAGTTGTTCCCAGTAAAGATTTCATTGAATGGAAATAGAGCAGCAGAAGAAAGAGATGATCATTTTAGCATGATGAGCTGAGGACTGATGGGTAGGGGAAGTTGTGTGTACATCAATCTCTTCTCTTCCTGTTTAATTTCCTACTCAGTTATCTTGCAGCAGCAATATGAAATCATCATCATTCCAACCCTTTTGGTTGCTGTCTTCCTCATCCTTCTTGGAGTCATCCTGTGGCTTTTTATCAAAGGAAAACGATCTCAACAACAGTCTTCTGGACTTCAAGGTAAAGCTAAAACTGGGGGGCTGGACATAGGCTCAGGGAAGATGGAGATGGCATAAAAATAAAACCCAAGTCTCAATGGGCCCAGGAATAGAGGTCTAGGTCCTTACAGTGGAAGAAGGGGCATGGGTCCCCTATGTGCAGTTGAGAGGGAGGTGAGATTCTCTCTAGGAAGGCATGAGTAGAAACTCAATATATGCTTGTTAGTTGAAACAAGAATAGGCAAGAGAGGCTCATGTGACCTAATTATCAAATCTTTGGCTATGTGAATGTCTAAGGATCTAGAAGGAAGACCTACTTGGTAAAACACAAGGCTTCATTACCAGCTTTGAAGGGTGACATTTTACTCTATAATACATTCTAGCCCTATTCTGTGCCCTTAGAATATATGATGAAAAAGAGTAGCTTTCGTAATAGTCTTGGAAATGTTAGGTAGGAAATGATTACATGCTGTTTTGGAGTACTACTGAACATATAATGAAAGAGAATCAGCTCATACATGAAATTAAATGGAAAAAAGCAAGAAAAAAATCTGACAGTAATATGAAACTTTATAGTGACTGATCCCTAATCCTTCCTAAATTTTATCCCAATCCTTTTATTATTCACTTTTACAGATAAACATCTTAAAGATGTTGTCTAAACTCACTCTCACTACTTCTACTTATCACATTCTTTCGACTATATTAAAATAAGGCTTTTATCCCCACCACAACACCCAAAGAACTCTTTCTAAGATCACCAATAACGACTATGTTGAATCTTCATTTTACTTGACCTTGCAAAAGCATTTGAAACAATTTTGTATTTTTTCTTTCTTGAGACATTTTTTCGTTTAAATCTCTAGTCACTTCCTAAATGATCTCATTTTAAGTCTATGGATTCAAATGCTTTCTCTATTTTGATTATGGTTCCCTTGAACTCCAGATTCTTATATTAAACTACTTACTTTGCAGTTGAGATCAAATATACATCTTATATATAATATATCTAAAACAAGGGTCCTGAAATTCTTTCCCAAATATCTTCTACCAATAGTCTTCCTTATCTTAGTAAATGGCAAGCTAGTGTGTTCTATGCGTTCAGTCTAAAATATTAGAGATATCTTTGACTCTTCTCTCAATCACACTCCATATCCAACCAATTAGTAAATCCTGTTGTCTCTATCTTCAAGATAAACTCATGCCACTTTGCCTTTCATAGATCATTGTAATGTACTCCTACCTGGTTTCCTTGCTCTGCCCCTATTCCTTTATGGTCTATTCTCTCTCTCTCTCTCTCTCTCTCTCTCTCTCTCTCTCTCTCTCTCTCTCTCTCATTCTTTTTTTTTTTTTTTAAGTGTAAGTCAATCCTGTGTATTCTTTGCTGGAAACTCCCCAGTAGCTTCCTATCTTAGAATGAAAAAAGACAAAATTCTTTCAATTGCCTTACATGATCTGGGCACTCTCTGGCCATAACTCTCCAATTACCTCACTTGATTCCAGCAGTGCTGATTCCATTTTACTCTTTCTCAAACATGCCAAGTATGCTCCTTCCTCAATACCTTTGTGCTTCTTCTTCCTTTTCTCTATAATACCCTTCCTGATACCTGTATAGTTATCATACAGGTATCCAAGCTCACTAATTGCTTCCAGGTGTTTCTCAAATGTCATCAAAAGCTTTTCCTGACCTTCAAACAGAAAACAGCATCAATGAGTCTCTTAATTCCCCTATTTTCCTACATAACATTCATTACCTGCTATATTATTATCTTCTTCCTCTTTCCTACCACTGGAAAGCAATCTTCGTAAGGAGCTGGACTTTGCCCATTCCCAACACCTAGAACAGTGTTTGGCATGTAGGAGATGATATTTATTAAATAAATGGATGAATTTATTAATAAATGGAGATTTAATAAGAAGAATAGATCTCTCTCTATTCCAGTGAAGAAAAATTGGCTAAGGAAGGGGGAAAGTACCAGAAAACTTTTCTGACTGTAACTAGGAAATATGGAATAGTTTGACTATGGAGACAACTTGAGGGAGGAAGAATAACCAGCGATAGCTGAGAGTTGAGTAGTTACCTATACCTCCTCTCTATCTTTGGGAGCCATTCGATTAACTTAAATGATAGTTTCCCACTGGCAGTTACCACCACCTTTAGGTATCTGTGATTTGAATATACATTCAGTAACCTCTTTAATTGTCTCCATACTATACTCATACTGAACTGTGATCCTGAGAAAGACACAAATAATTGCCATTACCACTTTTCGGAGATCCGTCTTGAGTTGTCTTAGAAGTAATGGAATGCTTATATAAGGTTGGTATTGATGCTGGTTCATAGAGAAGCATCAGAAGGTATCCGTACAATGGCCAGAGAAAAAGTCATTACAGAAACTTCCTTGACAGTTCGTTCCAAGCTCTGCTTTCCTGGGGGTCAGGAGGGTTGGTAGGGTAAAGCTGGTTGGTATCATCTCTTTGTCCCAGGCATTGCTTCTGTGCCCCCATCTGGGAGCCTAAACCGGGAAACAGGAGAACATGGAGGAATTGTGTTTGTGCCACTTACGGGAACATCGGTGGAAAGCCTTCTACAAACTTCCACACGTGCCCCACACATGGCTAAGCTGCAGGTGCCCCGGGAGCAACTCTCTGAACTTCTGGAGCAGATCTACAATGGTAGTTGTGGGGCCATCTATCGAACCAAGATGTACACTGGAGACCCTCCTAAGTCCAAGAGTATTGTCCTCAAGGCTTTAAAAGGTAAAAGGAGAAGTGTTGGACTTCCCTTTCCCTTTTTGCTTCTCTACTGTGAACCCCTAATAGTGAATGTTAATATGCTTTGCAGACATTAAGATGTTAATAGATAGTTGTGATTACAATTGTGTGCAAAAATAGGTAGTTGTGATTACAATCGTGTGCAAAATAAGAAGGGAATAAAAAGTGAAAATGGGAGACAGAAATGTTATTCTTGGGGTCTTCTTTAGCTCAGTCTTGCCTATTGAGTTGGTTCAAACTGATTTTTCCATATTGGATATTACTTGGATGAGGATTTTGAGGTTGTTTCTTCATTTTTCTTGACTATATATCTTTCC
Organism: Rousettus aegyptiacus; assembly: GCF_014176215.1. Lineage (NCBI taxonomy): Eukaryota > Metazoa > Chordata > Mammalia > Chiroptera > Pteropodidae > Rousettus > Rousettus aegyptiacus. The sequence continues at coordinate 153,911,017 of NW_023416295.1, forward strand.
CTGATACTGTGTTTCTCATTTTTCGCTGATACTCATGTTATGGGCCAGTAATGGTGGATGCATAAAACAGAGATAAGACAAGCAAGAATATTAATCAAAAGGCCTAGACCATAATATTTTAATGTGAACAAAAGTCATGCCTATTTAGGCAGATGAAAGCCTACTCAGTCCCAAGACCTATAGTTCTGTTATCTTTGACAAAAGATCAATGAAGATCATCTTCTAATTGGTTCCCTTCTTACTTACTTTTTCTCCATGCTCACTCCTCTTTAGAGAATTATCATCTGAGGTTGCTTCCTGCCTCATACCTCCCATTTTATCTGCCATGTTCTGACTGTTCACTGCCCATGGCTCTTCTGTTCTTCACAGAACCAGCTGGGCTCCATGAGATCCAGGATTTCTTAGGGCGAATCCAATTCTATCAGTACCTGGGGAAACACCAGAACCTGGTACGGCTGGAAGGCTGCTGCACAGAAAGACTGCCACTCTATATGGTGTTGGAGGACATGGCCCAGGGGGACCTGCTCAGCTTTCTCTGGACCTGTCGCCGGGTGAGCAGTAGGGTAGAGATGTTAAGAAGAAGGGACTTGACCTGGCTGAATTAGCTGTTCACATGTTGATTAACCTGAAAAATGACAATATAGGACACATTATAATAGCATAACAGAGTGACTTAGTATCACCGTCCAATAAAACTTTTTAGAATAATAACAATATTCTATATCTACTCTGTCCAGCTTGGTGGCCACTGATCACATGTAGCTATGGAGCACTCTAAATGTGGCTGATGTGACTGAGAAACTTAATTTTTAGTTTTATTTCATTTTAAATATTACACATTTAAATGATCACAGGTGTGTAATGGCTACCGCATTGGGCAGTGCAGAATTAGAGTATATACTTTAAGCTCCACCTCCTACTAGTTATGTGACTTGGGCAAGTCACCTCTCTGAACTCAAGTTTTTAAAATCTGTAAAATAGGAGTAATAATAAATTATTATTAACATTAAAGAAATTATGTATGTAAAAACAGAAGTGATAGCAAGCACTCAAAATGGTAGTTGTTATGATATTTACATAACAACATAACTATTGTTAGTATCGATCATAATTTCATTATTAGTGGTGTTGAGTCTTCTATTCTGTAATATCACCTTAGTATGCCAGGGCTTACTTAAGGACAAATTCAGCTTTTAAGGTTTTGTACCTCAAACTCATATTTAAAAAGACAATTAATTTCTGGAGTAAAGTGCATATCCTTTTGCTTATAATTTCTCCACTTCTCTCTATATTTCTCATTCTGAAGGGCTACATTTCCCTAGTTAGTTCTTCACTTGCCAGTGAACAAGTTCAATGTTAATCAATGTGCTGATTATTTTACTACTAAATGTGTATGAAAAAGAGACCCTGTTAATGTCTTCCTTCCAGTGATGCAAATAGGATAATGTGCAAGTTTTAGGCATTTTAAACTTTTTAAAGAGGTTATCTATCTGTAACTTGTTCTGTGCTCTAACCTCACTAGCTTCTTTCTATTTTTCAAAATTATTATGCTTCTCTGTTTTAGATCATCTTCACATGCTTTTCTCATTACACTAAACTTCTCCCTTCTCCCCTTTGTATAGTCAGTGCTCACCCATTCTTTACATCTCATCAAAAGCTTTCATTACTCCTCCTCTTTTTTCCCCACTATTATAGACTCCCTTTTACATTTCTTTCTTGGTGCTTATAGATAAGTAAATGTATATTTATATATAGTTATTTGGTTATGATTCATGCATGTTTACCATACTATAAACTCCAGAAGGCAGCAGACATGTTTATTTCACTCATTCTTCTATTCCTAAGATGGAATCTGGCATATAGTAGGCATTTAATAAAGATGTATTGAGTTAATGTGCTTAATTAATTAGACACACACTACCCCTGGAAAATTGATGCTTTATCCAGTGAATAGTCTTATGTATACCAATAGGTAGTCTTACATATACTTGTTTTTCTTACCTGCTATTCTGTTCTTCCTTTATTTATCTACATTCTTTACTGTTTTTCCAGTCCAATAAATCTTTGTACTTCTCTGCATATCTGAGAATCTCTCATATCAGTTTCTCCTTGAATCTTACAGTTCTTATGTTTTTGAATCTTTTCCTTAGATTTGATATCTGCATGTAAGAATATCTCTGCCCATTTTTTTTTTTTCAAATCTGTTCACATCATTTTGATATGTTTTTTTCTCTGTCTCTTTAGGATGTGATGACAATGGATGGGCTTCTCTATGATCTCTCAGAAAAACAAATATATCACATTGGAAAGCAGGTCCTCTTGGCTTTGGTAAGCTGGGAAAAATGATAACAGATAGTAGGGATTTTTCTCGTTAGACTGGTATTTGATGTCATATTTTGCATATTTATAATCTCAAATAAGGTATGTATTATTTTAAAAATCAGATGGCTGTAAGGGGGCAGAAATTCAAACATTTATGAATTATTTTCAGTTACTTATGAAATCATTTAGATAACATACCACAAGATTGGTAATTCTAGGCAGAAAGTAGTCACTTTATGGTTTTTAGAGGATTAAGAAGGGTTTTAAAAGATTTCTTAGACTTAAAGGTCAAAAACCAGGGCCAAAAACATGTCCATTTGCTTGATACTCTTACTTCCTCACATATATTAATATTAATAGATATAAAAGGGGCAAATAGAGGAGCAAGTTTGGAGAAGATATGGGAAGATAAACAGAATGGGTAAAAGACTACAGAACCAAAAGGAAGTATACAATTTTATGCCTGAAAAACAAGAAGTACTAGTTCAGAACATGTTTGATTGGAGACTTGCTTTGATACTGAATGTGATAGGGAGTGCATATACTTTAAAAAGAATGAGAAACAGGTAGAAGAAGTGGAATAAAAAGATGTGATGGTGAGATCATTCCTTTATTTTAAACCAACTTAAACAAAAGAGGTAAGAGAAAGACCTCGGGGTTTAAGGAAAAAAAAAATTTACCTTTACCAGAATTACTTAGGACATTTAGATGACTATTTCTATGAATTTTTTAAATTTAGATAATTGTGTTTAAAATAGCATTTACTATAGAAAAATCAGGGCTCTGCAAAGCTACTACTTTAAGTGTTTGATATATCATGCCACCTGGAGGTATGAAATATACCAGGGATCTAAACAGAATCAGAGAAAGCTTAGAGGTGAGAAAAGAACAATAGTTATAGTTAAAGTTCCCATGGGGCAAGTGAGAGAGCCCATCACATAAATCAGTATTATCTACGGTGCTTGGAGGGCGTAATAGGTAGTTTCCTTGATAAAGTTAGTGTCAGGATACAGTTTATCTTGTATTCTGAACCATAATTGTAGATTCATTGATACTAGTGATGCATTCATCAGAACCCTAAGTTACCAGTCATACGAAATATCATACTACTCTTTCTGACTTTTCACAACCTTGAAGCCACCATGTTCTTCAGTTCTTCTCATTAACAGTATAATTTTCTTTGTTCTAAAACCTCACCAGAGACAAAAACTGCTGGTCATTGTTTCCTTTATCATCAATGACTGGAAATTACCACCTTGAACTTTTATTTTTTCATATGGTTCTTGTTTAGTAATTAACCTCTAGCTCTTTGGTCACCTATAGCTCTTCAACTTCTCCATATGCCTTGAATAGCTTGATGTTGTGGGGAATGACGCCAGCAAAACAAAGTCATCAGGTTCAATGGTTCTCCAATGCCTCACTGGCCATGCTAGAATCATTTTGATACTTCTTAAAAATATAGATTACCAAGTTCTTCTTCCTAGATTTCGGTTAAGTAAATCAGGGTGAAAATCTTATGTTTTTAAAAAGCTGTCAGGCAATTCTGATTTTCAGCCTGGCTTGAGAATTGTTAGTAGAATTTGTAGTACTTCCTATGAATTAGAATACCTGTTTCTAGTCACTACTCCTTAATAACTGTGACTTTGTGTAATCATTTAGACTTATCTAAAAGATACTTCCCTAACTTACCTCATCTAGTTATTTTAGGGACAAAACTAGGTGGTGTAAAACTCTGTATAAATTTATTATTATGACACTCAATTTTTCTGTGTATGTATTACCTTGTGTGGGGGACCGCTGCTAAAAACTTGAAACCTACTCCATTTTCCAGCGTCTAGATGGGTCCAATCTGAGATGAAGGTGAAATCAGGCAGAGGTTAGAGCTGGACACACAATGGATGATTATACTTTCCAAACCCAGTATTAATATCAGCTTAGTAATCCTAAACACAATGCAAAATGTGTGATTCACTGTCATGACTTGGAAGTGACGTGTCCTTATTAATGAGACTTGTTTGGAACAGCAAATGTCCTTGTCTTTTTGAGGATTCTTAGGGCTGCTTCTCCTTGTGTGAGACCTAAGCTGTGACCCCAGACAGCTGATCTATCTTTGGTCTTATGTTGACAGGAATTTCTCCAGGATAAGCATCTGTTCCATGGGGATGTGGCAGCCAGGAATATTCTGATCCAATGTGATCTTACCGCAAAGCTCTGTGGACTGGGCCTGGCTTATGAAGTCCACACCCAAGGGGCCATCTCCTCTACTCGCATCATACCTCTCAAGTGGCTTGCCCCAGAAAGGCTTCTGCTGAGACCAGCTGGCATCAAAGGAGACATGTACAATTTGTTTCTATAATTTGGATTTCTCCTTTTTTTTGACCTAGGTGTCCTCTAGTCCCCTTACCATGACTGCGTCTGTTGTTAATTATGTCTAACAATGAAATCTCTACTTAGAAATCAGACAGACTCTCAAGCAGAAATGTGTATTATGTGACAGAGCTCATATCTGGCATCTGGCTGCAATCGTTTTTAGCACTTTTTGAAGTGTTCCTTCTGTATTAGATTAGCAGCCTTAATTAAGAAAGCAAAAAGAAAAATGAAAAGATTATTCGGACTGATATCTGAGGACTTCAGTAGAGTCCTTTTATCTGAAGGAGGCGGGTTGACTTAATCGAAAGTTCAGTTAAACCAAGAATTATTAAAATAAGTGTATACCTTGAATAATTTATTTTAACTTAAAACATATAAATGGATATTTGTTTGTTGATCTTTTGGAGGAAGGCTAAGGACTTTCCTATTTTTTTTTTAAATGAGGATGAACCTTTTAGTGAAGTTATATTTGCTTCTCAGAATGATTCTCAGTGAGAAACTTGAAAACAATTATAAAGCAATTCGCAGACATTTATTGTATTTTCCCCAATTTTTTACAGTTGTCTCACCCACAAAATTTGATACTACCTTCATTTTAATAGTTTATTTTTATAGAATATCTTTGAAGCATTCATATAGCTAATACTTTTTGCACTTATATTTAATCAACTTGCATAATATTTAATTGATTACATAATTATGCTTACACATATGCTTGGCATAAACAGGACCATAAAGAATCACAGTTGACTTTTGGTAACCAAATAACTAAACTGACTGGAGAAGTACATACATGTAACATAGAATATCTTACTAGCCATGAATGTCATGAGCAGCAGAGTAAATTTAGAACATTGATATATGGTGAGTCAAATAAGAGACTTCTACTCCTGCTTCACAGACATCTGCTTTCAACAGAGGTCAGCAAGTAATAAGCCTAACTGGGAAATAGTGCATATTTAATGATGATATTATGGAATAGTGAAATATACGTCTCTTAAGGCATATTGCTTAGGCAAATACCTATTCCAATTAATATTGTTAATATTTTTCCTAGGTCTGGGACAATTAAATCTACTGAGGAAATAGTAGATAAATGATAAACCTCACTTGGCCTTGTGCTAAGAACAAAGCCTGGAATTTCAGCAGGAAGAAATGGAAAGGATGAAGATGTGTAGAGGATAAATGTGTGTGTATTTGCATAAACACACACAATTTAGCCATTAATAGTAAACATCTATTACTATGAAATACAGAAAAAAGGAGACATAATCCTGTCCTCAAAGAGATTAGACTCTCGGAGGATTGGACAAAAATGTTTTCCAATGGTACTATTATTTGGTTTATTTTATCAGACACCCTCTGTTCTCCTTCATTACCTTCTTCATAGGGTTCTTCCTGAGGGCTTCTGATATTTAAGTGAGCTTTTTTTGGGAAAGGCAGAAATAGAAATTAAGTAAATGGCTTCGTTTCTTTTATAGCTGGGCCTTTGGGATCCTGCTTTATGAGATGGTGACTCTAGGTATGTACCTGTATGCAAATATGTTTATTTGGGTCATGGATGACATATGTTATAAGAAGAGGTTTTAGTTCAATCTCTGAAATTTGAACTGGGCTGATATGAAATCTCTCTCCTCCTTTTAACTTTCTTTTGTTTTCTTTCCCTTTCTTATCCTCAACACTTCAGCAATTTCAAGGGATGTTTTAAAATCCAAAGGATAATTCTGAGAGTGACTTTGCATAGTAAACACAAAATGTTGTCTTCAGATTTATTAATTGATTGAGAAACTACAGCACTTTCCCACATTTGGGAAGCGGAGGGCAGGTGTTATGTTTCACTTTGCTTTATTTCACTACTTTCTTAAAGTCTCAACAATCTCCTAAATTTCAGTCCCTCCCACCCCAAAATACCCCTTTTCCAAAAAGTTCTCCAAGTAATCTATATCCTTACTTGATCCCTGGGGAGCAACTATATTGTATCTGATATTTTTCCTATGGCTTATATTTACTTACCTTTTTGTAGCCAATTAGCCCAGGTGGATGTAGAGCAGTGTTATAGTTCATATTCTAGAGGACCTAAAGTTCTCTTCCTTCTCTTATTCCTTCCATACCAACAGGGGCACCCCCATATCCTGAAGTCCCTCCTAACAGCATTCTACAGCATCTTCAAAGAAGTAAAATTATGAAGAGACCCAGTAGTTGCTCACACGCCATGTAAGTAGCTTTTAAGGCCTACTCTTCTCTCATTTCAAATAGTTTTTGCTCCCTATCAATCATGCCCTTTTCAAAGTGGCTCAGATGAGCTGTCCTTGATGTGCTAATGTATATCCATAGACCAAATCTATGCAGTAAAACACATCTGCTCATTCATTATATTTGTGTGTGTATATACACATATATACATATACATATACATCATATACATGTATGTGTGTGTGTATACACACACATAGTGTTGAGGAAACCACTGAGAACTGTATTAGGAATCTAAATTTGGTAAAATTTAGTTCCTCCAGAAGCTTCTAAGATAGATAAGAAGTAGACCAAATCCACTGCAAGTATAGTAATGCTTTATTTGTCTAAATGTCAGTCTCAGTAAGAGACTGCCAGCCTCAGTTCTAACATAGCTGCCATAAAATCCATTGCACTAGAGTGACTCACTGGCTCTTATTTAGTATTTAACTTTTAAAAGTTACTGACTATCTGTTTTTCCAGCTCTGAGCATATTAGAAGCCAACCAGAAGAAGGGGAGGAGGGTAGGAAGAAATTAGAAAGACAGGAGAAGGAGGATCCAATATTGTCAGCAGAAAGAGACAGCTGGTGAACCAATGTAGATGCAAAAAAATAGAAAAATTCAAATTATGCACAGAATTTTACAACCAATAAAGTACAAAAATGGATAATTATATAACATAAGAAAAGTTAAATTATTTATAAGAAGGCAGGAGAGAATATAATATAATAATACACACTTCCATTAAAAGTATAAATTTTATAAATTTTGTAAATTTTTCAGTATTTAAAGGGTAGGTTTCCAGTACCTGGGTTTCCTTATAATGAACATTTACTGTATCAAGCAGATTATAAATGCTAACATTCACAACTATAAAACACACACACACACACACACACACACACACACACACACAAAGTATAGTGATACTGGCTGGTTATACCAGAATGAAATTGCTGACAAATATTTCTTGCAAATCTTTTATGTGTAAAAGATTCTCCTTAATATTGAGGAGAGACACTTAACTGATAAAGTACCTAATTTTGAATAACTTAACATTGGATGAGGAGATATATGAAGCCTCTACCTCTCCCCTATTCCCCCACCCCTTACCCTCTGGTAACCACCTGTCCATTGTCTATGTCCCTGAGTCTCTGTTTATCCTGTTCATTTGTTTTTTTTAGGTTTATATCCCACATATAAGTGATATCATGTGATTTTCTACTTTGGGATTTGGATTTAAAGCAAACCTGTAGAAAATGACCACAGAGAGGAGGATATTTAAGGAATCGGGCAGGGCATGAGCAAAGGCAGAGTTGGGTGTTTATAACTACACCACACATAGGGCATAGCAAGACACTCAGCTGAAGGAGAGAGCTTTGGTTAGGCAAGTGGAGAAACTGGAAGGTAGGATGTTGACCATGCAGTAGGCAGTGGAAATCACTGTAGGTTCTTGAGCAGGGATGGATGTGATTAAAAGTATTTGAAAGCACACAGCATAATACTATCTCTAAAGTGGATTGAAGAAAAGATAGATTAAGAGTTTTATCCAGTATAAGTTGATTTCCTGAAGAAGCTAAATTATAAAGGGGAGAATGACCTGGATTAATTGAAGGAAACACCTCATTACATTATCCAAAATTAGAATGAATCATATTATTCCATACCTCCTTATTTTCCTGGCTCTAATGTCAATTTTACTGGTAGTTAAATTGTAGCAATGATACGGAAAGCTGCAAGTTAGTAACATGTTAAGATGAGAACACTTTACTTCTGAAAGAGCATTTGGCAATAAAACGGGGAAAGAAACAAATTGTTCTGTCATACTGATTGTAGTTTGAGAAATCTTCAGTCATTCCTATTATTAAAAGGGCCTTGTTGAGAAGATGATATTAAGAGACTAAGTATTAAGAGGATGAGATGGATATTAATCTCTGGGAAAAATATGAGAGACAGGACAATGAGAAGTAGATTAAAAATTGCAGGTGTTGTTGTTGTTGTTGTTGTTGTTGTTGTTAAGGTTTGTTAGGACAGGAGACACATTCCTCATGCATTTGCCTTATCAAGGAAGTCAGTTTCTTTTGTTTCCCTTTCAGGTATAATCTTATGAAGTCCTGCTGGCGCTGGAATGAGGACAGCCGCCCCTCACTTAGAGAGCTATGCTCAGGCATAGAAACTGCTGCTCGAACTGCAAATGACAAAGCTGTGTTGCAGGTACCAGAGTTGGTGGTGCCTGAACTGTATGCAGCTGTGGCAGGCATCAGTGTGGAGAGCCTCTCCTACAGCTATAGAGTCCTTTGAAAGTCCCAGTGCAAGAAACATTTATGGACGATCATATACTCTTGGAACCAATTTTTCCAAGAACAGAGAATGGACTTTCTAATGGGCCATAAAGAGAGAAATGAGACCTGGATCCTGGATCTTCCCTTGTACATTTCCCTAGACATATGAAATGATGCTGGGTGAGACTATCCACACCATATACCCTTGAGGTTAAGAAATACAGTTTTGTTTCTGGGGTCTCAATCCTAAAGACTTAGGGTAGAAGTGATAGACTGTGTCACTGCAGAGGAAGTTTTAGAAATCTGCAGTGTTCGTTGGGACACAGCACAAATAAGCTGGTCCTTCCCACCACAGGCTAGTTTCCTCGTGAAGTATGCTTTTATCTAGACTATTGTAAGGTCTAAAGAAATTAGAATCAAATGAGGGAATAGAAGGCCAATAAAGGACTTGACAACATAGAAAATTAAAGGTTCTATTTGTTCAAGGATATAGACGTGGACCAAGGTCATCCTTCAAAGAGAAGGTGGAGGAGAGATGCCAAGTTCCTTGGTCCTGGTCCCTTCGTGCAAGGCTGGAGGAGAACTGTCAGGGAAAGTTTTTGAGTTTTCCCTGGGTATGGGTAAGAGAAAGATGGTCCCTTTTTTATCTAATTCTAAGATAGGTGAACCCTATTGGTATTACTTTTAACTAGAAGCCAGAGGGGTCACTTTATAATTAGGAACATTCACATGTATTGTTCATCAGGCTAGCTTCTGGGTAAGACTAAGAAGACTGAGCCTAGAGAGTCAGATATGACAATAATAAATATATTGTGTTTGTTTAAACAAAGCGAGAATGCTTAGGCCATAGGTCTTTAACAAGGGCTAGGAAAAGATGTCATATGAAAAAGGGTGGTAGCTTCTGACTTTCAATCATTCATTGATGTACTGTGAAACTTTTTCATTAAATTAATATTTATTGAGTGAAAGTGGGTTTTTCTGGTATACGACTGCTAAAATCTTTACAATAAAGAGGATAAAAGTAAATAGATGGAAGTTAATGTCAACAGAAAAATTCAGTATTGAATTTACCCTGGCAGAAAAGGGATAAAATGGGGATGGTACCTCATGGGGTTATGAGGACTGAATGAGAATATGTATTCATATAGTATCTGGCACATAACATGTGCTCAATAGATGTTAGTTTCTTTCTTTCTTTTTTTTTTTTTTTGTCACCTTTCTATCCTGGAATCTTTCACATCTTTTTCATTTAAAATCTACTGTGGTCAGTCACACTGTATGGCAGGACATGCTTGAAGACAATGACATGATGCAGGTACCACATGACTAAAATGATGAACTCATCATTTTTGTGTGAGCTTCTGGATGACGATAGTAGTTTCCTCCTGTTTTAAAATGCTGAAAATATTGTGATGATGACAATTTAGTTGAACACATGATTTTTAAAGAATACTCATTCTGGGTAATCTGGGAGGGACATCTAAGTAGGAAAGATGACTGGCAGTTGAAAATTTTGTGGAAGTTAGAACCCTAATGTAGTCATGATGAGTCATTCAACTGAATAATGATTCTTGCACGTGGAAGAATACCACAGTGACCAGTCAGGAATGAAATGGGTGATGAGTGGCAGTAGAGAGAAGGCAGGTTGAGTGGCTTAGCACAAAATGATAAAGTCTATGAAATCTTATTGTTGTTTCTTGCCTGCCCATTTAAGTCAAATTTATAAAATTTATTTACTTAAATATTTTTTTAAAAATTGAGTGTTAAGGACAATGCTTTCTAGACATTGTGTTAGGAGTTGGATAAAAGGAACAGCGAGCTTTTGGTTAGCCTAGAAAGTAAAAGACATTATATACATATTTGTGTGGGTATTTCTAAATTAAAAATTTTGGTAAGCGCTATGAAGAAAAAATATAGAAATGTAGAAGAGAGTATCAAATGAGGAAATCCCTAAAGAAATGGCATTTAAACTGGGACCTACGGATGGGGAAGTAAGCCTGATGTACAGTGAGAAGAGTCTTCCTGGAGGACTATATGTGTGAAAACTCTGAGGCAAGAAAAAAAAGCATAGTTTGTTTGAGGACTTGCAAGGCGGCAAGTGGGAAGGGAGCAGAGTGAGGTGAGAGGAAAGTGGTGCATGATGAAACGGCATCGTTCTTTCATGCCGTATGTTAATTTTTTTTTTTTTTTTAAGGAGGGAAAGCAGAGGACAATTGCTATTTTAACTTTTTACCCATAATTTTATTTGTTTTTTGAACATAGTTCTGGAAAATGGGACACAGTAATTGTATATTCTAAGAAAACTAAGTTTTTCTCTAACTTGGCTACACTTTTTTTCCAAAGGGGGGATTATATTTCTGGCATCTTTGACTTAAGCATAAGAGGTGTTTCCAAGCTAACTAATGGAAAAGAGAATTAAGATATATACTATTTAAACAAGTTGGATCTGGGCAAGAGTTGGTTTTGATCCTCACCTCCAATATTGCTTTTTTCAATTTATACTTTATTATTAAAAAAATCCAACATAGCTAGGAACTGAGCAAACACCCACCTGGATAAAGTATCTAATTGAAACTTGACAATGTACTTTAAACTTAGAATAGTCTGAACCAGTAACTTTCAGATCATGCTCGTGGAGAATGCCAGTGTTTTTCATGCTAGATTTAGGTGTTTCATTAACAAATTTGAATAATAAATGTTTCCCCCCACCATTTTTAAAGGAAAAAAGTAAGCTAATAGATAGACTCTTCTAGTCTTAACTCTGCTGTAATAATTTTTATTAAGTTATTTCTTTACTGTAACACATTTAAACAAATATGTAGCAAATACAATGGAAGACTGGGAGGATAGCCCATTATGCTTAATTTAGCAGACTGTTTTTACCTGTTTTGGAAATAAGAGTTAGTGGTTATGTTGTGTTAGAAGCATACAATATTGTCATATGCTGAAATATTAGTTTGTATAATGAAATTAAATATATCATCATGTCATAGTAATCTAGCAATAGCTCCAAGTGCTCACAACATATGAACATACCTGAGAAATAATAGTGTGGAAATTTTGATGTTTTTGTATGACGATGTTTCTCTTAAAGTAATGTCACTGAGTGGTTAAAAAGACATATATGATTAAAATTCCATTGATAAGTCTATTGGAGAAGAGAAGAGAAAAAGGTGGGTGAATGGAATAAAGACGGAAATAGATTATCTCATCCTGATATTAAAAAATTTAAATTCATGAGAATGTTGTTTTAGACCATATAGTATTCTTGATTTATTACTCTAATCCATTTAATGAAATGAGATAGCCTTGACACCTTTGGTTCTATAAATACAAAGCCAAAACTATTCAAAAGCTATTGATAAAATAATCAAATGCAAGCAAAACCAAACAAAACCATGCTCTTTAGTGTTTATCGTAGGAAACTCAGAACATATTTCTGAAAGTCATAAGTAGGAATGATTTGATAATTTTAAATGGTGAGGCAAAAGGTAAAAGATGTGTGAGGACAGAGCAGACAAGAGAGATCAAAGGAAGAGAGAATTTTAGACTTAGAAAAAATCTGCAGAACATTTTAAAAGGCTAAATTAACACATAAGAAATAATCATCTCTCACCATAGCCTTCTGACTTGATCCATCACCATGAAGCTGAAAGCAATAAACTTTTAGAAACTCTAGTGGGAAATTATTACTTATCGATGAATATCGTGATAAATTAAATTAGATGAATATTGATTTGATTAAATCATTAAGCCTTAATTTCAGCTGCAGTTGAAAGTAAAGTTAATATTTCTTAATAACTTCAGAAGGGTGTTTTAATGCTAACCATAGATAGGTTGCATTAGCAAAGGTGGAAGTAGTTCTTTATTTGGCTTTATTTAAGCAGCCCAAACATTTATTTTCATGAAGAATTTGAAGCCTGAAATTCAGATTTTTCGACATTTGAAAAATATTTTAGGTATTTCCAGCCTGAGGAAACGGTATAAAATGGGTCTCATATAACCTTACTGTCCAACACCATAGCCACTAGACACATATGGCTATTTAAATATAAATCTAAATTTATACAAACAAATAACATTTTAAAATAAAAATTCAATTCCTCAGTTTCACTAGCCATATTTCAAGTGCTCAAAAATCATTCACAACATTTCCACATCTTTTACATAACATCCCTGATCACAAAACACTGTGTTTATATCACTTTGCATTCCTTATCATGATTCAAGAGATACATGTTTTGACTTTTTTTTATTTGTTTTTGCTTAAATATATAAAGGATTAAGTAAATATTTTCATATTTATTTTAGAAACAGGATTAGAGAGGATTACTATTGAGCTCAGAACCTATAAATGGGATAAAGACAGTAATTGACTCACAGATAAATATCTTAGCAGCATGCATTCCACATGCTCTATTTACATGGTCACAGTTCTGGTATTTGTAGTTCTATTCAGGTAAGCACAAAGATGAACACATGTGCCAAAAATATGAAGAAAATGAATTAGGGAATCTAAAGATATTGTATGAGGTTCCCTACCAAAAAAAAAAAAAAAAACCCAAATGGATTATTGCCTGTATTTTCAGAGATACTGTGGAATACCAAGGTCAGATTTCTGTGTATAATTTTTGTAGTAAGTATAGTGACTGACTTGTCACCGTTTGCCTGGGACTTTCCAGGTTTTAAAACTGAAAGTCTCACATCACAGGAAACTCCTCAGTACTGGGCAAACTGGAATGGTTAGTCACCCTCCAAGTAAGGGATGGTGGTTTATGTTTCTTATATATTTTCCATAATAGCAGCTTATAGTAGGAATTGAATAATTTTTCTATATTATACAATGGTTAATGTTGACTTCTATATTGACAGTTATGTAATTGTTAATATAGACTCAATATAACCTGGCCCAGTCTGCCTTTCTAGTTATTCCACTTTCATGAACCCCATGTTCTAACTATACTGAATTTCTTGGCTTTCCCCAATTATGCATTTTCACATAACTATGCCTTTGCTCAGGCTATTATCTGCCTGGAATGGCTTTTCTGTCCCTCTGAACATATATTTAACTTTTCCCACATGGTCCAATTCAAATAGTACATCCTGTCACCTAGCCTCTGATACTTCCCTTTCAACTTCCCCTATTCCCCAATAAAGTGGCTTTCTTCCTCAGTTGTACTACCAGCATTGAAAAAAATTCTTATAGCATTTGCTTCCTAATATTTGTCTACATTTGCTTTCTTTTCTAGATTACAAGTACAAAAAGCTCTATCTTTTTATTAAGTGTCTAACTATTTTTGGTACGTAGGAATGCCTGTTAAAACTTACTGTATAATGCTATATAAATTTTAAAACTTATTTTGCATGCCTTATCTCATTTGATCTTCTCAACAATTCTGTGAGCTTGGCAAAGTTGATTGCAGTATATTTTATTTATTTGGTTGATCAATGAACAGGCTAAGAGACAATGACTTAACCAAGGTTAGATAGAAGTTAAGTGCTGGAAATAAATCCCAGGCCTCCTGCCATTCTTTCTACTAAATCTCACTGAAGGTTAAAGGTCATCAGCAGATAGGATTAGCTGTGCGTTGGTAAAAAGATGATCAATAATATCAATAATATTTGAAAAACAGGCTTTCTGTAAAAGTTTACCTTGTTTTTGCCCATCTTCTAAACCCATTAGGGAAGCAGTCCTCCCTTCCCCAATTTATTTCTATCTGGTAAGAAACGTGGGCCAAACCATTTGATCTTAATTCACATTGCCAACACTCCACAGGCCACTAAAGATTCGCCCTCACTGAATGAAACAAGTTTCACTATTAAAAGGAAATCTCTTAAACCATGATTGTCAGGATTTTCAGTTTGAGTGTGCCTTTCAAAATTTCAGACGTCTCATCTGATGGATTCTTTCTACTTTGTCTCTATTATTTACAAGCTTCAAGTTGCCAGATAACTAGCATTGCCCAAGGGAGAAAACTCCATGTTAGGCATCTAGCAGAAAACAGTTGTATTCCCGATTATTGCGATTTTGTGCTTTACCTTTACTCATCCCACCAGTTAAAAGGGTGCAATGCCACACCCACCTAAGATGCTGCAAGAATTAGAGACCCAAAAATGCGACTTGCAAGCCCATAAGAATGCTATCACATTTTCACACTACCGTGCTTTGCTAATATAATATGATTTACTTAATTATGACAATAACATGAATGCTTCCGTCCCCAGTAAAGCGAAGTTCAAGTCGCTGCTACCTTCCCTCGGGGCTGCGGGCCTCACTCCCTGGGGACTCTGCAGGCCTCTCAGCGAGGACGCGCCTGCAGTGACGCATCTATCTGAGCGACTGACGTCACTGCCGGGCGCCAGGAGGCACGTTGGCCAGCGCTTCGGCGGGGCTTTGTGGGGGGCAAAAATGGCTATGGCCAGCGATTTCTACCTGCGCTACTATGTAGGGCACAAGGGCAAGTTTGGACACGAGTTTCTGGAGTTCGAGTTTCGGCCGGACGGTGAGCGGAGGAGCCGCGGCCGGCGCGGCCACCTAGCGCGGTGCTGGGCCTGGGGAAGCGGGCGGAGGGAGCGAGCCACCGGGCGGGGGCGCGAAGTGTGCGGTGGGGACTGAGGCCACTGCTAGAGCCGAAGTAAATAGGAGCTTGAGAATACAGGAGGCATAAATTGGTTTTGTGAATAGTTAATCGGTGTAATTCAGCAAAGCTAATCCTGCCAGATCGAAGTTCAATCTACGGTAATCAGCATCCTAGAGTCTGCTCACCCGAAAGGACGTTAAAGCATCCAGTTTATCCACTTAATACTTGAACGTTTTAAAGAACATCCTCATCATGTAGTAGTCCAGTGGATGCTTAAAATCTTTTGGTGGCTGATAATTTTTGGATTTACCCACTCATTCATTTTATTCATTCTGGAGCTGTATGTAAGGCAACATATCCAGAAAAACATGTCTAGGCCCGCTCTGAAGGGGGAGCACAATGTGTAGAAGAATGAGTGTAATGATGTGTTGTCTGTGCTTAAACACAATTGTTCTCCAAAGAATGCATTATTAGTAAAAAATAAGGAAGTGGTTAGTCCTACAGGAAGGAGTGGAGAAAGCTTCATAGAGAAGGTCACAATTGAGATGAGTCTTGAAACAGGTTATTATTATTATTACTACTACTACTCCTCCTACTCCTCCTCCTCCTCCTCCTCCTCCTCCTACTACTTGGTCTTTGAAGGAAAAACGCAGTGAGAGCAGCATGAGCAGAAGGAGAGGTAAAACTGCCTGGTGCCCATGAAATGTGCAGCAAATGCCATATTTTAACAACTCTGATTCTCTTTGAGAGTGTTTTTGTATATTGAACTCTTGGAACAAGAATGGTCCAACTGCATAGACTTTTCTTTTTTGAATGCATACTATATATGTGTCAGGCAGCACGTAAATACAAAAATCAAGGGTACAATGATGAGGAAGACTTTAATTTCCCACAAGGGGTTATATCTTGATGGGCAACACGGACATGAAACTAACCATAAAGCAGTATGGACGAAGTTCTGTGACAGCATGAAAGAAAACTTAGGGTAGGATCACATATTAGGAAAGGGGAAGAGTATCAGACATTTCAGACAGAATTCAAGATAACTACAGCTCTGCAATTATTTAGAAACCTTATTCTCCCAGGTCTCTTCTAAATTTAGCAAAGCAGCCAATTTATCTGAATTCTCCATCTGTTCTTTCCTTATGTGATACTGTTTTCATTGCCTTTGCTGATGAATAGTTTTCAGCTAAAAGTGTTTATATCACTTTTAGCCAGTTACATAAATTAAGTAGTCTAATATTATCTGAGGTTTTTATGCCAAAACAGTAGTTCCCATCCATTTATCTGACACCATACTATTCACGTACTTCCATCAGTAATAGTGATTCGTTAGGGGTTCGCTTCATTAGGCTAACTGATTATTTTAGAGGTCCAGGACTACATTGTATCTGTACTTGGGCAGCTGACTTAGCCACGAGGAGAAGCATGCATTAGGGAGCACAAAAGTTATGATGGATTAAAGTTAAATATAGATCAGCTAACAAAATGGCCAACTTTTATCCAGAAGCAGTACATAGTTTGTGTGCTTCTTAATCATAATTTTAAAATATTAGCATTGCTATATTATTACACCTATATTAATTTGAAGGAAAATAAATAAAAGGACATTTTGGAGTGATGGGGAAAGCATGAGTATTGGAAGGAAGTATATCTAGATCTAAATCTTTTGTGACCCTGGACAAATACTTGACTGTTTTCTCAATTACGAATAGGTGAGAAAATAAAACCCATTTTTAAAGGTTGTTTTATTGATTAGATTAAATGCTCTGGGTTAATCACTTAGTACCAATATAGACATAAAACATAAGCTTTAAAAGAAATGTTTGTTCCTTTTTCAGATTTCCTGTCTAGTTCAGAACATAACTTAAGAAAATGGGCCTTTAAAATGGCCTTCCCACTATAATGAAGGCATGGAATATTTAAAAATTATATCAAATGCATGGTATATTTAAAATTTTGACTAGCTTCAACTGCAGCTAATTTAAAGCAGATCATGGAGTGTCTACATGTCTAGCATTGATGTTATGGTAGGAGGGAAGAAGTTTTAATTGTAGTAGTATAAAGTGGTCTTTATCTTCAAAATTGCTTATGATGTCATTTCTTTATTTTTTTTTAGCAGTTTTTGCTGTTTTAGATTGAATTTTTTTCCACTCCCCACAGGAAAGCTTAGATATGCCAACAACAGTAATTACAAAAATGATGTCATGATCAGAAAAGAGGTAGGTTCTTTTCGAATGTCTAACTTTTTACATTTAGTCATTTTCCTCATATCTGTATTGAACTTACAAAAGTACACATAAGGCTGTAATATAAAAAAAAGCCAATTTATAGATTGCAAAGGAATTTTCTTTAAATTAGTTATAATTTTAGCATCTGCAAGAACAAATGCAATCTGAATATATTTATAGTCCCACATTTGAACATATCATTTAATTCATTTTATAATTAAATTGTCCTTTTACTCTTTTCACTATTTAAAATGATAATCATGATTTAGACAGAGTATGAATTTTAAATAAAAGGCTCAAAAGCTAGGGAAAAGAAAAAATTCAGATGACTGCAGTGTGTACTTGTATTTGTCTCTGTTCATCTCATAGCTTTTGTATTGTTACCACTAACCACTTGGAGATATTTGAGTCCCATTTCACCAAGGCAGTATACAAGGTTTTAAAAGCAGGCTAAGTAATGTGAAGATGGAAAAATACATATTAAAGGAAAAAGCAAGAGAGTGAAGAAAAATCTTAAGAAGGATGACTTATTCTCTCTCTTGTACTTTGGAATCAGCATTAAAATTTTCCGTGATATTCTATTTAAATATTTAGGATTTGTAACTCTTATTTCTTTTTGCGTTGTGAAGGAAATAGAGGCATTATAAAATTTTTATTATAACTTATTTTCAGGCGTATGTACACAAGAGTGTTATGGAAGAACTGAAGAGAATTATTGATGACAGTGAAATTACAAAAGAAGATGATGCCTTGTGGCCTCCTCCTGATAGGGTTGGCCGACAGGTTTGTATTTAGTGATTCTTTAAGTAAATAAATATTAAAAATTGATAGTATAATTGTTTCTTCTTAATTTAGACTAGATCCTCACTGATTTTTTAGTTTTCCATTTAGTAGATGCCTGATAAACACTCTTAATTTTTTTTCACTTAGCCTCATTTTTTGCACTGCCTCCTAGTAGTAAAGGAGTCCATTCATAGCTCTAAATATAGACATTTCTGTACAGTCTGTAGTCACCCCAGCCAACGTTAGGATGTTTTCACGCTATGATGAATAATTTCTATAATAATCACTTTTATTAGGAATACGTACAGATGGCTGTTAAATTCAAGACTTAAGATTTTCATTTACTATGTAAAATTTACTTTCTCCAAATTTATAAATTCGAAAACTCTTATTTGCATCTTTATGCCCCAAAGAGGGATTTGATTGGTTTCTTCATTCAAACTGACCACTGCCTTTGCCTCTCATATTCCCTTCAGAGTAATTGATGTTTCCCAAAGGGCTTCTGAAGAGCTCTCAAGGCCTAATTTCACTCTGTAGAAAGAGTTTGATTTCTCAACTGGGTTTTTCAACTCTTGGAGAAATGAAATATGATCCCTAGAGGAAGAAACATTTAGTTTCACTTTTGTGTGTTCCCAGGATTGTACTTGGTAACATTTTCTTTGACTAGAAGAGAATGTGGAGAAGTCTTAACAGATGCTGACACTATGTAGCAGTAACTTAACTCTTCTATTTAAAGAAACATTATTTAGGAGAGCAAAGGTAATATAGTTAACAATATTTATGCATTGTAAACCCTTTTAAAAAGTAAATTTAGATCTCAGTTTGTTTTATGCCTATGTACATAAATACTGAAAAACAGAAACAATAGCAGTAGACCGTTTATCTCTCGTAAACTCAGGATGAGCCCAGTATTTTCATCTACCCCCTTGATATAGTCATGTGTTTCAGATATTGGGGAGGATTAGGCATGCTCCAGAAATTGGTCTTTAAGTAAAAGATTTTTTGATCGTTTGAGAACCTTAGTTAATTCTCCATAAACTGCATAAATTAGACTCTGATCAGTTATATAACTATGACTGTCTAATCACATCTGGTATTTAACCTGAGAAATCACCACAGACATAGCCTCTTAATTGTTAGTTTTAGATTTGCAGGTAAAATGTAGAGAAAAATATACAATAATTATGGCCTAATAGGAACATCTATATTATGTTGTGTTTGTTATACTAGTTCTTAATTTCTTTGTTTTATGAAGTCGAAATGTATAGTTTTTCAGTCTCGTGGTCCAGGATTCAAATATCAGTACTATCACTTATTGGTGGTTATAAATATCAACAAGTTTTTTCCAATGCTTTCTGAGTCTTGGATTTCACAGTTGTAAAAGTAGGCTGATAAAGCCTACCTGATAAGTGCATTTTAGGGATTACAGATAATGTTTGTAAAATCTCTGGCGGTGCTATTATTAATATTATGTATTTTATTTTTAGAGCTTGGTAAGGGTAATTATGTTTGCATTTATTATATTAAAAATAGGCTTATACCCATATTATTACACCATTGTGCTTTAAAGTGATGCTTTCAGTTTTTACTGACGTTACAAGAACGTCACTTTTCAGTATGTCATTCATTTTATAGTATCCTCTTTATGAGATCTCTGGAAAGCAGTTTTGATTGGTCTTAACATTGGGGACATAGTTTGTGTCTAACAGATCGAGGGTTTTTTGTTTTTGTTTTTGTTTTTTTTCTCATCTTCTCTATGACTGCTAGAAAACTTGCAGCTAAAATGAAGACCTTGGTAGCAAGAATACAGATATCTCTGGGAGGGATTTTTATGTTAACTATATTTCTTAATTTTATTTTTTTTCAGGAGCTTGAAATTGTAATTGGAGATGAACACATTTCTTTTACCACATCAAAAATAGGTTCTCTTATTGATGTAAATCAGTCAAAGTGAGTATGTTAAAGCTTTTTTCTAAAGTAATAAAATTTATTAGGTTCATTTTGGAACTGTAACCAGTTTGCTAAGATTCTTTCTGTGACACCCTATCAGTTTATTACACAAATGCAATTTTGATTTTTATGTCGTTAAAGCCTTCTTAGCAAAGAAGGTAGCAGTGTATTTTATTGTTTTCAAAACAAACAAACAAACAAAAAACGATCTGACAACTATGTATAATAATGCCCAAGTTTTATTAGCTACTTTTTTGTAAAAATCTGGACACAGTGTCACAAATTTAAAAGACATTCTATTGGATGCCAGCCTCATTAGCCCCATACCACATCATGTTTCTCCTTGGGTTTAATACTTCAAAGAAAGGGAAAAAATCTAGTATAGCTTAATGGCTTTAGCTACTTATGCCTTCTCAAGTTCTGTGTCCCTGTAGTTCATATTATTGTCTCTACTTGAAAAATCTTTTTTTCCTCCAGTTATTTCTCTCCATTCTTTCCCTTTAAAAAGTCCTCATAGTGCTCTTATTCCTATCACTCTGAATTGTATTAACTTATTTGTTTGCTTTACTGGTTTGAACATAGTCTCCATGAGAACCTTGTATACCTCCAAAATTAGCACAGTACCTGGAATATAATAGATGCTCTATGAATATCTATCAGAGGAAAGGAGGGAGGAAGGAATGCATAGTAACTATTGGATACAGAAGGCTATGTTCATACAGACCGACCAGATGTTTTTAAACTATCGGTTTTCCCACAGTGAGGATGTGGCAGTCATATCCTACTGGGATTATAAACTGGTACAGTGACAGTGTTTTTTGGAAAGGAATTTGATAATATACTTCAAAAGCCGTTAATATTTTTCACTCATCTTTGTCCTAGTAATTTCATTTTTGAGTGTCTGTTCTGCGAAAATATTCTCAAATAATGAAAAAGCTCTATTATTCATAAAGATGGTCATTGAAGTCTTATTTATAATTGGGAAAATATCCAAATGTATACCATGGAGAGAATTGTTCAATTAACTAAAAATATATATGAATTTTTAAAAAATGTAATGGAAAAAGTAATGTTATAAAGGGCACAAGGAATGATTTTAGTTATCAAAAAAAAAAAAACAGTAAAATATTTGTAGCTATTCTGTGAGGAATGACTATTATAAGTATTATTTTTCTATCTTTATAATTTTATCTACTTTATACATTTTGTGATACATAGCTATTTTATAAGCGAATAAACATTTTAAGTATGAAATGAATACTAGTGACGGAAATTTTATTTTTATCTTTTTTAAAAAAGATAGATATGGTAATTGTTCAGTATGTTCATTTTAGTTAAAGCAAATTCTCCTGAATTCCTTTAACTTAATTGTTTTAGGCTTTTGTTTTTTTTGTTTTAGGAATTATTTGTAAAATTATGTTGTTTCATGCTAGGATCAAAAAAATAACATTTACCTTTTTAAATTCTAGGGATCCTGAAGGCCTTCGAGTATTTTACTATTTGGTACAGGACCTGAAATGTTTAGTTTTTAGTCTTATTGGATTACATTTCAAGATTAAACCAATCTAAATTGTACGTTTTTTGAAGCTGTTTTTCTATTTAATTAAGGGATGGGTAGGGAGGGTTTATTTGTCATTTACAATTTTGGGATTTTTATGAATGTGAAGCAGACATTTTTTGTATGCAAACTGAAATAAGAAAATACATTAACAGGCTTAATGGTTATCTTCACTTGTGTCCAAGTGGGTTGGACAGTTTCTACACACATTAAATTTTGTAAATAAAAACTACCTTCAGTTAAAATTTTGCTCTAATAAACTTATCAAAACCTGGATCGAGAATGTTTTTTTTCAGGAGCCTATGTCTCTTACTCACTTTAAAGATAATAAAAAATTGTTCTAATAGGTACATGCTATGGCAGAAGTTCTTTCAGGTAGAAATATGTAGCAGGATTCCCATCCATTAAAGGCAATTGTAGATCTTTCCTTATTTCTTCCATATCTGATAGAATTTTATTTTTTGGTGCTTATAGAAGTTATTTGCAGAAGATTCTGGATTTTTTACATTTAACATAAACTCCTCAGGAATTATTTACATTTCAGTTTTTTTGGTATAAGCAGTAATTTCCTTAAGGGTTTCAAAGGTAAAGTCAGTACCCCAAGTCAGGCGTATCTGTTACTGGACTCTTGCTTCACAAATACATATTGTGTATGTCTGTGGGAAATAAATGAGTTTTCAGCTTTAAAATTTATTTAAAATTTAGACTTAAATGTGTATATGTTTGTGTGGGTGTATCTATATATTTACATTTTAACTCCTAATGAGTTAAAATGTAAATATATAGATACACCCACAGTTCCCTTCAACCTCTTTCTGATAGACTTGACCTTTCATTACACCTGTCAGTAACCATGCTCTAGTATCTGTTACTCCTTCATCTGAACCCCCACTCATTAAAAGTGCAGTTCTGGTATTCATAATCCACTTGCCTGAAGACCAGTGAGTACTGACCTTAGGGTGAAAGAACTGGTCTCTGAAGGCTTATAGCACTCTGTCTAGTAAACTTTGAGACAATAGAAATGTTCTGTATCTGTGTAGTCCAGTAGATAGCCACTGGCTACTACATATGGCTACTGAGTACTTAATATGTGGCTTATATAACTGAATTTATAGTCCTGTTTAATTAGAAAAAAAATTTTAACATGAAAAATTTCAAATATAGAAAACTGAAAGAATTATACAATGAACATCCATATTATCAATGTAGATTCTATAATGGACTTTTTTTTTTTTTACTGTAATAAGTTTTACAATAAATTATGTGTTGTTGGTTTTCCACTTAAGGGTGAAATAACTTGTATAAATCGTGCCAATAGAGCAATTTTTTTAAAGCACTATTTAATTTTGATTAAATTTAGATAGTCACATGTGGCTTATCACTACCTTTGGACAGTGTAGCTCTAGCCTGGCTTGGAGTGGAGTATTTGGTTTATGTTGCATGAAAAAGCATGGTCTGCTACCCTGAACAAGCCTGATCCTGTCTGATCTCAGAAGCTAAGCAGGGTTGGGCCTGGTTAGTACTTGGATGGGAGACCACCTCGGAAGACCAGGTGCTGTAGACATAAAAAATATATTAAAAAATAATAGATTGTAAGCTGATAAGGTCCTTGCAATCTGTGAGGTCAACCAAGGGTTGCCTTGCCTAAAAAAAAAAAAAAAAAAAAAAAATGCATGGCCATCCTCTTCAGGGTCACCCCAGAAAGTCACCCCATCTCCAACCTGCAAGACGACACTGTCGTCACCTTAGGTCCCTTACATGAAAATAAACATTTCTGTTCAAGTCATAGATCTTAATGGATGTTCAGTATAAAACCATGTTATAATTCTTTTACAATTAGATGTCAACCTCAAGGAGAAAGGAAGACACAATCACTTTTTGAATCGCCTGTGGGCCCACAATTTTTGATTGCTCCTCAAAATAATTTTTATTCTGTGGCTCCTGTTGAATAAGATAATCCACTCAAGGCTGAGCAAGGTTGGGGAGAAATAATTCCTACATTAAAAAATCTTTAACATATTATCTCTTTGTCTTCATTCTCTAACTTTCCTCTAGTGCTGATTTATTTATTATGCTTCGTTCCTACTATCTACTAAGTTTCTCATTCAAACCAAGATTGGAGAGTAGGACATTAGGATAAATATTTTATATTGTCTCTGATTTTCTTATACCTTGTTAGTAATGGCTCTTCGTTGCAACCAGCTGGTGGGCAATGATCATTAGAAATTTAAATTTTGTGCAGCACTAATTTTATGAGAAACTAGACATGTATAGCACTCAGGTCAGCAGATACATGTCCCTACTCCCACATCTCATAATAAAGAGACTTCTTGCAATAACCAAACATATTCTGAGTGGTTCAGTGCCCAGCCCTCCTTTTTCCCTTTCATGGGATGGAGTGCCACTGCTAAGCACCTAGCACAGTCTTTTCCATATAATAGGTGCTTTGTAAATGTTTATTAAACCAATTGTCTTTTGTACTTACTGCCTTGAGATTATTTGTCTTTGAATTTAGTCTAAGATAGAAGATACTCATTTCTGTTGCTATGGAAACCATTCAATTACCATGAATCATGCTGGCCCAATTGTAATCCTGATTTCTCCGGTATAATCTGAGTAGAGTACTTTAACCCTGCTCAACCAAAGCAATAAATACAGCACAGCAAAGAGGACTGGTGAGAAACGAGGTGTTCTGCCAGGCTCTACCATTCTATTTTATTTATATATTTTTATTTTGAATTTCTGGATTTTATGCCTCTGCTTTTTATAGAGTGCAGACAGACATTTCAATGATTATCAGGCTGGGTATTCATGTGGAAATTTTTATCTGTCTATAAATGATCGCTGAGATTATTTTATATGACCTATCATTAGACTACTTTGATTTGAAATGCGTGAGACCTGTGAACATGGGTTGTGCAGTAAGTTGAGCCACTGATCCATATGATTTTTTAGAAGACTATTAGAGCAGTTTTAGGTTCACAGCAAAATTGGAAGGAAGGTACAGAGATTTTCCACGTACCCTTGCCCCCCTTGAGTTAGTCTCCCTCATTATCAACATACCCCACCAGAGTGGTACACTTGTTACAACTGATGAACCTACATTGACGCATGACCACCCAAAGCCCATTGTTTACCTTACGGTTCACTCTTGGCAGTAAATGTTCTATGGGTTCGAGAAACATGTATCCAACATTATAGTATCACACAGAGTATTTTCACTGTCCTAAAAAACCCTCGTGTGCCGCCTATTCATTTCTCCCTACCCCGACCCCTAGGAATCACTGATCTTTTTATTGTCTCCAAAGTTTTATCTTTTCCAATGTGTCATTTAGTTGGAATCAGAGTATATAGCCTTTCCAGATGGACTTTTTTCATTTAACATATACATTAAAGTTTCCTCCATGGTTTTAATGGCTTAAAAGTTCATTTATCTTTAGCGCTGAATAATATTCCATGTCTGGATGGATCACAGTTTAATTTATCCATTCATATATGGAAGATATTTTGATTGCCTCCAAATTTTGGCAATTATGAGTAAAGCTACTATAAATAAATGCAGCTTTTTGTGTAAACATTGTTTATTGATTATTTTAATAACTGGTTTTCTAGCATGTGATAATAAGTTGGAATAGAAAATTTTAACAAATAATAAAAATAAACAGGAAAGGTAAATGAGTACTTTGCGAGTGAGCTTAAAGTCTGAACTGTGTGGTACAGTGGATAGAACTCTGAAGAATCAAACTTCATAGTTAGAGCACTGCTTCACGGAACTATTTTCCCTTTCAATCTGTGAATAGACTTTATCCCTTAGTGGCACAAAGCACAAATAGCCATCTGAAAGTCTTTCTTTGCCATTATTTCTTTATGCTTGCTTATTTCCTGAGGTGACCCTCTCATTTAGCTACTTAGAAATTGGAGGAAAGATGGTTACAGTTAGATTGACTGCTAGAGGCCAATTAGGACAATTTAGAGGATTCTAACTCGAGCAGTAAAGATAACGACAACAAAGGAGGTAGCTAATTAGGGGAAGAGGAAACCTTGAACAAGAGTCTCGGGTTTTTACTGTAAGAGCCGAGAAATTTAGTATCGCTCAGTGGCCTAAATGTTAGGCATTAGGACACATATTCCTGGAGGTGAGAATCTGGCCAGCTGAGTTTACTCTTCCCAGGAATATGCAGACCATCTTTGCTGCGGAGCTGGGGGTTGGTTATTCCAGACATCCTTCAATTCAGCCTAGGACAGGAAGAGCACCTGAAGTTTGAGTAAGTGGACCAACAGACAGAAGGTTCTTGTGGCCAGCACATACATTTTTCTCTACTATGAAGATACAGGGGGGCACAGGATTTCATTTGAGTTTTTTGGGCAGAAGGCCAAAATGAGTATCACCAAGCGGTAGCAAACTTAGGACCTCATAAATGTTGGTTATTTGTGTGTATCATACGTGTTTTATGTATGATATTTACTGTCGACTTGGTTCTTCCTTTTCTATGTTAAGCACACAGGTGCTCTACTTACTGTATCTGTACTAAACGTGTCTCCTGGTTACTAATTGACTTATCCATACTTAATATATCTCGTGCTTCTGCAGATGCCTCACAAGCTACCTCGTTTCATTTATCTTTCTGATTTGCTTGTTTCTCTTATTTTCCTGTAGCAGATTTGAACATTTTAAAATAATACAGCATATACAAATACCATGAAGGATGGTTTGTGATTTTGGTTTCTTAGGTGGGGTTGTTCTTCTCTTCTGCTTCAATCTAAGGCTTAAGACAGTTCTTGGGTGATTTATGGCAAAGATATATCCTTTTGGCGTCACAACTCTATGTAGCTTGTCTTCTATTTGGAATCATAGGTGAGATTCCTTATTCAGCCTATTATATCAATTAAGGGAAAAACTGGCTTCAGTGCTTTATTATGCTCCTGGGTTTCTGCCTTCATTTACCACTCAGCCTGAGTTACGAATCTGCTTCTTGCCAGTTCATAAATTTATTCAAGGTTTAATTTTTTTTATATCAGCATTTATAATTGTTTTCAATAGGAAAATAGTTCTAAGTAGAGAGCCAGAGGAGAGAGAGAGTAATCAGGGGGATCATTTTATAAACTCTATAAATGTCTAACCAATGTACTGCATACTTGAAACAAAACATAAAAATTAGGTAGGCTCTTTAATTGCAGCTTAAATTTTGTATGGCCACCAGATGGCATCACCACACAAAACAAGCTCTAAAATCAAGACTCAAATTTAAAAATAAATCTTGATGGTAAGAATAAAGTAATGAATATATTTCCATAAACGGCTACTTTATAAGGGAATGTTAGTTTACCACTGCTGCAAATAAATTTAGCAAGATATTATTTGTAATATTAAGAAAGGTAGTACTTTTTGAGCTAATGATTCCACTTCTAGAAATCTATCCCTTCTCACAAAGTGTGTGTATCTTCTTTCACATTCAGACTTACTGTTACCTCATCCAAACAGCTTTCCCTGGCAAACTCTTTGCACCTTGTCTGAGTTAGAAGCTACACTTCTGTGCCCAGTGAAGGTGTTGTCTCCTCAGAATGTGAACCCCCTTAGGACAAAAATAGATTTTCTCTGTATCTGTATTTCAGAGCCTTGATGTATGATGGTGCTCTAGAAATGTTTGTTGTATGAATAAACAAACAGCTGAATATCTAACTCCATTCTCGTCTATGGCAGTTTACTGAAACTATAATTTGTATCTGATCATTAGGCCCAGTTTTTCTTTTTTTCCCTCATAAAGAGAGTTCTACGGGGGTCAAATATTAACGACACCTGAGTATACACCACAGCAACCAAAGTAGATGCCACTTCCTATACCAAGCAATTTTTATTTATTTATGAGATTTATGCTAATTTTGACCTCGTCGGGTAAAGATAAATGAAGTAAGGAACAATTTTGTTCATATACTTTTTACCTGAAGGATGCAGGCAAATGCTCTGTGTTCTTGACATTGCTCTATTTGTGAGGTTAATGGCATACACAAGAGGACTTGTGATTTGATGTAGATATTCTGAGTGTCAGAGTTTCATCTGCATGGGAATGTGGTTGACAGGTGGCATCTTTAACTTGATTTAAGTGGAATTTATTTTAATGAAAAAAATAAATATCATTCAGAAACTATTAATAGTATTCCTTTTCATCTGTTAGCTGGATTTCCTTTCAATATATTGTATCTCTTATATACTTTGTGAAAAAATGGCCAATACATTTGAGTTATTTTGAATTGATGTTCAGAAATTGCACATTCTGAAATCAAGATGGACTATGACCTGACGACTTGCATACATATTTTTTTTTCTGGTATCAAAATACCTTCAAATGGAATGAGTGTCGTTTCTGTGACTTTCATATGACCACTTTTAGGTTTCAAAAATTTTCACAATTAATAAAAGAGTTAATATTTAAAAATAAAAATAATATAGAAACGCATTGAATAAAAACTGACTCTATAACCCCTTCTAATTCCCCCTTCCAGTGTACACTGTTAAGTTTGTATATTTCCATTTTTTTCCCCTGAGATTTGCTACAAATAATGCTGCATGAACCTTTATCTATTTACTTGTTGTAGATACTTTTGATAAAATACTCAAAGCTATATATATGTTCACAGCTGTATAGTTTGCTAGATTTTCTAGAAGCTACTATATGTGTTTTAATTATAATAAACCTAGAAGCTTATTTAAAAAGTCCCCAAAATGAAAATTGCTAATAATTGCTTTTCATTGGTTTGCCCAATTTTTTAGAAATACATATGTATCAGTTTATCTGTTAATATATTTCTTTTTTTGCAAAATTATACATTTTTTGGACATCCCTGCACTAGGAATTTAGAAATCATACTTATTCACTTCTGGAATACACATTCAAAGTCACTGAAATAATTACACACAGATATTGTAAACATATAATAATCGAATTTTGCCTAAGGAATTACTTTCTAAAATGAATATATTCTCTGACATAGGGCTTTTCAACAGGCTACACTTGATGGAACATGGGGCACTTCACGTCAACAAGTATTAATACTGCTGTTTGTACCAGAGAGTTTCGTTTCATTTGTGAAAAGAACTTTACCGGCCTTGATAACTAAAAGAAGAACTGTCATCAAAGTCTTAATATTTTGATACCCCCCAAAAAACTTTGGGTATTCACTCAAATTGGCCTGATTTATGACAGATTATGGTCTCTCAAAACATCCCTGAGCAAGGATAAAACAAGTTTATATATAGTAAAATTAAATAAATCAAAAAATATTTTTTGAGACTTCTAGTACTAATAAATTAGAGAACATGTAACATTCATTTCAATTGAATGAAGTATATTAATTTATTTTTTCTTATTTAATTATATTTGTTTGACCAGGTAAGTAATACATTTCAATCTGTTCAAAATATAAAAAGTACAAAATGATAAATACGTTCTCTTTTCCCATCTTTTCCCCTACTCACCGAGTTCCCTTCTCAGAGGCAAACATGTAACTAGTTTTATAGATATTATTCCAGAGATATTCTAGGAAAGTACAACCATATACATGCTATCTGCCAGACCAAATGCTATATAACTATAAACATTAGTCCTTCCTATTTTTTTAATTTAAAAACATATTTTTCAGATTGTTTCATATCAGTACATAAGGAGCTGTCCCACTTTTTGTAAGCAGCTGCAAGTGTTACATTAATGGATGTACTAACATTTGTTTAACCAGTGTTATTTCATGGATATTTAGGATTGTCCCAGAGTTTTGCAATTATAGAAAAATGTTTCAATGAATAGCCTTTAATATAGCATCATTTGCCACAGAACGTATCTGTAAGCTAAATCTCTAGCAGTGTAATTTCGGTGTCGCAAGCCATGTTCATTAAATTTTAATAGGTATTTAATGTTTAAATAGAAGTTGTGCAGCTAGTCTCCAAATGGCGCCCTTCAAGGGTGCCTGCTCCTTCACATCTTTACCACCACAGCGTGTTACCAATCTGTTTGGCTTTGCCAATAAAATCTTTATCAATACAAACACACACGTTTCTGTCTGAAAACTGAGCTGGGAGAGTTTGGATTGCCTCACCAGGCCGAGTTCAGGAGTCCTGGCCAAGGTTCCCTCCGGCGAGAGACTGGACTGCATGATGGCTGGAGAAGGTGGGGGCATCATCAGGCTGCAAGTTCACATAAGAACTGACTGGGCCGTAATCACTTCTAAAACTGCTACCACAAAACAAATTCCTCCGGGCGGGTTGGAAGCTCCCTTCATGCCGGCATCTATGCAGAGGGTTGGAAAGCACCCTGACAAGTCCCCCAGGCTTAGGGACCCCTCAGGCGCATATTGTGTCTATTGTACAGGGGTTGGCCCCATAGTTTAAAAACACCAGGCACCAGGCACCAGGCACCAAACCAAGGTGTTCGGAGAAACCTGATTCCTGGAGCTGGCTCTTTGGGGGACAAGGCATATGTCTAATTAAAAGCCCTCACTTACACATACGCGCATTTCCCCTGTAAAGGCTGAGCTGGGAGAATGTGGACCGCCTTGCCATGGCTAAGCCCAGTGGCTCCACCAAGGTTCCTCCCATAACAAAATACCTGGACTTCTTGATGGCTGGAAAGTGTAAGACCACAACTGGCTGAAGGTCCAGATGAGGACTGACTAAACAGTGGGTGGATTTGCTGAGCTTGGGTCACAGCAAAAGGGATGCAGTGGAAGAAGCCATTCAAATAGTCTAGTCTCTTCACTTGATTGCACCCTCAAAGGAGAACCATCAAGCTGAGATCAATAGTCTTATAACTCAAACAGGATGATTTCTACTCATTGTCGTAAACCAATATGCTTTTGGGACATATATTCTGCAGCAGTGGATGAGCAGAATATATTCTCTTGTTTGAAAAAGCCGAAGAGGGAGAACTGGAACGGAAGTCTGTTTTCACACTTTTATCTACCTCTCTTTTTTTTTCTTTTCATATCTCTAGGTGCTGGATCACTGAGGGGTGACTTAGGGCCTGGGTGGGGTAAAATAATCCCAGGTACTGAGATGCTGCCGAAAATATCCAATACAGAGACAAGACCCAGAAGGCTGGGAAAGACATGCCCCGGTGATTAGAGAGGACCTCCGAGCACATGGTATTTGAGCCAAAAACTCAATGCTGGAAGGAGCCAGCTGTGGGACTAGCAAGGGTGTCCCAAGCAGAGAGAACAAATGCAAAGGCCCTGAGGCTTGAAGAAGTTCACTATTTGTAGAATGAAAACAAGGACGGCATGCCTGAGGCAGAGGGAGAGGGGCTGAGCGTTGGGAGGTGAGCACAGGTTAAGGGTGCGGGTCCAAAGTGTTCAGGGCTTGAAGGCTGTGTTGGTGGACTATATTCTCTGTGTGGAGGGTGAACAGGCAGGCAGACAAAGTGCCACCGACCCTTTAGAAGCATGAGGGAGCAGAAGAATTTGGGTTGTCAGAGACAGAAACTGGGAGAGGGCATTGTAGCCAAGGAATA
Source organism: Rousettus aegyptiacus (assembly GCF_014176215.1). Lineage (NCBI taxonomy): Eukaryota > Metazoa > Chordata > Mammalia > Chiroptera > Pteropodidae > Rousettus > Rousettus aegyptiacus. The sequence goes on from NW_023416295.1 coordinate 153,942,824, forward strand.
AGACGTGAGTGAAGGGGATTATTCCATGTGTAGGCCTGTTGAGGAGCCAGGTCCATTGGCCTCCCTGGATCTCCTAGGGAACCAGGGATCTGGGGGTTTTCAGGTAACCCTTTCTAGGACTTAGTAGCAGCCAAGTGGGTCCCTCTGCTGGGACATCTAAGTATTACATCCAATGACCTCAGGCTGGACCAACCCCTGAACTTGCCTGAGAACTTCATAGGAGCATTCCTGGGATCCAGGGTTCTCAGGGTTGACAGTGGTTCCCGAGGTCCTCTTCTCTTGCCCCTGCTAGATCCTTTCTTGCTTAGCCCTAGGGACAGGGAGCTCACTCCCTTTTGAGGAAGTCTGTTTTACCCTGCACGACGCTGATCAGCTTAAGCTCCGGAGTTGCACTACCTGGTCTCAGCTCTTTTCACAGAAGTGTCTATGGTTTGGAGATTCCATGGATCAGTCTCCTGAGTGTAATGACAGACAGTTGTGGCAAATGACATACGGTGCGATTCTACGTATGTGAAGTCTGAAAACATGTGCAAGTGTTTGTGCCATTCATGGGTTCCTATCTACATAGGAAAGCTCGCTACGGGCGTGAATTCACTGTGATTATGTGAGGAGGGAAGGATGGAGAGGTGACAGAGTAAGGGTGGAGATTTTATTGGGAGGAAAAAAACTAAACTTCTAAAGACAATATTAAGAGAATGAAAGATAAGAATGAAAGACTGGAAGACAATATTTACAAAACGCATATCTGATAAAATACCAGTATTCAGAATATACAAAAACTCTCACGACTCAATAAGAAAACAACCCAATAAAAGTAGGTAAAAGATTTTAACTGATACTTTATTATAGGAGATACATGATTGACAAAAAAGCAGATGAAAAGATGATTAGCATTATTTATTCTTTAGAGAAATACAAATTAAAACCATTAATTCATACCACACCTTTATTGAAATGGTTTTTAAAACTGACCATACTAAATTTTGGAAGAATGCAAGCAAATGGAATTTCCAAGCACTGCTGATGCTACAGTCATTTTGCAAAACAGTTTGGTAGCTTACCTACAAAGAAAACTAAGACTTGGAAGTTTGGACTTGCCAGTGAACGCATATTAGTTGTGGTGCAGATCTTAAACTCAGATCTGATTCAAAATGTTATTCTCTTTCTAGTATATTATATTATATTTCTCCTAAAAAGTAAGGGATCAAAGAGAAATGCATACACAATTCATACAGAATAATGGCTTTAATTACTGCTGGCATAAATTCCCAGCCAAAATGTGCATGGCAGTGACTGAATTTTGTAGGATTACTTACTCAATCTGTCTGAATTGCAGAAATAAAGTATACAGAACTCTACTTCCTCAGCCCAAGCACTGACACTCTCTTCCTCTACCAGTCTGCTCATAACCAATGACTTTTGGCAGTCTTCAAGTGAAAGGGGCAGAAGGAGAGGATCCGATGTACTCACTATTCCAGTCTCACCTCAGTCAGATGCTAGAATACTGATGCAGTCCATAAAACAGCAAAGCTATTCTGCAATGAGAGAGAGAGAGATTGGTTCTGGAACTTCCAAGAGTCTGAGTTTGTATAAAGAAAAATCATTATGCTTGTCTTTTGTTTTTGTAGTCTCATTAGGTAGCAAGACAAGAGATTTTCTTCTTACAAATAAAGTGCAAGGATTTGGAACAGTCATAAATCCTCTAACCTCTGGCAATCTCTGATTTGTTTTCTGTCTCTATGTTGTTGTTCTCTTTTTTTTTTTTTGCAGAGTTTTATATGAATGGAATTATACAAGATGTAGTCTTTCATTTAGTAAAGTGCACGTAAGATTTATCTATGCTGTTAAGTGATTCAAGAGCTCATTTTCATAATTTTTTTTTTGTGGAAAACTACATAACATAGACTTTACTAATTTAACCAGTTTAAAGTGTATAATTCAGTGGCTTTAAGTACATTAAGTGTTGTACGACTATCACCACTATCTATTTACAGAACGTTTTTTTATTATTTCCAAACAGAAGCTGTACTCATTAAACAGTAACTCCCATGTCTCCTCCTCCCAGCCCCTAGTAACCACTATTCTATTTCCTGTCACTATGAATTTAATTTGCTTCTATTTTCTGTTTCTATTGAATTTCAGATAGTTCATATAACTGGAATCATATAATATTTTTTTTTCTGGCTTACTTAGTATGTTTTTAAGGTTCACCGTGTTGTAGCATGTATCAGAATTTTATTCCTTTTTGTGGATGAAAATATTCTATTGTCTGTATACACTACGTTTTGTTTATCCATTCATGCGAATAAAATGTTGGATTATTGATGGGCACATAAGTTGTTTCCATCTTTTGGCTATTGTGAGTAATGCTGCTATGCATATTGGGGTACACTATCTGGTTGAGTCCCTGTGTTTGATTTTTTGGTATATACCTAGAAGTGGACTTGCTGGAACCTATGGCAATTTCTATGTTTAGTATTTTGAGCAACTGTCAAATTAATTTTTTATAGTAGTGGCTTCACCATTTTACATTTCTATTAGTAATGCACAAGAGGTCTAATTTTACATTTTTGTCAACTTTTATTTGTTTTTAATGATTTTATTTTAATTTAATTTTAATAATAACCATCCTAATGGGGGTGAAGTGGTGTCTCACTGTGGTTTTGAATTGCATTTCTCTAATGACTATTGATGTTGACCATCATATTATGTGCTTACTGGCAATTTAGTATGTTCTTGAGAAAGTGGATTTTTAAGTCCTTTGCTTATTTTTGAATTGGATTGCTTTTGCTGCTGAGTTGTAGGAGTATTTTGTATATTTTGGGTACTAAACTTTTATCAGATATTGATTTGCAAACATTTTCTCCCATTTGAATACTCTCTTTAGCATTTCTTATAGATAAGTGCTTATGTTAACAAACTCCCTCAGCTTTTGTTTAACTGAGAGTGGGTAAATTTCTTCTTCTTTTGGAAGTATAATAAAGCCAGATGTATAATTCTTCTGATTTACATTTTTGTTATGTTATGTTTGATAAAATATAGTAGATGATTTATAGATCGCTTGAGACTGTATAAGTGACTAAGAATATGTTAAAAACACAAAAAAGTGAAGAAGCCAACATAAAAGGAATTTTGAGATGCTTTCCTCATAAAATCTACGGCTTCCTGATTAGTTTTTCATACTGGATTTTCAAGTTCTGGGGAAAAACAGTTTTCTTTTTTCTTTTTTTTTTTCACCTTCAATATATAACCATAAAACTTAGCAAAACGTCCACGAACTAAGTAACAAAAGAAATAGGCTTGCTGCAGTTTTCTTTCAGCCTTTTAAATATGTCATCCCAATGCTTTCTGGCCATCAAAGCTTATGATGATAAATTAGCTGGAAATCTTATTGATAATCCCTTATGTATGATGCATTATTTCTCTCTTGCTGCTTTCAAGATTCTCCATTTGTTTGTGCAAGATGTTCAGGGAGCATTAAAATGGAATAACTTAAATATCTGAAAAGCAATCATCATTTCACAGCTTCTAAATGCCTCCTAAGGAGAGAAGTTTAAAATATTAGAATAATCTGTAAGTTTATTTTATGCTAATTAAATTGTAATATAAAAGTAGTCTGTTTATGATAAGTAAATATTTACAAAGGTCTTGCATTAAAATGTTAATTTTTTTTTCTTGTTAGGTATTAAACCTTTTAAAACAATTAAATCAAACGTGTGAGAGTTCTTTAGTGATTGGTCATGTTGAGAGACTGTTTTTAAAAAAATTTTTAATTGAAAAAAGATTGACATAATATATATTTGAGGTGTACAACATTTTGGTTTGATACATTTATGTATTGCAAGATGATTACTACCATATTGTTTGCTAATGTCTTTATCATATCACATGATTTTATTTATTATTGAGAACAAATAAGATTTGTTCTCAATATACAAATTTGAGTTTATAATACAGGATTGTTGTCGATAATCACCACCTTGTGCATTTTAAAAGGTTAGTTTCTAAGCAATTGATTATTTCAGCCAGAGATGAAACTAATTCAGTAGGGAAGGGAAGTGGACTAAAATTATTTATATATTTTCCCACTTGATTATTATTATTACTATGACCCTTGAAATAGTAAAAAAAAAAAAAAATCAGATGTAATATGTATTCTCATCTAATGTTAAGTTTTGTTGTTCTGTACAGAAACCCTAGAATGGTTCTGAAACCAGGGCTTTATAAGAACTAAATGAGAAACAAAGTAATTTGGAAGTGAAATAATTTTGATTCGATAATAATTCTTAAGAACATCCTCATTCTTTTGAGAGGAAAAAACTATGAAGCCATAAGGCCTTGTTTGTGAGGTTCTGTGGGCTCTGAGTAATAAATATTTTCTTTCCTGGGAGACCGATGCGGCCCTCCTCTGCATGGCTGGGTGTGTTACAGAGACCACTGCCACCACCAAAGCACGGAAATGGTTTCTTGGTTGGTTAAACTGTTCTCACCTTTGTGTCTTTCTTTTTTTGTCACACCACACATGCCCCCAGTGCAGAAACTTTGTATTTATGTTCCCTCTGCATGTATTGCTCTTCTCTCAGATACAACCATGGTTAACTACTTCCCTTCCAGTGTTTATTCATTTGTCACCTTCATAACGAGACCCGACCTGACGGTCCTATTTAAAATTGCATCCTGCGTGTCAGCTTCCCCCCCAGAAGCCCTCCTCTGTACTCTTAGTCTTTCTTACCCTGCTCTCTCTTTATTTTTTTTTATAGCACTTGTCACCTTTTTACATGCCATATCTTCTATATGTTTATTTCTATCTGGCTCAAATCCTCTTGAAACAAAGATTTTTCTCATTTTCGTTCAATGATATATCTGTTTCGAACTGGCATGCACAGAGTTGAATAAGTGATCAAATGAATTACGAAAAGTATTTTTTTTTTTGTAGTGTAGTATTCTCTTGAATACATGGATGGAGCTTGAGATAATTAGGCTAAGTGAAAAAAGTCAGAAAAAATCGAAAACCGTATGATTTCACTCAATGTGGGATATAAAACTGTAAGTAACAAATGAACAAGATGAATAAATAAAAACTCATAGATACAGACAACAACAATTTAGTGGTTACCAGAGGGAAGAGCCTAGAGGAGAGGAGGTAGAAAAGGATAGAAGGGGGCAAATATATGGTGACTGAAAGAAATTTGACTTTGGGTGGTGAACACACAATGCAATATACATATGGCATGTTATTGAATTGTACACTTGAAACATACGTAATTTTATTAACTAATGTCATCCAATAAATTTAATACAATAAAAAAAAGAAAAATTTTCTATTAGCTGTTGTTTAAAAATGTAATTCCTAGTTTGAGAAATGTACAGACGCTATAGTACTGAAATATATTTTGATGTTTTATTTATCAGTGGGCATGTATAGACTGCATTATTTTTATTTTTATGATTCTTTACTTCTCACTTGATGCAAGTTTCATATTTTTTGTCTCTAATGCACGTTCAGTATTAATGTCTTTGTGTATTTTGGCTCCATGAAGAATATCATGAAGTTACTTGCAGTAAATCATACTTGTCTTGGCCTGTCTTACAAGACAGAAGACAAAGAATGGAAGTGGGAGGATGACTCCTCTCCTCCTGGCCTGTAAGTTTCTGCTATATAATTCAATTCCTTATTCCTTTTTCAATGTCTTTTGCTTAAAGAACTGGAGAAAATAGAGATGATTCCGGGGGACAGAATTGAGACCCTGCTTTTGTTATTTCACATTATTTTATATTATCACTGTCAACAATTTTATAACTCAGTAAGTCAGTTAGATATTCCACAATTTGTATAAATGTACCTTTAAAATTAGATGCTCTGATTGATTAGTATTTCAGATAATAAATATAATATGGGGAACGAACCTCATTACATATGAATTTTAGGTTACCTCTAGCATTTTGTTGGGAGGAAGTACAGAATTGTTATCCCTTAGCCAAACAATTGGGGCCATTTTATGCTTTCAAGTGCATATTGTTAAATTGCTATCCAGAAACATTGCATTAGACAACTATGACAAAAAATATTTTTGTATATAAATAAATAAATAAATAAATAAATAAATAAATAAATATATATATACACAAGCTGTTACATCACTCCGTGCCTATCTTATTTAATATTTCAAAGTTTTGATAATTTTGATAGCTGATTAATTTAATTTTTTTCTCAGGTTCTTTTTCTGTTGTTTAGTGAGGCTGGTTTTCTCATTAGATATACATATTATGCACACAAGCTTGCACACATGCACATTCTTAAAATCACACACCATTATATTTTTATTTTAATATAAACTTTATTGATTGCCTAATGATAGTTTGAAAGAACTAATTTACACAGAGTTGTCTATTTTTTGATTCTTCTACTGATTCATAAAATGAAAAAAATTGGTATTAACATGCAGAAGAATGAATTATTAGTAATCTCTGCCTTAGTTGTTTTATTGTTAATATCTTTTATTCCAAGTCTAAGTGGTTCTTTTTTTAGGAAATGTACATTCAGGCACATGGTTTTTGATAAACTGGGTGAACATTAATAGAGTTATTTGTATTCTTTATGAAAAAAATTATCTCTAACAATCCAATAATTGTATTCAACTTGATAGAAATGATAATTGGCTTAACCATTAAGGTACAAAGTGATCATTTCTATTTCTTTGCATTCACCAGATAGGCAATGGTATGTCTGTAAGATTTTGAATATAAAGATGTGTGATAAAACAATAATGGTTTGAACAAACATATGAAAGAAGAACAAGAGCAATATGTTATCCTCGAGATGGTACTTTTCATATAGATATATTATCTAGTTGTCTAAATCTTCATTCTATAGATCAAGGAACTCCAAACAAGAACCTATAACACAGACAGGGTCAGAAAGTTCAGTTCCATTATCTTCCTTTTATTTGTTAGCATAATTTATGCAAAATATAAATTCAGAAAAATTTAAATGATAATTTCAATCCATCAAGAAAATAAAATTATTGGCATTTAGTAGTCCCTATTTGTCTAATTTGCTTAGCTTCTTAGAATTATTTAGTTTTTTCATATATTTCTTTAATTTCTGTCATATTTTTATGTAAGCAACTTCTATATATTAGCTAAGATTAGGGTTCTGATTGCATTAATTGCTTCAAGAAATAATTGTCAAACTGATGGCTAATTTTTTTCTTCCTGAGTTTTATAGCTCTCCTTTCTAGTTACAGAATTTATTGGTTGAACTTAAAAAGGGAACATTCTAAGTGGTAAGAGTGCAAGGTTCAGGCATCTCATAACCCAGACTCAGAAATCATGCAGATTCAATTATGCCATATTCCATTGGCTAATGCAAATCATAAAACCAGCCCAAGCAGAAAGGAAATAGATTATGCATTTTAGTGAAGGGAAAGTACAGATCCATAACAGAGAGCATAAGATAAGGGAGTTATTTTTTGTTGCTAATTTTGGAAACACAATGTACAATAGCTTACCCTATGAACACAGTTCACATCTTTCCCACATTTGAAATACACTCCTCTGAAGTCCAGAATGTCATTATTTACATCAAGTCAAGATGTGAATGAAGACCCTTGAGTGAAGTTCATTGGGATCAGATGCTCAGGTATGGCCCCTCTCAACCCAATGATCTATGAATCGAAAAGTAAGTTCCCCAACACTTAAGAATATGGAAACAAAGAGGATAAGTACTGGATTAAATATTAGTTCACATAAATATTAGATATTTCAAAGGAAGACAGACTTTACCTAACCATTCTCAGTTGCTTTAGCATATAATATATATATATTTTAACTATTTTCCCAAGAACTTATATATACTCAAGGACACACCACTTTTTATATTTAAATCCTATATGAGGGACTTTTTTTCTGAGTCTGTTGATTCAAAACTTTAAAATTACAAAAAAAAAAAACAATTAAATAACCCTCCACTCACAGAAGAAAATTTTTGATTATCCAGTTTTTTCCTCTTGAACTATTGAGGGAATATATTTTCAAAAATACACATGAGCATTGGTGTTCTTTTATTCATTCATTCATTCATTCATTCATTTTAAAAATTTTATTTGATTAGTTTTAAGTATACAATACATTGGTTAGACATTTATATAGTTTATAAAATGATCCCTGTAATTGCCCTTTCTCTTCTCTGACTCTCCACCTAGCCAAATGTGGCATGGGGAATGCAGTTAGCATTAAGGCTTTGGTGTTCTTTTAGATCAGTAATAATACCCAGGCATGTATAATCACAATACTATCTTCAGGACTAGCAAAGGTTTAACTACTTATTCTAAGAACATGATAGAAAGTATTTTTTTTTTCAGTTGATTACAGATAAATATTTTTTAATGGAACTTTACAAGAAAACAAATTTTATATAGAAGTCTGCTATTGTACTTTTAAGAAGACACAGAATAGTCGACAGTGAAAAATTTTTTACTGTATCTTTTTCTTCTTTAAATTAAGAAGGTAAGTTACTAATATTATCTTGATTTTTTTATTCAAAAGAAAAAGCTATGTTGTGGTTTCTTTAAATTTTGTTTGAGTGCCGAACAGTTTTTGTTTTAAAGAAAAGGCAAGTAATTTCTAAAGACAGAAAGGAGAGAGAGATGATTTATTTCATTCTGCAGTAGTGGCAACGTTTTGAAAAAAATTAAGCTACATATGATTTTGTTTTTTTGAAATTGACTTTAACTTGATGTTTTATTTGCTGGAGGTGAAATTTACTACAGGAAAATTCCAGTCATTTTATTTATATCATTTTTGGGTAGTTGATGAGAGAAAGTTCACACATCAGGTTTCTCATTCACACACAATTACTAAATAGAAACAAAGGAAAGAGATCTAGAAGATTTAAAAACCAGACAAGAAATTGATTCTGAACTAATGATCTATGTGTTTGAAATAATCTACCTTTGCCAGTGAATCTCTGAAAATTTCAGTTTCACAAAAAAGTTTTGCTCAAATGTAAAAATTATTTAAAATCTTTTGTCTTATGTTGACTGACTTTATTATTAGATAGATTACCTACTCAAGGTCACAAGATGGCTATTGAGGCTATGAATATTTTATTCCCATAGTTTTAGAGTAAATAAAAGGAATAATTCATAATTAATAGTTCCTGAAAACACCCAGCTTTCATCGAGATTGAGCAGCATACACTGAAACAATAATGGTGACCAGGAGAATGCAATGCATTGTTTGACTCTAATTGTTAGCTATCTTTTGCACTTCACCAAGAAAGGTAAAAGGGGAGAGGAAATCTTTCCTCTCTCTGAACCCTAGCATGTAAAATAGGTTAGCCAATTAAATGCTTCTCCTTTGCCATGTTACAAACATATTCATGAGTTCTGGGAGTACTATGTGAACATCTTTGCAAGCCATTTACCCTGTTCTACAACCTTCAATTCCTTGTGGGAAGAATTTGGAACTTTGCTCTTTGGTCTGCTTCACTCCCTGTGAAAATTGTTTGTATGTATGTATGTATTTTTTAAAATTTTTATTTTATTTTTAGTTTTCAGTATATAGTACATTGATTATATATATATATATATATATATATATATATAGAGAGAGAGAGAGAGAGAGAGAGAGAGAGAGAGAGAGAGAGAGAGAGTTTATAAAACAACCCCCCTCATTGTTCTTTCCTATAGCTCTCCATGTAGCCATTAATGCTGACTGCATTCCTTATGCCATGCTCCCCACCCCCGTGACCATCTATCATCTACGAATCTGTACCTCTTTATCCCTTCTCCCCTTTCTTCCAGTCCCATAACCCTCCCCTTCTCTGGCCATGGCCAAATTGTCCTCTATATTTGTAAGCCTGTTTTTGATTAGATTGTTCTTTTTGCTCCTTAGATTCTGCGTATAAGTGAAATCACGTGGTATTTATTTTTCTCTGTCTGATTTATTTCGCTTAGCATAATAGCCTCTAGGTCCCTCGGTGTCATTGCAAATGGTAGGATTTCATTTTTTTTAATGGTGGAGTAATGCTCCATTTTTTTATATGAACCATAATTTCTTTATCTAATTGTCTATCGATGGGCATTTAAGTTGCTTCCATATCTTGGTTTTGTAAATTGTGCTGCCGTGAACACAGGAGTGCCTAGATTATTCTTCATATTTTCTTTAGATAAATACCCAGAAGTGCAAGTGCTGGGTCAAAAGGTATATTCATTTTTAATTTTGTGAGGAGCCTCCAAACTGTTTTCCATAGTAGTTATAACAATTTGCAATCCCACCAACAGTGTATGAGAGTTCCCTATTCTCCACATCCTCACCAACATCTGTCGTTCTTTGATTTATTGATGATAGCCATTCTGACAGATGTGAGGTGACATCGCATTGTGGTTTTAGTTCACATTTCTCTGATGATTAGTGACCTTGAGCATCTTTTCATATCTCTATTGGCCATCCGTATTTCCTCTTTGGAAAAATGACTGTTCAGGTCTCCTGCCCAGTTTTTAATTGGATTGTTTGTTTTTGTGTTGTTGAGTTATGTGGTTTTTAAAATATGTTTTTGGATATTAACCTCTTATCAGATGTATCATAAGCAAATATCTTCTTCCATTCAGTCAGTTGTCTATTCATTTCGTTGATGGTTTCCTTTGTTGTACAAAAACTTCTTAGTTTGATGTAGTCCCATTTGTTTACTTTTTCTTTTGTTTCCCTTGCCCAAGGAGATATATCCCAAAAGAAATTACTGTTAACAATATTCCCTGTGCAAGTTATTTGAGCACAGTTCTTTTGCTGGGAGTTGAGACATGGTGAGCTTATCTCTAGTGACACTCTTGCTCTACAAACTAAGTGCTTGGCATGTAGGAGGGTAACAGCACTAGGTTGATTGTTTATATTAGTAATTAATTTCTCTACAGTCACTTTAATGGATGTTAATAGCAGCTGTATTGGAGATATTATAAAGACACAATTTAGAACTGGAATTGTCCTAACAGATTGTACCAAATATACTTTATTTCTTTCTCTCATTCTTTTCATCTTTATATGTAGTACATATTCTTTAACCAAATTTAAGATTATAATTATATTGTTTCAAGAACATATTTTTAAAAGTTATTTTTTTTCAACAAATATTTATCAAGTATCTCCTTTATACCAGGTACTCTTCTAGGGTTTGAAGATATATAAATGGACGAAACTAAGAAAAGTCACTGTCTACATGGAGTGGCATTATAGTGGAAAAAAGACAGACAGTGAATGAGTAAATTGTACATGTAATGGGTGATCATAAGTGCTAGTGAGAAAAATAAAGCCATCAAAGTGTCAAAGGAGGGATTTCATGTTTAAGTAAAGTAGTCAGGGAAGATTTTGGTTAATCCACATTTCATTCTATTTTTGCTTTGATAACCACTTAAATGACCTAAATTTTCACATTCTCTGAGATAACTGTAATTCTCCATCTTTGTTGTTATAAAATATTACCTTCTTGACAGTATTATTATTCGTTATTAATAAAATATGTGATAGATTGATAGGACTGTAATTTCTGTATAAGAAATTTAAGAAATTTACTAAAGTTAACCAAGCTGCAGAAAAACAAAACATTGGTTATATCCTACCTTTCTGTTGCTTTTGTTTCTTCATGACATAAAGGCCAAGACTAAGAAAAAGTAATACAGTGATAGTTAATGTTTTCCTTCATAATTTCGAAAGTGAATTAAGAGCCCATGATTTATACAGAGAGAGATAACAGCAATTATCTAAATCCAAATATCCTAAAATAGTCTTCAAAACTATACATATGACCTTAAAAATTAAACACACAAATGCACACAAATTTAGTGTGACTAGGAGCCAGAAAACACTAAAAATTAAAATTACTGATAAATAGAAAAGTAAAAAAATTTTATGTAGCGATTTCTAACCTTTTATGGAGCTCTAGAGGTTTTGGAGAAACTGGAGACTACCCCCAGAAAGAGAAAACCACATTAATTGTTTGAAATACCTGAAAATGAGTCTTGCTAGATCAGGTGTTGGGTAGAAAAGGACTTAACAGTCAAAGCAACGCTCTGGGGGGAAAAAAAAAGAAAGGAAGAAGCACACCTGGACCTGTGCAGTGAAAGGAAAAAGAAGTAAGTAAATGTGTGTGAAGAAGGTAGAGGTCAGGATGTGTTAGACAGACTGACATTTAAAAAACACCTCTTTTCCTCTTCCAAAATCCATTTAAGAGACTGCATTGCATTATCTTGACAGAAGAGGGCACTCTTGACCTAGAGACCCAACAAAGTACCCAACTACCATCTCAGCCCACGAAAAGTATTTTTTCACCTATTTGAAAATACCATAGGAAGAACACAGAAAAGATAAATCAAAACATTTAAGCTGATGAAAATTCTCCCATGTAAAACCAACCATGAAACAGAAGAAAACTAACACATCACTCTAAATTGATTGAAATATCCAAAAATGAAACAAAAATTGGATGCAAATCAAAAATCAGAAGTTACAAAGCAAACTAAAGTAGAAAGAAATGTGACAATTTTTCCTTTTCGTTTTTACTCACCTGTTAGAATAGATAATTTTGTCATCTAAATAATAAAAGTTATAATTATAAGCTTTTTCCTAGGAACATTTTGGTCTTAATATCAGTTTTCTTATATAAATATTTATTAAATTCACTTTTTATTATTATGTAATTTTTTTCTAAAAACATACAAATTACTTTTAAAACATACAAAATACTGTTAAATCACTTCCTATCTCAATAAATTTTCACTTATTGGATTTTACCTGTATCTAGTACATCAAATGACATAACTGAGTCCTTTTGACCATTAAATCCTTTCTAGTTTTTTCTCTTTATTTGTGTTTTCACCTAAATGGTATTCCTCTGTCTACTATATCATATAATTTATGCTAAATGAACCACTTATAAAATGTTTAAAGTACTACTTTTCTGATAATTATAGACCAACAAAAGACTTCAAAAAAATTGGATTAATAAAATAGAAAATGTTTAAATCAGATGGTTAAGATCACACTCAACTTGGGAAATAAAGGTAGGAACTAAGAATGTGGCCCTGAAGGTTGAAAAATAGTAAACTAAAATCAATCTTTAAAAAAAAATTAATAACATTGATAAACCATTTAGGAAGATTGACCAAGAGGCAAAAAAATAAAGAACAAGTCAGAAATTAAAAAGGCATAGCTACAGACTCCACAGTTATTGAAAGGAAAGGAAATAACATTTGTCAAAAGATAATTGACCATAACTCTAGTTTTTTCTCTTATACTTTCTATTCTGTTTCATTAAATTGTAATATCTACCCTTATGCTAATACCATACTGTCTCAGTGTAATCTATAATGATGTTTCTCTTTCATTTCTGATGCTAGTAATTTGTGTCCTCTTTTACTTGGTTAGTGTAGCTAGAATTTTATCTTTTTTTGTTGTTGTTGATATTTTGAAGAACCGAGCTTTGGTTTCATTGATTTTTCTCTTTTGCTTTCTGTTTTCAATTTTATTTAGTTTTTCTCTAATTTTCATTTTATCTTTTCTCCTATTTATGTTAAGTGTAAATTTCTCTTTTTCTCTAGTTTCTAAAGATGGAAGCTAGAATTTTTGTTTTTATCTTTCTATCATATGCAGATAATGCTCTAAATTTTCTCTGTAAGCACTGCTTTTGCTACATCTCACAAATTTTGCTGTTTTATTTTTATTTAGTTGAAAACATATTTTCTTTCTCTTCAGACTTTTCTTTGATGTATTTGTTTCTATAAGAGTATTGTCTAATATTCAATTATTTGGAGATTTTTCCAGCTCTCTTTTATTATTGATTTCTATATGAATTCTAGTATAGTCTATAAAAATACTTTGTATAATTCCTATTCTTTTTTAAAAATAATTTCTATTTTTTAAGGTTATTAAGGTGACTTTTACAGCTGTTAATGTGGTTTATCTTGGTGAATGCTCTATGCAAGTTGAGAAGAATATGTATGCTATTGTTGGATGAATTATTCTATAAAGTAAATAATGTCTAGTTGATTGATAGTGTTGTTATGTCAATTATATCCTCATAGATTTTCTGCTTGCTAAATCTGTCACTTACTCTTAGAAATGTGTTAGTCTTCAACAATAATAGTTAATTTAGTTAATCTAGTTTTCCATGTAGTGTTATCAGTTTTTGCCTTTTGTATTTTATATTCTACACTTAGGTACAGACACTAAGGATTTTTACATCTTCTTGGATACTTGATGCCTTTGTTATTTTCAATTGACTCTTTTTATCTGTGATATGTTCCTTGTTTTGTTAGAACATGTAATAGTAGGGTTACCTGGCTATATAATAAAAATAAATTTGATAGTTGTAAAATTTACTAAAAATATTTTGAAGTATTTTTATCAAATTTTTGTTAATTGAAAATAGAAACAAGAGGATCATATTTGCAGTCTTCACATTTAAGTCACACTTTCATTTTAATACTTCTTAACTATATTCACTAACAACTAATTTAATAGAAGCAATTTTTAGTTTTGACTGCAGATGGTTGAGTCTACTATTTAGGAGAGTTGCTTTAAAAGTAGAAAAGGTGGAAATTCAATTGTATTAAACATTTAAAATTTTCCAAATGGTTTACTTTGAAAAATATTGGATTCTAATTGATTATATGCCTTTCACAAATGCTTTTTTCTTTATTTACTTTCAAAATTATGATTGTCAGAAAAGTGAAAAAAAAAGAGAGAGATTCGTTTCAGTTACTTGAGTTATAACTTAAACATTATTTTGTACTTTTCTATCTGGTACAGAAAGAATAGAAGTTACAGGAATAAATCTCACACTATTTATTCACTGAACTCACATTTATTAATATTTGTGTTAGTCTCAGGATTACAAAGATAAGTAAGCATAGTCCATCAAGACACTTATAGTTTATGACGGAGCAAGACACAGATAATACAGTTCAGAGATTTAATATGACGGCAAAGGTGGACCTTGGCTGTGTTAAGAGGATGTCAAGTAGGCATCACACAAATGTAGGCTGTAGAGTGTATTCCAAAATAGTTGTTTGCAATAGTAAAATTTAACCAATGAAAGAGAGTAAAGAACATATTGGGCAAGACACAACATGTTAAAAGATACACTATTTTAAAAAATATGTATACATAATTCAATTCCACAGTGGTGAGAAGGAGGTGTAAAAGCTAAGCGGGAACTCTGAGGTCCTGAGCACACCTCATGAGGAGAGACAGAGTTAGATGAGAAGCAGTGTCCTAGTAAAGGTCTCCACAGGTTGTGACATTTGACCTCTGCCCTCCAACTGTTCATTAACAGATCTCTGTTCAAATTCTCCAACTGGAAGGGCACTGCTACAGCAACCACCAGAGGAAATTTTCTGGGCTGAAGGAGAGATAGCCAAAAACAAATTATGCTCTAAACTGGATAAAGGTGAACCCAAGACCAAGGAGCCTGACCCAGTGGTAGAGCTCACACGTGTCCCAAGGGAACGGTCCCCCACATACACAAGCAAGCACAAACTCTGCACATGTGCAGGGGCAGGAAACTCCTGAGCTTAGCTCTGGCAGTGTATACTTGATGGCTAAGAAGTTTCTAGCTCCCTGCAGGAGACCCACATCCTCTGTTGGGCTGTCACTCAGTCTCAGAAAGTCCTGGTTTAAGGAAGCCAACAGGCCCCCATTCTGTGGGAGCAACAGGCAAGGCTTCCCTACAAATATGGTGGGGGGCCCCTTCCCCCTGTGAGCAGGCTCAGCAAAGCTGCCTACATGCCATTTCCTGATGAATACTCAAAAGGTCAGAACCCAGCTGCGTTGCCATAGCAGAGAAGTGATCCCAGCTCTTGGAATAGAAGTTCTGAGAACACCACAGACTTGGTCTTTCTTTTTGCTCACCTAGCCCAGAAAAATGATCAGCACTGCTGTCTCTCACTCTTGACCTATCGAACATATCCTTTTCAACTTTGGCTTAAAATCCAGACCTACTTCCTCAGAGGTAATGGTCTCAGAGGTGTCAATGCCATTCGCTGGTGCTGGTCACTGAGCTGGGTTGGGTAGGCTGTCAAACCCAGAATTTGTCCCTGAGCTGGAGACTGGAGCTGAAACTAAGATTGGGGGGCTGGGTGCCCTGCCATTGCTTCCCTTTTGGTTTCCTCTGTTGGTCCTGACACTTTCTTTCCCCATAAAGCCTTAAAGGTTAAGTTCTTTTTGTCTCAGTGATTTCTGTATGCTCTATCCAATAAAAACAACAACAGAACAAAATTGAAAAATGAGATGGTATAACTCCTACACTCAGGAAGCACTAACAAAAGAAATGTGACCAGTAAAATTGAATGTATACAAAAACTGAATATATATATAATAGAAGCATAAATTAAAAAATCACTGTGAATGCAAGTGGGTGTGTGCAGTGGGTGTCTGTTCACACCTCTAGATGTATAGCGAACACTATCACTAACAAGGTTGTGGTGGACTCTGTGGCTTCCAGGGCATGTGTAGCTCAGCTTATGACGTCTACATGGTCGGAGGTGCTGTTTTCTATTTGGCTGAAATAATGCCCTAAATTATGTGTGACTTGCTTAATGGAAAGGTTTGAGATCAAGCTTTTTCTGTAAACATGTTTTTGGCAACAAGATTACTACAGAGAATGAAATGGGAAACTTTTCATAGCAATAAAGTAAATAAGACACCAGAGGAGAAAATGAGATTGTTGTAGATGTTCGCGAATATTTTAGAAAAGAGGTAGAGAGAAGATTAGGCTTTTATATGGAACATACAAAATTTACCCATGCCTACATAAGTAGAGGAGAGTCTGGAAGCTTAGGGATTATGTCGATATTAAAATTAAATCACCTTTTTATTAGAAAAGATACTAATATCCATGAATTAATGGGTTATTATTGCTTATATTTATAAACGGAATAATATAAATATTAAATTTAATGTTAGAAAATGGATTTGACAGAACAAATTTAAATCAATGATTTTGAGTTAGTGATTGAAAAAGACTTTACAAATCTATTGAAAATATTGAATATCTTATTCTACTAAGGCATGACTAAAAAAACATTTTAATGTTTCATTAAACATATGAGGTCCATTTGTTAGATATTTTGGATTTTCCTGTGTATATAACATTTTGTATGTTTTCATATTGGTTTTAGAACTAATATTAAAATATAAAAATGCTGTTAAGAAGACTAAGTTGTTTTCCTTTTATTTTTCTGGTTGAAAGTGATTTGTTTTGACAGCAGTTTGTCTTGTTAATTAACATTTCAATTATAGAAATAAAAAATTGTGTTTTATAAACTTGAAATTTCCTGTACACAGAGATAAGATTTATTGGGGATTAATATAAAAAATACTATTTGTTCTACTAAATATTTGTATTTAATGCTGAATTTAATGTTAAGCTCTTTAATTTTATTTTTTTATTTCTGAATAATATATTTGTCAAAATTCCTTTAGCCTAGAAGTGATAGTGTACGAGATACGAAATCAACTACTGATTCAATGAGAAAGAAAGGAAAAATATAAGACCAAGTTCCTAAAAGCGATGGCTGAAAAGATCAGTCTAAAATCTAGCTAAATTTTAGAAAATCCTCTAACCCAAGGTTGTAGAAATTGGCATTTTAATGCTTAGGTATGTGCAAATTTGAGGAAAGTCTTTAAAATTTTAAAGGATTAAATGTTATAAAGGAATAGGATGTGACTTTATAAGTTCAGAGTAAAATTGCAAAGTGTCCTATTTTCTAATAAATGATGGGTTAATTTTCACAAAACTTTGAATTATTATGTTGGAATGCAATAAAGTGAAGAATTTAGTTTATGATAGAGTTCAGTATAAGCTCTATTTATATTTCAATTGAATGTAGTCTTATTGTTGGGAAATTTAGTTACTTGCTGGTGCTTATTTGAAAAAAAATCTTAATTGTTGAAATATATTTGTTATAGTACTTAGAATTTATAGACCTAACTACATATTAATATCTAAGTGCTAAGAGATCAAAGAGCATTTTTGGAATTTTCTGTTTGATTTTTTTACTCATGAAATATTTCAGGGGTTTTAGCAAGGTTTAAATTGGGGTATATGTGAAAATAGTGTAAACATTTCTGTATTTAATTAATTTATTTTTTACTGATGTATTTAGCAAAGATTTTAACCTAGAACCTTCATTTCTGTCCTGAGACAGACTCAGGAAACAAAAAATGGTGTAGGCTTATCTTTTTCGTCTAAACAGAACTAAACAGAATAGATTCTAAGCTGGAGTCAGTCTTCTTTACCTGCAGACTTCAAGAGCTAAATCAATGTCAACCAAGACTCAGACTAATTTGTTTTATATATGGCAGAGTGGGTTCACCCGGGTCATTTGAAAGCTGTCCTTTAGTGTTTTAAAACTCCAGGTTTGGGCAGGATAAATTCTTAAACTCTGAGGTTAGACTCCTCATTCTAAACATGTCTAAATATTAAGTAATCTCTACCTCTGATGCCAACTCAGTTTCCAAGATAATGCCAATTTAATACCCTGATAGTACCACTCATAGATATACTATTATTCTTATTAATCAATGTTGTTATTATTTACTACATTTCATATTCCTATTCCTCATTAGAACCCTTGTCATGTTTCTCCCAAACTGTCAGTGGTACTTTGTTTCTTTATGTTCTTCCTTGCTTTTCTTAAATGTCAAATTCATTTCTCCACAGTAGCCAGTTATATATGTAAGGCCAAATCAGTCAAAGTCAGGTCATTTATGCAACCTAATTAGCTTTTGCTGCCTATGGGATAATAATAAAGCTGCTTAAAGAGACACAAGATTGTTCTTCATTCCTGCTATCTTTCTAGTTTTATTTCCTCTCACTGCTTTCCTAACATTTTATGGATGGACTGAATGTTCTGTATATATGATTTTATGGGTCTTTTTTTTTTTTGTATTGTCTGATTTTCCTATAACTTACATCATTAACTCTTGATAAATCTTTAGGACTCAAATCAGATACTATCTCTTAAAATAAAACAGTTCTTAACCTCCATTCAACTCATGACAAGATTTGATTTTGTGGTTTACTTTCAGGTTGCACCTCCCTACCACTGCCCCTTCCACAATTATTTATAATTATCTCTATATCTTTTTAATAAACTAGACAAGTGGATTATAGTACCTGTGTGTCTTCAGTGCCTAGCAGATACCTTGTTATAATGTCGACTCTTAAGAATTGTTAGCTTAATGAATAAATTAATGATTTATTTAGATATTTTTACATTTTAAACTATACAGCCTGAAATTATCAGCATGGATTTTTTGTAGGTCCGGAGAAAAAGTTAGGTGTTATACACATTCACACACCATGGGTACCATCTTAAAGATTCAGGAAGTCACTGTCAGGATCTAGATAAAAGAGGGGACCAATGTTGCTATTGCACCTCATGCATCTTAGGACAGGATGGAAATTTAAATAAAAGTGGTTTCTAAAATATGTCTAAAATGTACACCATAAAGGGTCTCCCTCTGATTTTTAGAGCCTGATTTAGGATCAAGATGTTTGTTTCCCATACAACTTTATATGCATGCTTCAAAAAGGTATAGACTAAGGGAATGCCTGATTGCATAATTTGAAAAGTGGCATTATCAAACTTGTATTTAAGAAATATTCAACTAATGGCTGAACTAAAAGAGATAAACAATAGTTTTTAGTGGTTACCAGAGGGAAAAGGGGTAGAGGGGAGGTAGATAAGGGTAGAGGGGGTCAACTATATGGTGACAGAAGGAGATTTGATTTTGGGTGATGAACACACAATGCAATATACAGATGATGTATTATTAAATTGGATCCTTGAAACCTGTATAATTTTATTAACAACCAATGCAACTCCAATAAATTAAAAAAGAGAGAGAGAGAGAGTAGGAAGACCCAGGAACTCATATCTCAGAAAAGAAAAATAACAGGAGGATGGAGAATAGAACAGATTAGGAAATGTTTCTTAAGTAGTCTTCTAAAAACTTAGCACCTGATTGTGTTGAATCTGAATCAGCACTGTCTCTTCGTTCAATGCGTCACTTGGACTTTCTTTTCTGACATTCAAGTAAACTTGAAGGCATTTCATTTAGGCCTATTTAAGCACTGATATAAAATTTCATAATTCCATCTTTTAAAGTGCATAGTTACTTCTTTTTCTTTATTTTACTCAGTTACATGCATTCTTGATGATCTGAATATTTATTTTCCTTATAAGTACATCATCAAAATACAAAGATCCTTGAGGTTGCTTCAATGTTCAAGTTTGCTTTCATTTTTTCAACTTTTGTTTAGTTGTTCTAAATATGAATAATCATTTTTTATAAACATGTGACACTGCCACCAAACCTGGATTAGAACAAACAGACTGTAAATACTGCTGCTGTTGGTTTTTGAAGCTTTACTTTTACAAAATCTCTTGTAAAACTTTTGCAGGAAGTTTGAGCAGGAAAATGAAGCCAGCATAACTGGTTGCTTTGAAAATATGATCCAATCCAAAAATGGACAGAGGACCTGAACAGACACTTCTCTCTAGAGGGCATAAAAATGGCCAACGAATATTTGAAAAGATGCTCAACATTGCTAGCTTTTAGGGAAATGCAAATGAAAACCACAATGAGATACCATCTTACACTTGTTAGAATAGCTATAATCAACAGAACAAGTAAAAAATGTTGGAGAGGATGTGGAGCAAACAGAACCCTCACACACTGCTCATGGGACTGCAAATTGGTACAGCAATATGGAAGTTCCTCAAAAAACTAAGAAATGATCTACCATATGAACCAGCAATCCCTCTACTGGGTATTTACCCCAAATACTTGAAAACACATATCCAAAAAGATATTTGCACGCTGATGTTTACAGCAGCATAATTCACAGTGGCCAGGACATGGAAGCAACCAAAGTGTCTTATGATAGAATATTGGCTAAAGAAGCAGTGGTACAAATATACAATGCAATATTACTGAGCCATAAGAAGAGATGAAATACTGCCATTTGTGACAACCTGGATGGACCTTGAGATAATCATGCTAAGTGAAATAAGCCAGACAGAAAAAGCTGAAAATCACATGATATTACTTATATGTGGGATAGAAACGTAAAAGCAACAAATGAACAGGACAAACAAACAGAGACTCATGGACATAGACTATAGACTAGTGGTTACCAGAAGGTAGGGGATGGAGGAGGAGGGGGTAGGTAGACGGGATAAAAGGGGTCAAATATAGAGGGATAGAGGGAGGATGAAGTGGGTAAAGGGGATCAAATATACGGTAGCTGAAGGAAATTGGACTTTGGGTGGTAAACACACAATAGAATATACAGATGTGAAATAATAATGTACTCCTGAAAACTATATAATTGTATAAACCAACATTACCCCAATAAACTTAATTAAAAAAAATATCTTTTGTTTTAAACTTTCTCGTGGAAGACAAAACACCGTGTTGTGTCATCCACTGTTGACATCATTATATAGTGTGACCTATGAACATAATTCTTGTCATATTTTCTCTATTTATGGTGTAACATCTGCACATCTTCACAGGAGATCAGCACTTATAAGGGCAAAGTACAAAAGAAATAATGAAAAAACAATTTTGCACATAGTTTCATTTCATGAATGCTGTTTAATTTTAAGACATTGTTTCTTTCAGTTAAGGCTAAAATAAGAGACATGATCATGCTTAATCACTAAAAATAAAAAAGAAAATAAGAAAAAAACTATTACACTATACATATTAAATGTAAGAAAAGAACATGGAAGAAAAGGAATCAAAACAGACTCATGACAGAAAAGCTTTGGGGATTTCATTGTGTATATTATAGACAGGGCACGCTGCTTTCTTTTACGGTTTAAATCCTCAATGCTAGTTTCAAAGAGTGGAGCTGCTTTTAGGAAAAACAGAGGAAAAGTCAAGTACCACAAATTTTTGTATTTCGTCCCCTCTCCATTTAAATAGTTCAACCTTGTTCCTTTTCTTTATGTGTACTGTGTTTCACTAAAAGTGTAAAAGTTTTAAAAAGCTATCATTCTATTCCTTCCTCCTGTCAAACTTTAGTATTGAAATGAGAGGGTGAGTAATTTGTAACACCCCAGGACTGAATATTGAATATTGAGAATTATTCATAGCAGAGAACTGTGTGCAGTGTGCAACGAGTCTTTCAGCAGACAACCTCGCATGCTATGAATTTCAACTGCCCATGACATTAGACTGAGATATTATTAGCTTTGTGGGCTGACATTTAACATTAGCACAAAATGCCAAATTTTCACACTTTCTATTTGAAAAACATCCTATGCATTGGTGAAACTTTTCACCTAATGTCACATTTCCTCGAACTTTAGCTTTAGTTTTAGAAAAGCCATGGAGCCTTTGGCTCAGAAATGCCTTGGGATTTCACACTGTTTACATGGTTTAAAGGTGATCTTCAGAGGCGTCAGCAGTGCAACCCTACCAGCTCCCTCTTCATCCTCTATGTTGGGAGTTCTTGGTGTTTTGGTGGTGGACCTTGGATCTTTGGATTTGGTGGCACTGAATCTCTAAATCCAATATTGTCATAAAAGTTATGAATCATGCTGAGATTAAAAGGCCTGTTAACGGGCCTGTTCCCAGACTCACTGACTTGACTTTGGTTTTGGGGCTGACTCGCAGGGCAGGGTGCCTGACCTCCCCTCCTTAGGCTGAGAGTGCAGAACACATGCGCCTGCCCAGCAGCTCCCAGTACACAGGTGTGTTTGGAGAAGCCTTGGGCATGGCAAAGGGAGATGTGGGACGTAACTGGGGTGGGGGGTGGGCCATAAAAAAGAAAAATTGATGCATGAAAAAGCTTTTGGAAAAATAATTGGTGACTAGAAAAGAAGCAGGTAGAGAATCCAGCATGGCGAACCCTAACGGAACTGGGAGGGAGGGAGATCCATTGGCCAAAGGCTCCGTTTTCATCCTGAAGTCAAAGGGGATCTAAACAGAAAATGGGAGGCAGAATCTTAGGCAACAGGAAGGAAAGAGATGATTTCTAATTAGATCTTTGCTCACTTTTCGCATCATTTATCTCCAAATCCAAATTTCTAAGACTATTTTGTGCCTTTTATGGAGTTTGATAGAATTAAAGAAATCGTGCTTTTGAGTGCAGGGAAACCTAGAAACATTTCACTTTTCTTTCACTTTCGTAGTATTGATTTTCATGACTCCTCCCTGAGCCAGGTGATATCTGTGGTAACGTCTGTCCTTTCAGCAGTTCACATCACAAGAATTTTTCTTTCCCAGGAAGCTGAAATGGAAAAGCAGCCCTCATAAATAAGCACACATCCTGGCCATAAAAAATAACAAACAAACAAACAAAACTAAAACAAAGAATGGAGTGATACATGGTGTTGAATGCTATTAAGGGTTCAATTAAAAGAGAAATAAAAGGGTCCATTTAGTGAAGTGAGATCACTTATGACCAAAAAGAGTGCTGATGCCTTGGAGTCATTGGAACAGGAGTCAGGTTGTAAGGCTTGTGTAATGAGAGTAAAATGAGAGAAATGGAGATAAAATACAGAGAGCATTTTAAGAACTTTCCTTTATTGAGAGTGGTAGAGAGTGAGGATAGTAGGTAAACTAATGAGAAGAATCCTACTAAAAAAGCAATTCTGAGTGGAAGAAGTGGGTGGATCCAAATCTAGACAAAATTGGCCTTATGGGAGAGGAAAATAAAAACACATCTTTCTGACAGAAGAGAAGAAAAAAAAAATCATGAATATTTAGGAAGAAAGCTGAGAGATTCATAGTCTGATAATCTGGTAGCTTTTTTATTTACCTGTCATGTGGGTCAACTTCTGAGAATAAGAGGATGTGAAAAAGTCAGAGATTTGTTAAGAAAGAGTCAGAGATTTGTTAGCTTGATAAAAATAAATTCAGAGGATGTAAGAGTGGTGACTTGAAAAAAGTAACAGGGCTCTTAGCAGTGTTAAAGCAATTTCATGTTAGTGATGATAAATTTGCATTGCAATACATCTGACCTGTTCTAAAAGCACTTGGCTTCTAAGACATTGACAGAGAGAAACAGATAATAATTTCATATACAGAATAATGATTTTGTTTAACATTGAGACTAAAAGAAGTTCAAGAGAGTTAGTGTACTGGCAGATGTGAAACATGGAATAAACCCAGACATGGAGAAAGGTGAAAGAAAAAGCAGATGGACAGATTAGATCAAAGCAGAATTGGAGAGAGGGCTGGAGAGGCTAATGAGATCAAACCATTTTCATATTGGAAGGATATGAATGAGCAAGCTGGAAAGGTACCAAAAGTCATGGCATACAAAAGCAACACTTTTACTCTCTGATGGTATTTTGTGGGGAAGGCAAATTACAAATCGGCAGTTACATAAGAACTTCCTTTGTAGTTTTTTACACATGCTTTAACAAAATATTGTAAATCGTTATTAGATTTTTTTTTTTAATCTAAAATGTTGCCTGGAGTGTCTTAAATGAGATTATCCACTATATAATTTTATTAATTCCAGTTTGCCACAATTTTACATTGTTTGAAACCTATGATTCTACAAAATTTATTTTCAAATTTATTCTTAAAGTCGAGGAGTATGATTGTTTCTACTTATTTACTTCTCCCATGAAGTTAAAAATGTGTCATTTATAAATATTATTTTCAACTGTCAACTCAGAATGTATTAAATGACATTTTGGGAAAATCATTTTTGTGAAAATATGATACGTGCTTATTTTCTCAACAAAGGTATGGAGTATAAACCCAGTTATCCCTTTTGTTTTGTTTGTCTTGGCATTTTCTTGCATTTTTCCAACTGTCTAGCCTCTTCCCTCTAGTTAATTTATTAAATTATTTTCTCATTTTTTTGCAATGTTGAATCAATAGGTGAATTCATGATTTAGTTTTGATACATACTAACAAATTACTTTCCAGAAAGGAAAGATTAAGATGAACCAGGAGCACATGTAGATGAATGCCTGTTTTTTGCACATGTCCCACTCTCTGTGATTACATTTGGTTTATAAATATTTACTATTTTAAAGGTGGAAATGTAGTGTATCACTAAATATGTTGATTTATGGTACTTTGATTAATGATGAAATAAAAGTTTGTTAATGTGCTAGTTGGTGATAAAAATCTTTACATTCGTAATAATAATGGTGTTTCTGTAATTTAAATTGTTTTCTTTGTGTGTGACTAGAAAGTTATAATTATTTAGTGGTACTTTGTTTTACTTCTTTGTTAATTTTATTGTCTCATGGTTTACTTTTAAAATTTTGGTTTATGTGAAATTTAATATATGTTGTGAAATTAGTGATCTGAGTCTATTTAATGCTCCAATTTTGAACCAATTTACATCTGATTCTATCACTTTTAAACTTTTTTTACACTATGCTTATTCCGTTATTTATTCTCAATAACAAGAGCTATCTTCTTACCTCTTCTGGTATAAAAAATGGTTTAATCGTCCCAAATATTTAAACAGTAACATTCTTACATTCCCAATATACCCAAAATGTTTGAATGTTTATGCTTAGAAAATAATTACAGATATAGAAAAGGTCTTATGTATACAATTATTTGTTGTTCAATATTTTTAAAGACTCAAAATTTCATCTTTATGTAGCTTTTAACATGTTCTTCAATTTTCAATAAAATAGAAAATAATGCAAACCTGTCAAAATTCTACAAGTAACCACTGCAAACATTACATATAAATCTATTATTTTTCTTTACATATCAAAAATATTTGTTATATTAAACAATTAGTGGTGTTCTATGGTACAGATGTACTGGAAATTATTCAACAACTTTCTTAATTGTGAATGCTCCCATTTATAATTTTTTCGTTTGTTTTTTTCAACCAAACTCTTAGGGAAAACAACAACAACAAAGAACTGCTGCATAAGCCTCAATATTTAAAAAATATTTTGTAGGATAAATTGTTTCAAATGAAATTACTGGTAAAAATCTGAATTTTATGTTTTAATAAATATCAATAAATAGTTTTGTTCTTACAATCACTTGCTAATTCAAAAAAGTGTCAGTTGTTTAGATTATTTAGTATTTTCATAGGTGAAAATTGTTCTATTTTAAATTGCAGTTTTTAATACACTAATGAGATGAAAGATTTAATAAATCAAATTTATAAATTACCTTTTTATTTCCTTTGTTCATTTTTGATGGTTCTTTTGCATTGTCTCATTAATTTGGATGGTCTACATACATGTGCGTGTGTGTGAGTGTATAAGTAAATATAATCTGATTAGGTAGAAAAAAGATGGTAGGTGGCCAGATTACAAATGTAGAATTTACCCAGTTCTTGAGAGAGATGAGTTTTCTCTGTATTAATAACAGAATCTGCTGAATAATGCATTATTTCAGTGACAAGATAAACTAAATATCAATCAGATTTGAAATAAGAAGCATTAATAAAATATTTAAATTTTCAATTTTTTATTAATATATTTGTGTTTTAATCATTGTTCACACATTATTGACAGCATTCATTGTACAGAGAATGTAGAGAAGGAAATGTATATACTTCTTAATCCACTCCTTTCAAAAACTGATTCAGAGAGGATATCAAATGTATAACCTATTAAAGGAGAGTAAAATTATTTTTCTGAATTATGAACAATGCAAAGTTGAGAGAGATATTTAGACTCACATTTCCCCCTTTTCTATTTCTTAATATTATACCTATATGTTTGCTTATACATCAGAATGAATGCATTATTCACTGTTAGATCTGATACTATCATCAGTTAACTCTTTTCCTTACATTCCTGTTTCATAGACATTAGCAATTCAAAGATATTGTAAACAAGCAAGAGGTTACCCACACAGAACTGAAATTTTCCAAATCTTGACAGAAATCAAGAATACTCGAGATGACCAGAGTAATGTCATACCAAGTGAACAGCAAGTAAACTACCTGAAACTGAAATTTTCCAAATATTCTTACCTTCAAGACAGAAAAAATGACTTGTTAAGAAAAAAGAAAGGTGCTATATTATACATTATTAGCCAGATCTTGATTCTTAGGTTTAGAAGATTATGTCTTGAAGAAATATTTTAAAATTTCAAGATTACATTAATTAATTCTTGTCAGTACCCTCCTTAACTATTTTAGAACATTACTATGAAATAGTGTGCCTCTTAAATAATCCTTCACTGTGTTTATTTCCTCCAAAATATCATTGATCCATATTACAAGAGAATTTCATTGCTTATAAGAACTACAGAGACTACATGAATTCTATTGCTTCTTTTCCATGTTACTTTTTAATTATTTTAAAATAATTCTTTCTTGATGTTAGCCTTTAATTTAGTTCAGTCCTACTCAGTCCCACAAATAATTTTTGAATTTTTATTATTGGCCTGCTCTGGAATTATGGGACCTACAAAGATAAAGGAATAATAATCGTTTAGCTTCAAAGAACTAACAAATTCATTAGAGCAAAGAGAGATCATAGAAAAAAATAATTAAGATTTTAGAGGTAAAACTTATAAGACCATGATTAATTGGACATTGGATGTAAAGGTGGAAAAAGGATAGAATATTACAAAAAGTTTTCTAGCATAAGTAATTGAATGGTTAGTCATCTTACCATCAATAAGAAAAATAATGACTGCTCTAGTAAAAGTCATATCATATATGTCATTTGAATTGTCTTTGACAGCTCATAAGAGAATGGCCATAGTAAAACTGGATTTAAAAGGCTGATGTCCAGGGGGAGATTGGAAAGTTTGCGAAAGATTTTTGTGAGTAGGTAAAATTTCAGATTGAGACAATGTGGGTGAAAAGTCTATCACAGAGAAAACAGCATCTAAGTGGAAGGAGACTCAAGAAAGGTATATGAATACATGTCTAGAGAGAAGGAGAAAATAAACTGTCAAATTAAGAATAGTGGTCTAACAAAGTGCAAGTAGAAAATTATAGCCTCAGATTCAGCAATTGGGATTTTTGATTAGGGAGAAAGGCACATAAGCTACAACTAAAAGTTAAGGGGCTGTAAGAACTGTAGTGTGGAATAAAATTATTCCAGAAAAAACTTTCACAATTTTGGCTGAAAAAAAATAATAATAAATGGCAATTAGAAGCAAAACAAGAGATTATACTGAATTTTGAGAGGATTGAGCCCATGCGTAGACTAATGTAACATGTAGAAGGAGATGATGAAGATACTAGCAAAAAAGATAAATATCCTCTTAGAGGATAAATATACTAGAGGAGACTGGGGGACATGGTATAAAGAGGAAATATGAAGGGTTTGACTTGGGCCACAGAAAAATTTCTCATCCTCTGAAACCAAAGGAAAGTAATGACATTGAGGTATAAATACATGAAAAACTATTGGTGTGGGCAAGTTAAGGGAATTCATGGCCTCGACTTCATTGGTAAAATAAGAGAAATGTCTATCTTGATGTTCGAATAGAGGGACTTTGGACATAAGTTGACCAAAATTAAGAAGATTGAAAAATGCTAGTGTTTAGCCACCTCATTGCTAAATCTTAAAACCTGGAGGTAAAGTTTAAATACTCATACTTTCTCATTTTAACACAT
Organism: Rousettus aegyptiacus; assembly: GCF_014176215.1. Lineage (NCBI taxonomy): Eukaryota > Metazoa > Chordata > Mammalia > Chiroptera > Pteropodidae > Rousettus > Rousettus aegyptiacus. The sequence goes on from NW_023416295.1 coordinate 153,971,418, forward strand.
TCAAATAATCACAAAGCATAATGTGTTCAAACCAACCTGCTTCTCTCCTCTTTGATTGAGGTCCATCTGTTTTCTTCAAGATTATTGCAACAGACTCCCAAAGGGTCTCTCTCTCATCTTCCACTCTAGGCCTTTTTCAGTCCTTTATGTTTCAACCAAATTGATAATGGATTTTTAAAATTAGTCCCTGCAAAGATTTCCTATTCTTCTTAAAAAATAGTTGTATAGTCCTACATAATACGACTTGCCCATCTATCCACTTCCACTTTCTTGTTGGCTCTCTGAGTTCAGTCTGTGTATACACCAAGGTTGCTGTTACCTAGGAGCCTTTATAGATGTTGCCTCTCTGAGTGGAAGACCCCCTCCAATGTCTCTCATGCTTCAAAAAATAATTAATTATTACTTTCTTCCAACTTTTAGTGCAATGTCCTTTTTTTACAGAAACATTTCCTATCCTCATAGGTCTAAATTAAAACTTGGAGAAGATACCCATATTTCTCTGGTAAAATTTATGACAATTATTATCTCAACAAAAAGAAAAAAGGTATTTTATTTCTCACATGGCTATTATGTTGATTGATTAATAAATGAATATTACTGTTCACATGGAATTTAGAGATCCATATTTTTACTTATATGGCATATTTTCATTCAATAACTTCTTTCTCCAGGCGTAATTAGTTTTAAGGTTTACTAGCAGAGAGAGAAGATTTGAAGATTACAGGGAGCTAATAATTTGTGGAATGCTAGCCAAAGTTTACTCAAAGATGCTGGTGAGGATGTTTCTATGACCTATCCTGGGCAAAATCCAATATTCATTTGTGATAAAAACAAACAAACAAACAAACTCTTATTCATTATAGCATCCATTCATAACAGCAAGCTAGGAATAGAGGAAAAATTATTTAACTTATTAAAAAGCATTTACCAAAACCCCCCTCTACAGCTGACACCATAATGGTGAAGAACTAGAAGCTTTCCTGCTAATATTAAGAACAAGGCAAGGATGTTCACTCTCACCTCTCCTTTTTCACCTCACACTGGAAGCCTTAGCTAATATAATAAGGTAAGAAAAGTAAAAAAAAAAAAAAAAAAAAAAAGGGTATACTAATTGGGAAAGAATAAGTAAAGCTGTCTTTGTTGGCAGGTGGCATGACAAAAAAATCCTGAAACTAATAAGTGATTCTAGCAAGGTTGTAGGATGCAATTTAATGTACAAAAGTCAATTGTTTTCCTATATATCAGCAAAAAAAAAGTGGAATTTGAAATTAAAACACAATGCCACCTATGCTACCAACCTCAAAAACAAAATACTTAGATATAAATCTCACAAAATATGTACAATTCCTCTATAAGGAAAACTGCAAAACTGATGAAAGATATCAAAGAACTAAATAAATGGAGGGACATTACATGTGCATAGATAGGAAGACTCAATATTGTTGATACATTAGTTCTTTCTGACTTGATCTATAGATTCAATGTGATTCCAATCAAAACACAAGTGTTATTTTATGGATATTAACAGACTGATTCTAAAGTATATATGAAGAAGCAAAAGACTCAGAATAGCCAACACAGTTTTGAAGAAGAACATAGAGGACTGATCCTACTCAACTTCAAGACTTACTATAAAGCTACAGTAAGTAATCAAGACAAAGTGATACTGGTGAAAGAACAGATAACTGGATCAATGGAATAAAATAGCCCACAAATAGATCCACAAAAATATAATCAACAGAGCAAAGGCCATAAATGGACAAAAGACAGTTTTTTAAACAAGTGGGGCTGAAAAAGATAGATATCCACATGGAAAAAACAATTAATTTAGGCACAATTCTTATACCTTTACAAATGTTAGCTCAGAATGGATCATATATCTAAGCATAAAATGAAAAACTTAAATAAAAGTCTTAGAAAATAACACAGGAGAATAACTAAATAACCTGGGGTGTGGTAATGACTTTTTTTAGGTATACCGTCAAAGGCATGACCCATAAAAGACATTATTGATAAGCTGGACTTAATTAAAATTAAAAAAATCTGTTTTGCAAAAGGCACTGTTAAGAGAATTAAAAGTCAAGTCACATAGTGGGAGAAATTATTTGCGAAAGGTATGTCTGATAAATGACTTATCCTAAAACTCATGGATAAAAAAAAAAAAAAACTCAATTTAAAAAAAAGGCTAAACAAAAACATATAGAGCAAGTCGGAAAGAAACATTTTAAACAACTCTAGGTAAGAAAGTATATCTACAGCCCCAGAATTTGAGCAAATGTAGCCAAGTCATCATAACTTGGAGAACTATAAAGTAGCAGCTGTGTGGGAGGAAAAGGAAGATAGAGGAGACTTATATGACTGTGGACCTTGAAGTCAATAAGTACTCATGTTAACTTGTGGGCACTCCCCTCAGAGGAGGAATTGTCCAAATTGGAAGGAGCTTCACAGGCTCCAATATATTGTTGGGTACAAGGGAGCTGAGATAAGATCCAAGAATGTTACATATACCCATTTACCAGAGTCCTCAGGGCTCTCAGAAACACCCAGACAATGTGGAGCCCCCACACAGAAACCGCTGGGAATATGACATGAATTGATCTTGGCAAGTGCTCTTTGGGTAAAGGAGAGAGAAGAATCAGATACTAGTGAAGAACTTAACGGAGGGTACATATATAGAAAAAATAGGAGAGAGGTAACTAAAATACGGAGACTACATTTTTAAATGTCATAGCAACAGTGAAAAAGGTAACGCCTAGGGCCATGAAGTAAGTTATCCTCGCCTCACAAATCCTCCTTCTAAAAGTCCAATAAAATCTATCACACAGGACAGGATTATGGTTAAACCTCATATAGAACATGGTATGTAAAACATAAGTCATGATTTGACTGAAAAGAGAAAATGACATTAGATTTGATACTTATATAAAATGATATACATACCAGAAAAAGATGGTCAAATGGCAGAAGAAAACTATAATATAGTATTTCAAAATGAACTGCAGAAAATTTAAAAGTATATAAACTATAAAGACATATTAAATCAGACTTAGGAAAGCTCAGAAACGAGAAGGCCAGAAATAAAAGGCATACAAAAGTGCTGAAAGAACTCTGAAGAAATTAGGAATCAGAGAAAGAAATATTTCAGAAAGAGAGTACATGGAAAATATTGTAAATAAGACAGAAGATAAAAAAGGGAAGTGAAAAAAATCAAACAGAAATGAAGAAGTAATTAAAAATGATTTGAAAGTAAGAGTTATATATGAGCGTCAAGGAAGATCCAAAAGAAATATAGAAAGAAAAAATTAAATAATAAAAAGTCAAATATTAAAAAACTATAATTCAAGAAAACTTTTCTCAAATAAGATTTATGCCTGCATATTAAACATACACTCTGTATAACTAAGACAATTAACCCAGTTAAACCATATTCAAGAAAAACATTGGATTTTAGAGAAAAAAAATGTTTTGAGCACCCAGGGAAAAATATCATTAATTATAAGAGCATAAAATTCAAGCTGTCCTCAGACTTGTTTGACAAACATTTTAGGCTATAAGATAATAAAATAACACGTTTAAGATAGGGAAAAAACTGCTAGCCAAAGATTTTCTAGCTTGCCAAACTGACCATCACAAATAAAAGCTACATGCATACTATTAAAATGTGCTAGAACTCAGGGAATATTGTTCCTATGAGTTCTTCCTCAGTCTCAAGGAAAGACTGGAAAAGCTTTAGTAGGATTATTAATAGACATTGAGTATGTGTAACAGTAGAACTAAAACTAAATTATGGGGATAGAACGACAGAATAGTATGTAATTATTACATGCTCTGATGATTAAAAATAGAGGGAGAAAGAAGAAAGTATATAAAATTTATAATTATAGGTAATTATCGAGAGTCAAAATACCCTTAAAACAATGCTAGGGAAAGTGAGGGAGAGGAAAAGAAAAAGTTACTAGTTAATTTAATTGTTGCTCACTGTATAAAGTTAATGAATGATGTCTATACAATAAGGAAATAGGTTGTATACAAAAATACTCAAAAGGCATTGACTAGAAAAAAATACAAGCATACTTAAATAAGAAAACAAACACTAAAAAAAGAGAACAAACAGAGCATGATGAAAGATTTTATCTATATGTGTATACATGAGTCACATATATTTCAAAAAGTAACTGAGATGTTTACTGAGACTAACCAATTCTCCTGTTCTCCAACATTGACTGGGTGTCCAATAATTCAATTCAATTCTAACACTAACCATTTAAAGTTAGCTCAGACCCCCAAGTTAAAGGCTCAGTCCCATGAGACTACCTCCATTTCAGTCTCCAGTTACAAGTGCCAGGGACCATCTGTACTTGGGAACGACTGGCTATAAATTCGGGATTTTTCACAACTTCCTCCCTAGGTTTGATAATTCACTGTGATAACTCACAAAACTTTTGGAAAACACTTTATGTATGTTTACCAGTTTATTATAAAAGCTACAACTCAGGAACAACCAAATGGGTGCCATGCATAGGACAAGGATATGGAAACAACCTAAATGTCCATCAGCATATGAATAAAGAAAATGTGGCATGTATATATAATGGAATAGTATTCAGCTTTGAAAAAAAGGAAATTCTGTCATTTGTGACAACATGAATGAATCCGGAGAACATTATGCTAAGTCAAATAAGCCAGATACAGAAGCACAGATACTGCATGATCCCAGTTTTATGAGCAATCTAAAATAGTCAAACTCATAGAACCAGAATTTAGAATACTGATTACCAGAGACTTAGAGGAAGGATGTTTGGGGAGGTGTTGGGCAAAGTGTAAAAAATTTCAGTTACGTAAGATGTGTAAGTTCTGGGAATCTACTGCAAAATGCGGAGCTTATAGTTAACTGTTGCTGTTTTGTTTACTTAGAATTTGCTAAGAGGGTGGGGTTAAGTACTGTTTCCACAAAAAAAAAAAAAAGAAAATATTTTAAAAAATAAAGGTGGTGGAACTTTCGAATGTGATGGTTAGTTTATGGGCTTAACTGTGTTGATCGTTTCATGGGTGTATTCTTATCACTAAACTCTTCAATTTGTATACATTAAATATGTACAGCTCTTTGTCATTCATACCACAACAAAGCGTTTTTTAAAAAACAACTAAATTTCTTTCATACATCTAAGACTTCTCAGATTTCTTGTTAGTTATACTATATTTTGGTAATTTATATTTTCTAAGACTTTTCTATTTCACATAGATAATAAAATTTGTTAACAACACGCTTTTATTGTCTAATGCCTTTAAGAATTATAAAAGTATTTTTATTTCTCTCTAAATATAAATTATTTGTGTCTTCTGTTTTTTCTTCAATAATTTCATAATGAATTTATCAATTTTAATGTCTTTTTTAATAAAAAAAACCTGTGGCTGTGTTGATCCTCTCTTGTAATTTTTGTTTTTGTCATTAGACACTCCTCTTCATTGTTTTTTCCATATACTTTATTTTGATTTAATTTATTCTTCAGTTTTAACTTCTAATGATGCATGCTCAGGTATTGATATTCTGCTTTCTTCTTTCTAATATATGTATTTAAGACAATCAATTTTACAATAAATACATTTGATATGTTATATTTTCATTGTAATTCATATAAAATTATGCACTGTGATTTCTAACCTGCTTATATGTTTTTATCAGAATATTACTGGATTAAAATTATAAGAACAATCTTTTTTTAGTGATTTTTATTTACTGTACACTGTGGCTAGATAATTTGTGATGACAAAACATTTTTATCAATTAAAATATGGCTAATGTAACCAAGGAGTCAGTTTTTAAATTTTATTTGTTTTTAATGAATTAAAATTAATGTAACTTTAGTATTGTAATTTTCTACTGGTTTGTGTTACATGAAATACATTTTCTTTTTACTTTCATCTTTCCTTTATGCTTATATTAAAGGTTTGTCTCAGAAAGATTAATGGATTTAAAAAATGTATCTACACACACACACACACACACACACACACACACATAATGAAATAACATACAGCCTTAAAAGAAAAGAAACGCTTGTTATGTGTGACAACAAGGATGAACCCAGAGGACATGTTTCATATTTGAACTAAAAATTATTCTATTTACATTTAATGTAATTATTATTTATTTGGGTCTGTCATTTAACATTTTTTCTATTTGTAACTACTAATATATATTATATTTTCTTTTTATCTCCTTTAGAATTAAATACTTTTTATTTTTTCACTTCTTTGTATCAGAGGTTGTTAATTCAATATACCTTAGCTATACTTTCAGTATTCCTCTATTTTACAACATTTTTTTTTACTTATCACACCTAATAAATTAGTACTTTTACCAATTCTCAAACAGCAGAAATAGCTTATTACTTTCTTTTTTTCCTTACTGCTTGTTACCCATTTGCTTCTTTTCAAAGGTGTTTTTCAACTGGAATCTTTATCATTAATATTTTATCTAGTCATAAACATTTAGATATATTCACCAAATTTTATTTCCTTCAACTCTTCTTTTCATTCTGCATATCCAAGCTTTTATCTGGCCAAGTTTTTCTTCTGTTCAAAGAAAAATTCTTTAATATTTCTTCTGATGAGACTCAGTAACAACCTTTCTCATTTTTTATTTACTTCTTAAAGATGACTTTCTTTTCTCATCATATTAGGATATTTTGAGTAGTTGTAAATTCTATTTTAGCCATCTCTCCCAGGACACTAGAGTCTGCTATTATAAGCAATAATCACAGTCATATATATTTATACTACATGTGTTAAATATATTATTAATATTGTTCAAGAATATATGTAATATTTATTAATATTACACTATTAATTTATTAATATGTAAATATATATTATAGAGTTATATACAGAGAGTTATATCATGTAAAGTAAATTTTAACTACTACATATTTTGAGTAATTTTTATCTTTAGTCATATATATATCAAAGAAAATCTTTTATAGAATTTTCAATTTACTTTTGAGTTATTTTTGTTGTTCCTTTGTATTGTCTAAACATAGATTTTATTGAAGTGTAAATGCCAGAAGAATCGGTCATATTGGTACATATATTAAGTGTATGATGTATACCATTATTTAAATGAATACATGAAAATGAATGTCTGTAGAAATAGTAGACATAAATGTCTTCAATATAAAGAGAGCAATAGTGAACCTCAAATTATTTGGCATTGTCAAGAAATGATTTCTTTGTGTTAATTCTCTAAATTGAGTAATAAAGTAGAGCAAGAATATTATTAATTTACTTTATGAAAAATATCATAAATAAAAATACAATCATTTGTAATAAGTAGAAATGCACACACCTACTTACATAAATATATTTAGTTTACAAAAATAATAAAGTATAATTAATAGACATACACATGTAACATGCCAACATGAGCAATTGTAATTAAAGATACAAATATTAGTCCTGAATTCGGAGACAGGAGTAAGGCTTTAAATGCCATTTTTCTAGATTTAAGAAAACTTAAGATTTAGGTTTGAATCTGAACTCAATTTTCCATAGGCTCCATGGAACTGAATATCCTTAAGAATGATGAATAATAAGCACTCTCCTTTTTATTGACACAAGATGAAGAATGATTTAAAAATTACATTTTACACAATATAGATATTTTGAATTTAAAAACTTGTTTCTTTGGTGTACCAGTGTCATTCATCTTGTGGTTTAAAGTCTTCTTTTTCTGCCCTCCATGTTAGTTAGGTGACATTTTTGAAAATTACCTTTTCTTGTACTACATAATTTGACTTGAGTTTGTCATTTACACCTATATTCCTGGTAAAACATAGACAACTAGTCGTGATTGGAAGATGAATTAATGAATGATATAAAAAGTTATTTAATATTTCAATCTCAGGCATGATGATGTAGTTCAATATTGTATATATTTTATCTTTCCAAGAGACATTTATTTTTATCAGAAGAAATCTCTGCATTAAATTATTTATTTAAAAGGATAAAATTGAATGCACGAACTAGGACAGAGACATTTGTATGTTATTTTTGGAATAATGAACTTTGTGCCAGGTATGTAGTAATATCTCAGAATAATTACTGACTAATATTACAAAATGCCTATTGATAATGGGATTGTAATTCTTAGAATTTTTTTCCATAATAATACAAATGGAATAACGTGAATATGAGGAAAATAAGTATTTAATATCAAGACCTAGCAACCTAGTTCTAAAAGTAAAATTTAAGATACTTAACAAGCAAAAATTTGCAGTGTTTGTGATCGAAATGGAAACAAATTAACTGCATGGGTGGATAAGCCTCTGTCTGCCCCCTCCACCCCATATCTTTTAGAATATGAAAACAATTTCTCAGAAGCACTTGAAAATGGGCCATCTAAATGATATACTTAGAAGTCTATTTGTCCTCTCAGTTGGAACCCAAAGTCTCCTATATTCTGTGATGAGATGAACTGATTTCAAAATAGCGAAAGTGTGAGAATTTCCTGTTCAAACCTTAAGTCACACATTGATGAGATATTTACTTTTTCCACTCTTGCTTCACTCTGAGCCTTCACAGGTCAGTCTGTGAAGGTCACAGATATTGTTTATTCTGGTCCTGAATTTTATGTTTTTAAATTTCTCCTTTTATTACCCAGCTACAGCAGGCCTCTTTTGAGAGTCACCTGCCCTCCCTACTAAAGGATGCACGACTTTCTGGCTGACAGAAGGTATGTGTCACTACTCTTCTGTCTCTCTACTAGCCCGTCTCATGTAGTGGGAAATTACAAAGTCTATGTGTGCTGCAGCTGAGGTAATATTCACCCAAATCAAAGTAGAATATTGCTGTTTTCATTTGAATAATTCAGAATGAAAAATAACTATAAAATATTAAATGTATGGAAAGATTTCTTAAAGTATTCAAATTATTGCTTGTAGAAAATTAGTTAAATGCAAACACACATGCATATTTGGGTTTGTAAATTAATGTACTTTAAAATGAAATCCATGAACATCATAACAAGGAATTATTAGTTTTGGATTTTATAATCAGTGCAAGGTGTTTTGTTATATCATAATATACTAATTTATGTGTTGCTCAACTTTTATAAATATATTTTGTATGGTGAAAGCCAAACACAACTCCTTATACATTTACATAGATTGAATAAAAAGCAGTTTGATTTTTAATAAATATCAGGATGAAGTAGCTTCTGTAAAATGCTAAACTAAATTATAAACAAAGAGCTTTTAAAATAGTTGAACAAACACTGCAACAAAGATATACTAATTAAAGATGCTTCTGCTAAATGAGTTACTTTCCAGGTTATAATGAAAATAAATCAGAAATACTAACATGCAAATGGTGACTAAAATGATAATTAAAATGGCTAGTATTTATTGAGAGCTTTTAAGTGCTAGGTTAAATGCTGAATTTTACATACATTATATCTTTAAAATTTTTATTTCCATTTTAGATTAGTAAAGTAGGTTACATGACAGTAAGTAACTTTTTAAAGGTCACACATTAGAAATTTCAAAGCCAGAGGTAATTCCAGTCTCCGTGACTACAGAGCCCATGGACTGAATTAATAAATTCATCATCTGAATTATTGCAGTTGCTCATACAACTAAAGAGACCTTCACTCACTTTGACAACCAAGGGATCGTTCTGAAAGTTTGAAACAACGATGTTCTTCCACAAGTGACCTATACTTTATTTATCATTTTATAGGTTTAAATCATACCCATTAAATCAATCATAAGTTATTTTATAAAATATTTTTTATAAATCTTTTTTATTTTATTTTCATCATTGTTTAGGTTATAGACAAGTTTAGTGTATCATGTAAGATTTTTCAACATATAAAATATTTCTTTAAATTTTACTCATTTCTCTTAACTCCTAAACCATTAAAAAAAAGGACCATTTGGTAAGTCCTTTAATAAATAAATGCAAGTCATTGAATAAATGCAATTTAGAGCAGGAAATTACTATATATGCCAATACTACTAGTCCCCATCTTTAGAGCTGTCAGACTTTAACTACTTTTGGATTTAAAAATTATATTGGGTCTCCTTTTTCTAATGAAACATTTTAATTTTTTAATACAGGCATTCTGTATTAAATGGTGTTAAATATTTCTGTGGAATCTGACTTTAATGAGAATGTCATTATTATAAACTTCTATATTTCTTACTATCTCTTTTTATGCTCCAATAAATAATATATCTACAAATGTAGAATATCTTTAAAAAAATGTATTTAATCGTGAGACAATTGCTTAAAGCTCTAAGGTATTTAGAACATGACCGTTAGTTTTTTCAACTGGGAATTGAGCTCAATACTCACCCTTTACTCCACCCAGTTTTACTCTACTAGGGATCTTGTCAATGCACATACCATTTATTCTTAAGTATATTTACCTCACAGCATAGTCCCAGACACCAGGCAGTTGCAGAGATGAGTAACCAGGGAGTAACCTATGCAGAACTGAATGTGGCCAAATATTCAAAGAGACAGCAACTAAAACCTAAGGGCACAAAAAGCTCCATCTCAGTAAGTGAGCAGGAGATAACCTACGCAGAATTAAATCTCCAAGATGCTTCTCAGGATCTTCAAGGGAATGACAAGAAATACCACTGCAAAGGTAAAAACGTTTAATAGACACACAGTATAATTGTTCCAGGATATGTAGGTAGGTTGCAGAGATGTGAGGAAAGAATAGGAGATAAACTCACATTTTTTATTTGTGAGGATCAGAACTTGAAGTTGGAATACAGTATTGTAACATGATATCTCAGGACTAATTTTATTCAGGTATCATTGTATGGTGTAAGGTGCAGTCTTAGACCAACAACTCATGGAGTATCATATATCCTGAAAATACAGTGGTGTATTCTGAGAGGAAGATTACAATGGTAGATACAATTTTGGGGTCCAAGCTTATGTATACGATTCCTTGTGCATGTGGGTTCTCCATGTGTAAACTGTGTAAGCATTTGCCTCCATCTGTCCCTTCTCAGTGTTCCCATTTCTCTCCCTGCAGCTTTACCATCACCTCCAGAGAAGCTCATTGCTGGAGTCCTCGTGGTCATCTGCCTTGTCTTGATAGCTGTTATTATCTGTAAGTAAATTTTTGAAAGATCGTAAGAGGTCTTTTTAATTTAATGATCATCATTCTAATGTATGCATTTAGACCAAATGTGGAAATAGTTCTTCTGAATTTGTCAAATGCTTACTTCAGAATGATCGTAGAGAATATATATATACATTTATATATTCTAATTTCATAACTCAAAAACATGCTTTAAGAGATTAAAGGATCTTATTAAGAAATGAAAATTCATTTTGAGAATGCTTAAAACAAATGTTGTAAGAGATGGTAAATTTTGGGTCTTTAGGTTTTAAAAATATATTTCCCCTAGCTTTTTATTACTTTATTAATTTTTCCTTGGTAAAATCAATTTTGTTACAGATAATTATAACCCTAGACAATAGAACAAACTTCAAATAAGAAACAAGAATTATTATGATTTATTTATGTTAATTAAATTTTTAAAGAGTTACTTTAATTTTTGTAGCTACTGTAATATGGAAGAGTGATTCATTCCTGACAACAAGGACCCAGAAAGGTACATAATGATTTTCAAAGTTCTGATATTAACACAATTTATAGTTTGTCTCTATCTTAGGCTAGGTAAAAATGATATTGGATTTTTAGAGAGCAACATGAATTAGAAAATGAACAATAAATATTTATAAATAATGATTATGAGAGTGTTCTTTCTTATACCACAATATAAGAAAATACTTATTTTAAATCACTATACCTATTGTTGCTGCTTGGCTCACATTTTCTACTGCTATACTTGATAAGAGATAAGTGATTTTACAATTCTTAAAAAATAGGTTCATTCATTGGTGTTCAGAAGATGTGCAGAGTGGATATTTTTGTTTGTGTGTTTACTTTAGAAGGACACATAAATCGGGGGATGAAAGGCTGACTCATCTTTGTGAGTGTGTGTAAGAATATGTTTTGTTTCATTTGTATAAGCCTGAGAGGGTGCATGGATATGTTATGCAAAAATATGTTTATAATTATGCAAGTACATGAGTTAATTTTTATTTTTTAAAATAAAATTATTTTGGGGTAATAATTCATGATCTCTCTTCAGGATATCATAGTGATTGTTGTCCAAAGGAGTGGTTTACATATTCCAACAATTGCTATTACATTAGTACAGAATGTAAAACATGGAATGAGAGTCTGACGGCCTGTGCTTCCAAGAATGCTAGCCTGCTTTATATAGATAATAAGGAAGAAATGGTAAGATAAAATACATTTCACACATTTCATTAAAGATTTATTTTAGTCAATATTTTATAATTTTAGAATTTATTTGTAATTTTGTATATATTTGTAGTTATTTATTTTAAAATCTATAACATTCCATTGTTTGACTTTATAATATTGTATTATATTTTTATACTGCTATGCACATTTGATAATTTCTTGTTCTTGCTTTTCATAGAAAACTGTGCTTCTATGAATGTTTTTTCTAAGATAAACTTAGCTATTTAATAGATCAAGAAAACTAAACCTATCACGATCGAGCAGATTGATTACAAAGAGAATGGACCATATGATTACAAATTAGGTTACAAAATAGAGTTTGCAGTTCTCGGTAGCTCTGCTCCTATGTATTCCCTCATCGCTTCTCCTCCCTTATCACTTAACCATTGTCCTAACTTTTACTATTAGAGACTCTCTCTGCTTGTTTTTGAACCTCGTATAAATAAAATCAAACAGTACACATTTCTTTCACTGTCTCTTTTTACTCCCATATAATATTGTTGAAATGTATCTGTGTCATTGAGTTTACCTGCAGTTTGTTAACTCTCACTGTGGAGCTATGTAAATGTAACACTTTAATATCGATTTTATTTGATATCTTTCATTAGGGATGTGAATCTCGTGTTCTTAGGGATAAAGAGCCTTCTTGAGTCCAAAAATTTTAGTCTTAGGATCCCCTTTGCTGATCTTACCTCCAAGCCCCCTACCCTGGTGTCTCCTGGACACCAGGAAGGAAAAGCACTTTCTCTGGCTCACACTGTTTGCAGGCTTGCCTGGTGTTACTGGGCAGGATTCTCTCTCTAAAGCAGAAGTGAAATGGCTTCCCTGAGCCACATCTTTGTTAGGCTGAGTATTGGGAAGCAGCAGGCCTAGGTTACTTTCTTCCATTAAGTGGGGATATAAGAAACCCTGTCATTCTGTTGTTCCCTAATCTGAGGATACCAAATTATTTCCCTTTTCTCTTTCTACCTTTCAGAGTTCTCCTTTTACTGCATCTTTCATTAGTTCCAGAATTTATAGTTGTACTTAGCAAGGAGTAGCAGAGAAATGAGTCTCTGAGGCCTTGACTGGGCCATTGGATTCTCTACCAACACAGAAACAATCAATTTGGGGCTTGTCTGGTTAAATAGTGGTGCAGAGCTCAGAAAACCAAGGTTTTGGCTTCCATGTTATTTGTTTCCTTAATTACAATTCCTTAATGTTTTTTAAAACCTGATCTTGGAGAAACATAGTAGAAAACTACATTGTGCGTTGATTTAGTCACAGTGTTAAATATGTTAAATAAGCATTAGGTAACTTATGGCTGAGTAATATTTCATTATATATATGTATATATATGTATATATATGTATGTATATCTGTACATGTAAATATATGTGCACGTGTGCGCGTGCACGCGCGCGCACGCGCACACGCACACACACACACACATCTTCTTTATCCAATCATCTATTGAAGTACGCTAGTTGTTTCCATGTCTTAGCCACCATGAATAATGCTGCAATGAAAATCAGGGTGTCTATATCTTTATGTTTAAATGGTTTTAAATTTTAGGGGTAGATACCCAGAAGAGGGATTGCTGGGTCATATCAAAGACTACTCTTAAATATTTGAGGAACCAGCACAGTGTTGGCCATAGTGGCCATAGCAATATGCATTCCCACCAGCAATGTATTAGGATTTGTTTTTCCCCACAACCTCTCCAATACTTGTTATTATTTGTCTTGTTGATAACTGTCATTCTAACAGGTGTGAGATGGTATCTCATTGTGGCTTTGATTTGCATTTTCTTAATAGCTAGTGATATGGAGAATCTTTTCATGTGTATTGGCTGTTGATATGTCTTCTTGGGAGAAGTGTCTGTTTGGGTCCTTTTCGCCTTTTTTTAAGTGTATTACTTTTTTGTTGTTGAGTTCTATGAGTTCTTTATATTTTTTGGATATCAGCTCCTTATCAGAGGCATTGTTTGCAAACATCTTCTCCCATTCAGTTGGTTGCCTCTTTGTTTTGTTGATGGTAGTCTCTTTTTTTGGCTACGCAGAAGCTTTTCAGTTTGATATAGTCCCATTCATTTATTTTTGCATTTACTTCCCTTGCCTTTGAGGTAAAATTCATATCTTGAGTAATCATGCTAAATGAAATGTAAGACCATAATGGTTGAGATCCATAAAGTTTCACTCATATGTAGACATAAAACCAAAAGCAATAAACAAATAGGACAAACAAAAGCTCAGAGACACAGACAACCATTTATGATTACCAGAGGGAGTCGGGGGGGGGGGCAGGAAGGAGGTAGGTAAGGATAAAGGAGAACAAATATATGGTGACAGATGAATATTTGACTTTGGGTGGTGAACATGCTATACAATGTACGGATGATGTATTATTGAATTGTACACTTGAAACATATAAATCTATTAACCAATGTCTCTACAACAAATTAATTAATTAATTAATTAATTAAATTGAATAAATGATTCAAAAAATTTTTTCTCATCATCTATCCTCCTGTACCACCTACACTCTGGTAACCACTAGTCTATTGTCTATGTCCATAAGTCTCTGTTTGTTTGTCCTGTTCATTTATTGCTTTTGGGTTTATATCCCACACATAAGTGATATTATGTGATTTTCAACTTTTCCTGTCTGGGTTATTTCATACAGCATGATTATCTTGAGGTTCATCCATGTCGTTGCAAATGACAGTATTTCATCTTTTCTTATGGCTGAGTAATATTCCATGGTACCACAGCTTCTTTAGCCAATTATCTACTGTAGGACACTTTGGTTGCTTCCATGTCCTGGCCACTGTGAATAATGCTGCTATGAACATCTGTGTGCAAATATCTTTTCAGATATGGGTTTTCAAGTCTTTGGGGTAAATACCCAGTAGAGGGATTACTGGATCATATAGTAGATCAATTCTTAATTTTTTGAGGAAATTCCATAGTGTTTTCCATAGTGGCTATACCAATTTGCAGTCCCACCAGCAGTGTATGAGGGTTCCTTTTTTTCTGCATCCTCTCCAACCTGCCCTGTTGATTATAGTAGCTATTCTAACTGGTGTAAGATGGTATCTCATTGTGGTTTTGATTTGCATTTCCCTAATAGCTAACAATGTTGAGCATCTTTTCATATAGTTGTTGGCCATTTGTATGTCATCTGGGAGAGGTGTCTGTTCAGGTACTCTGCCCATTTTTTGATTGGATCATTTGTTTTTGTTATTGTTGTTGAGTTGTACAAGTCCTTTGTATATTTTGGATAGTAGACCCTTATCAGAGGCATTGCTTGCAAATATATTTTCCCATTCGAATGGCTGTCTCTACCTAGTTGACGGTTTCTTTGTTGAGCAGAGCTTCTTAGTTTGATGCAGTCCCGTTCATTTATTTTAGCTTTTACTTCCCTTGCCTTTGAGGTCAAATTCACAAAATCCTCTTTAAGTCCAAGGTCCTTGAGTATCGTTCCTATGTTTTCTTCTATGCATTTTATTGTTTCAGGTTTTATATTCAAGTCCTTAATCCATTTTGAGTTAATTTTGATGTGTGGCGATAGACACCAGTCATTTCATTCTTTTGCAGGTAGCTTTCCACTTTTCCCAGCACCATTTATTGAAGATGCTTACCCTTCTCCACTGTTTTTGGCTTTTTTGTTGAAAATTATTTGCCTGTATAAATATGAGTTTACTTCTGGACTCTCGATTCTGTTCCACAGATCCATGTGTCTGTTTTGCTGCCAGTACCATCCATTATTATTACTGTTGCTTTGTAGTATAATTTGAAGTCAGGTAGAGCGATGTCTCCAGCCTCATTCTTATTCACAGGACAGCTTTGGCAATTCGAGGTCTTCTGTGCTTCCATACAATTCTGATGATTTTTGTTCCATTTCTTTAAAAAATGTTGATAGGCTTTTGATGGGGATTGCATTAAATCTGCATGATGCTTTAGGTAATATGGTCATTTTAACTATGCTGATTCTTCCAGTCCAAGAACATGAAATATCTTTCCATTTCTTTGTATCTTCTTTGATTTCTTTTAACAGGGTCTATAGTTTTCATCATATAGGTCATTCACAAGTTTCATTAGATTTATTTCTAGGTATTTTATTCTTTTTGTTGTAATTGCAAAAGAATTATTTTTTCCACTTCCATCCTGACACTTCGTTATTACGGTATAGGAATGCTATGGATTTTTGAACATTGATTTTGCATCCAAAAACTTTACTGTATTTGCTTATTGTTTCTAGTTGTGTTCTTGTGGATTCTTTAGGGTTTTCTATATAGAGAATCATGTCATCTGCAAATAGTGAAAGCTCGACTTCTTTGTTTCCTATTTGGATGCCTTTTATATCTTTCTCTTGCCTGATTGTACTCACTAGAACCTCCAATGTTATGCTGAATAACAGTGGCAATATTGGACAGCTTTGTCTTATTCCTGATCTTAGAGGGAAGGTTTTTAGATTTTCAACATTAGGTATAATGTTAGCTGAGGACTTGTCATATATGGCCTTCTTATGTTAAGGTACTTTCCTTCTACACTGGTACTTTCCTTCTACACTGGTACTTTCCTTCTACGCTGATTTTGTTAAGTGTTTTGATGATAAATGGATGTTGTATCTTGCCAAAGGCTTTTTTGGCATCTATTGATATGATCATATAATTTTTACTTTTTAATTTGTTTATGTGGTGAATCACATCAATCGATTTGCGTATGTTGAACCATCCCTGTGTGCCTGTGATGAAGCCCACTTGATCATGGTGTATAATCTTTTTAATATGTTGCTGTATTCAGGTAACTAGTATCTTATTTAGGATTTTTGCATCTGTGTTCATGAGAGATATTGGTCTTTAGTTTTCTTTTTTTTGTGTTATCTTTACCAGGATTTGGTATCAGGGTAATATTGGTCTCATAAAATGAGTTGGGAAGTATTACCTCCTCTTTGATTTTTTTTGGAGGAGTTTGAGGAGAATAGGTACTAAATCCTCTTCGAACGTTTAGTAGAATACACTGGTGAAGCCATCTGGTCCTGAACTTTAACTTTTTGGTAGGTTTTTGATAATTGTTTCAATTTCCATACTGCCGATCGGTCTATTTAGATTTTCCTGTTCTTCTTGATTTAGTCTAGGAAGGTTGTATCTTTCTAATTACTGGTCCATTTCTTTTAGATTACTAAATTTTGCGTTATATAGTTTTTCATAGTATTGTTGTATGATCCTTTGTATTTCTGCGATGTCAGCCATAATTTCCCCTCTTTCACCCCTGATTTTCTTTATTTGTGTCCTTTCTCTTTTTTCTTTAGTGAGTCTGGCCAGGAGTTTGTCAATTTTATTAACCTTCTCAAAGAACCAGCACTTTGCTGTATTTATTTTTTCTATTGGTTTTGGTTTTCAATTTAATTTTTTGGGTCTAATTTGTTCTTCCTTTTCTAGTTCTTTAAGATGAAGCGTTAAGTTGTTTATTTGGACTTGTTCTTGTTTTTGGAGGTAGGCCTTTCATTGTCATTTGTTTCTATGTATTTCTTTATCTCTCTTTTTATTTCTTCTCTGACCCAGTTATTCTTCAGTAGTATGTGTTTAATCTCCATGTATTTGTGGTTCTTCCTGATTTCTTTTTACACTTGACATCTAGTTTAAAGCAATATGATTAGAGAATATGGTTGGTATGAATTCAACACTCATATTTGTTGAGGTTATTTCTGTGTGCTAGGACGTGGTCAATCTTTGAGAATGTTCCATGTGTACTGGAGAAGAATGTATAAGCAGTTGTTCTGAGATGGAAGGCTCTGCAAATGTCAATTATGTCCAGATGGTCTAATGTGCCATTTATGGATGTTATTTCCTTATTGATTTTCTGTGTGTACGATCTGTCCTTATCCAATGGTGGGGTATTTAGGTCCCCTACTATGAAAGCATTTTGGTCTGCTTCCCTCTTTACTTGTCAGTAATTGCTTTAAATATTTTGGGGCTCCCTGATTGGGAGAATAGATATTAATAATTGTTATGTCTTCTTGGTGTGTGATTCCCTTTATCATTATGAAGTGTCTCTCAGTATATTTCTTTACCTTTGTTATTTCAAAGTCTATTTTGTCTGATATTAGTATCGGTACTCCTGCTTTTTTCTGAATGCCATTTGCTTGAAATATCATTTTTCACCCTTTCACCTTGAGTCTATATTTGTCTTTGGAGCTGAGATGTGTCTCCTGGAGGTAGAGTATGGTTGGGTTTTACATTTCACAACTCTATGCCTTTTTATTGATGAGTTCTGTTCATGTACATTTAGGGTGATTACTAAAATATGAGGTTTTCTTATAGCCATTTATCTTTTGCTTTCTGGTAGCTCAGTGTTTCCATTGCTTCCTTGTCCTTGTGTTTCTGTTTATTCTGGTTGGGTTTTGTAGGTCTTTCATCTGGTCCTTCTTGTTTTATGTTATATACTTCAGTTCTGAGTCATGATGTGGGGTTACCATAAGAATATGTAAAGGATTGATTTATATCTATATCTATATCTATATCTATATCTATATCTATATCTATATCTATATCTATATCTATATCTATGTCTATATCTATCTCTATCTATATCTATATCTATATCTATATCTATACCATCTATATCTATATCTATACCTATATCTATCTATATCTTATCTATCTATCTATCTATCTATCTATCATCTATCTATCTATATCCCTTTTTTTCTGCATGTGCCTTATCTCCATTCCCCTTTGTGAATCTGGATCTTTGAATCCTCCCCTTTATAGTTATTGCTGTCTCAATTTGTCCCTTTGTATGCTGAACATTCATTACTGTGTTGCTATAGCAAATTCTTCTTATTTTTTAAGCTTATAATGCCCTGTTCTTAGTAAAGTTTGCACTCCTCTGCTTCTATCGGACTGCTAGTCACCTTACTCCTAATTATGTATTTTTTTTTATTACCATTTTGTTTTAGGTGATCTGACCCCTTTCAGTATTTCCTGTAGTGCAGGCCTCATAGTGGAGAATTCCCTCAGTTTTAGTATGTCTGGAAAAGTTTTATGTCTACTTCATATCTAAAGGAGAGCTTAGCTGGATACATTATTCTTGGCCGGTAGTGCCTTTCATTTAATAGTTTGAATATTTGATTCCACTCCCTTCTGGCTTGTCAGGTTTGTGCTAATCAGTCTGATAATACTCTCAAGGGTTTCCCTTTATAAGTTACCTTCGTCTTTTTCCTGGCTGCCCTGAGAATTCTGTCTTTGTGTTTGTTTTTTGATAATTTTCATACAATGTGTCTTGGTGAAGGACTTTTGGGGTTGAGATAATTGGGTGTTCTGTTGACTTTTTGAATTCCTTGCTCTAGCTCATTCCTTAAGACTTGGAAAATTTCGTCGATTATTTGTCTGAAAATGCTTTGCAATCCCTGCTCCTTTCCCTCACCTTCAAGAATGCCCATTATTTTTATGTTTCCTCTCCTGATGGTATCAGCTCGTTCTTGTCTTTCTCTTTCATTATTTTTCATTCTTCAATTTCTCTGTTCTTTCTTCTGATTTATTTCTAGATTTATGTCTTCGGTATCACTGATCAATTCCTTCATTTGGTTGACTCTGTTTCCCAAGTTTGTTATTTCATTTTTCAACTCTTACAATGCGTTCTTTATCTCCAGAAGGTCTATTCAGGTTTTTTTTTGAGGGTTTCAATCTCCTTGCTAAAGAACTGATTCTGTTCATCTAGTTGTTCTTTCAATTCCTGAAATTGTTGGTATGATTCATTTTGGATCCATTGAGTTTTTTTTAGAAGTACCATTCTGAATTCTCTGTCATTGAAGTTGCATATTGGTATGTCTGTAAGCATATTTTCTGGAGATTTTTCCCAAACTTTCTGAGATGCCTTGTCACCTTGCTTGTTCATAGTGTTTAATGGGCTATTTCTCTGCCTAGGCATTAATTGAAGTGTATTCTACTCCCCCTCCCCACCCCCCCAGAAAGAAGATTTTCTGTATAATGGTCTCTCTAGCTTGTTGCAAAGATGATGTTTTTCTTTTGGTTTCCAGTAGGTGGTGCCTAAGCCTCTTGGATCTCTGCTATATAAATATGTATATACATATGTATACACACACACACACATATATATTATATATATATATATATATATATATATATATATATCCTCAATAATGCCTTTTTTTCCTCTGGTATATCTTTAATCATGCTCCATACTCTTAGTCTCAGTTTCTGTTAGTGTTAGCGACAATTTTGGTAGCGTTTCCTCATATTCCCCTGGGGTTCTGAGGTATTCTGTCTTGGAAAGTATGGGGGGAGAGGCCATCTGGGTTAGGGATTAGGCACTGCAGCTCAGCCTCAGTTTTGTAACCATGGCTGGTAAAAATCAACTGCTGTTTCCTTGCTGTCCTGCCTCTCATCTTCCTGCCCTGATGACTGGGCCCTGCCGCAGGTGCGTGGTGCTCACTGCACTTCCAGGTAGGGCTGTTCAGGGAATTCCCTGTTCCTTCTTCCCTCCCTCTCCTTTTACAGGGAACTCCAGCAGCTGTGAGAGGCAGCTTTTTTGTTTCTCCCAGTCCACTGCCCGACACCCAGGGTTCTGACCTGTGGTAGCTCTTATGCACAGATCACAGGTTTAGAGGGACTGGTGTGGAGTTTGCTTATTTTTTGTTGAGTTTTAGATGTTCAACTTATTGTTTCAAGGGGAGAGATCTAGGGATGTCTCTCACTCAGCCATGTTTATGATGCCACACAAACAAATTTATTTTTAAAAAGTATTTGAAAACTTGTTTGAAGCCTTGCTCTTTTAGTTTTGTCATCTGGGTAACTGTTTCCATATTAACGTAAAAAGAATAAAACTACTAAGCATAAATATGTAAGAATTAATTCTAAATCTAAATACGATATTGCTGAACATTTTTGACAACATGAAAGCAGTATTCAACTTTATATTTAAATTAGGATCCAATACTCTCATTATGTCCTGTAGATTAAAGACCCCATGAAAAATACATTACTTTATTTTATGAAAATAATATAAACTTTTATAATAATTATTTAAATAAAAATTCTTTATTTTGGGGTAGAAGTTTCTGAGTTCCATATTACTTCCATCATGGATTGGAGTCTTTCGTAAAAGCAGTGATCAGCCATGGATGTCGATAAGTGGTTCAAACTTTACACCAAAGTAAGTTGTTTTTATGTTCTACAGAAGAAGAAAAATATAAGAAATAAAATTTCAGAAGTGTATTATGAATGTATTTGTTTATGTTGAATTATAAACATAAAGAATGATGTTTAAAGTTAATGAAACATTGATATAAATATTAAAGAATGACTACCCAGCTTCCCTAATAACCAGCTCTTACTAATATTATATGGAAAAATATCATCACCCATTTTGAAAATATTCTTCTATTACAATTACATGAAAATGCTATTGTTTTATAACTTGTTCCCATACTACATAAGAAAAGAATTATGAATTTTTCTCATTATAGAATAAGAGAAACTTCAACTGGTAAATATAACTGTGCCACACTATCCTCACCTGGTCTCACATTAATTCACCGTGGATCTCCAAAATCATATCACTGCAAGCGTAAACTTTAGAATTAAAACTCTTGAATTGGAATCTGTTAGGTAACTTTATTTTTCTTAAAATGTCATGATTGCTTAAGTCTTAAATAAATATATCATTTGCTCTAACAATGAAACATTTTTCCATAAGAAGTATTGGAAAACAATATACACATCCAAAAGTACAGATATCATCACTTTTAGTGTCTGGCTTTTTTGGTTCAACATTATATTTGTGGCATTCAAGCTTTCTAAAAAATCTCATGTTATGTGAGTCTATTTACATGAAACATCAAAAATAGGCAATCCCATAGAAGCAGAAAGTAGATTGGCAATTGCCAAGGGCCGAAGGGAGGTGGGCATAGGAAATGATTGTTAATTGGCACACTGTTTCTTTGGGGAGCTGAAACCTTTCTAAATTTTGATAGCAGTGTTGGTTGCAAACTGTGAATATATTAAAAATTACTGATGTATACACTTGAGAAGGATGAATTTTATGCTGTGTTTATTACATCTCGATAAAGCTGTTAAAAAACACTTGGGTTTATACTTGAAACTACATGTAAATTTTTATTTGTAAAGATATGTCATTTTACAATATCGATCCTTCCAATCAATATATTTTATCCTTCTTAATATTAAGTTTTCTTTATTTTTCTACTCTATCTTGATTTTTCTACATTAAAGGCTTATATGAATATTTTAGAGTCATGATTTTGTAACTGACATCCTTGATGTGGATTCCCCATGAAAAGTTGCCCTATGCGTGCCACTCCTGACAGAAGCCCTTTTGGTAACTGGCATTCTTATTTTTAATTTTTCTTTAGTAATTTTTTTTTTGCTATAAACATCAATACAATTGAGGTTTACATGTTGATCTTCAATGACTTCACTGAGCTTTTGTATTAATTCTATCATTTCAAATATATATTCTTTTGAATGTTTTAAATAAAAAGCTATTTTATCTGCAAACAATCACACTTTTATTTCTTTTTCCCTAATGCAGTTATTTTCTTTTTAACTTATTTTCACAGGCTGGGGTTTTATTTCCAATGCTGAATAGAAGTAATAGTAAAGTTTCTATGAGCATTCTTTTATGTTTAGAACAAAATATTTAAATACTTCATCCTTATGCATGAGGCTTGTTTAAACTTTTTTTCATCATACTTTTCTCCTATTAAAGTCAATTCTGTACTATTCTTATTATTCTAATAGATTTTATAATAACTTACTGTTACATTTTTATTATTTTTGTATCAATTGCCATGATACATGTTTTTCTGTATAATGCTTATGAAATAAGATATCTTTATTTCTTTGAAATGTTAAACCAATCTTGCATTTCTAGAATGAAACCACAATAAACATTTGGTATGCTCCTTTTTATTAAACATCAGTGCATATATATCACACTTAGATTAAGTTCTTTTTCTTTTATGTTCACAAAGATTGGAATAAATTTTTATTTATGTTATGTATTTGACAATTTTTAATATCAGGTCTATATCAGGAAGCATTTCTCTTTTTCTATTACCCAGAAGCCTTTGTGTAAGCGCATTATTTACTTTTTTTTTAGTGTTATTTTTCACTACTGACATCATCTAAGCCTAAGGAATTTTTTGTAAGAAAATTCATAAAAGTGACTCAATTTCTCTAATACATACTAGGTTTACTAAAGTTTTTATTTGTTGCTCTGCATTTTTATAATTTTTTGTTTCACGTAGATATTAAAATGTATTTATAATATTGTTTCATTATCATCTTCGTGTCTGTAAAAGCAATAATGATATTTCCATGTTTATTCTAGATATAAACGATTTGTATCCTCTCAATTTTCTTTCAACATTTATCAATTTTACGAGGCATCTTCAATGAGAATAACTTTGACATTTTGATTCTCTTGTAATTTTGTTTGTTACCTCGATTTTGTATTATTTTTGTTTTTTGTCTTCATTTGGATTTAATTTCACATAATTTTATCTATTCCATTTTCTTGAGATGCATGTTTGGATTTTTTCTTTTTTTGTAACATGCGCAGTAAGACAATCAATATCTCACAAGATAGATTTTTGCTATTATATTTTCCTTTTAATTCATTTAAAAACAGTGATCATTCATTGTAATCACTTCTTTGGCCCTATCCGTTATTTAGAAATTTATTTACTAAATTCAATCCAGACAAAGATCATTAAATTTTGGGTTATTACATTTTATTTCTGGTGAACGGAGATTAGAGAATTTTTGTGAGGCTGGAAATGCTTCACATCTCTTATTCTTATCTATCTATCTATCTATCTATCTATCTATCTATCTATCTATTTATTTATTTATTTTTAGACAAGGCACCTGTTGGTTGACCTCACAGATTGCAAGGACCTTGTCAGCTTACAATCCTTTATTTTTTTATTTTTTATTTTTTATGTCTAGAGCACCTAGTTTTACTAGTTAGTCTCCCATCTAAGTACTGACCAGGTCTGACCAAGCTTGCCTTCCACGATGAAACGTGATCAGTCTTGTTCAGGATAGCATGGTCGTACACTACATCACTATTTTAAATGAGTCTAGTAGACTGAGAAACCTATCCTAAAATTTTATTTATTTTTAATTAATTAAATTTGAATTTTAATGGCCACATTTCAAGTGCCCAGTTATAGAATGCCCAATGACTACCACAGCGACATCACAGTTTCATATATTTTATACTAATAGCCTTGAAATATGAGTATATAGCATATAGTATATTTTTTAATATTTTCATGTGAACTTAAATATATTCTATATTATTATATTTTGGGGTATTCTATACTATTATTGTCTGTGTGTGTGTGTGTGTGATTGGTTGTCTGGTTTACAACTTTCTATAGAATTTCTGATATATCTGTTTCTTTTGTAAGCAGTGAGAGACAATTGTTCAAATTTCCACTATGAGTGTTCACTTCTTCACTTTTTTACATATAGAGAACTTGAAATTCAGGTACATACTGATTAAAAAAATATCACTAATGGCTTGACAACTTAATCTGTTTTAATGAAATATGCTTCATCACTTTCAGCAAAAATTCTCGCTTTAAATTGGGTCAGTACATTAACTATAGCAGTTTACTATTGGCTTATTTTGCATGAATTATTTTTTTCATCGTTTCGCCTTTATCTGTCTTTATGCTAATGTTAAAAAAGTGTCTCACTATGGGAGCAGTTATATTAAATATAAACGATTTTGAAATTTAAATATAAAATTGTTCTGTTTATATTTAATATGACTATTAAATTATGAATATAATTATTGTCTATATTCCTTATTTATTTGTGTAAATATATTATAATTAATTATTATATAGCTTTCATTTAATTGAGATGAACACTACTATTTTTGGGACTCTACCTTTTATTTCATTTCTTATCTTTCACAATAAATATTTTTGTTTACTTTCTTCTATAAAAACTTATTAATTCAATATGCTTTAAATATTCTTTGTTAGTGGCCTGCATTTTACAGCATACATTCTTTACTCATTAAAGCCTAATCGATTAGTATTTTTACACTCTCATCAATAGTGAAAAGGCCTACCATCTTTTTTTATTTACTACTTATGTCATATTTGCTCCCTTAAATTCTAATACATTTATTATAAAATTTGAAACTTTATCACTAACATTTTATCCACTCAATAACCAGACAGATATAGCTACAAAATTTATTTTCTGCAAATCTTATTTTCTTTCTGTATATCCAAGTTTCCATCTAGAATAAGTGTTTTATCTTTAGAAGACTCTTAAATATTTTCTTTAGCTAGTTAGAGTCAGTTAATAGTAGCTACATTAAGAAACAAGAAAGATCCCAAATAAATGACCTACCTCTATGCTTTAAGAAACTAGAAAAAGAAAAACAAACTGAGCCCAAAGTTAGCAGAAGTTAGGAAATAATAAACATTAGAGCATAAATAAATAGAGAAATAGAGAACTGAAAAACAATAGAAAAGATTAACCAAACTAAAAGTTGGTTCTTTGGAAAAAATAAAAAAAAATTCACAAACCCTCAGCTCGACTAAAAAAAAGGAAATAGGACCCAAATCAACACAATTATGAATGAAAAAGACAACAACTGAAATCAAAGAAGTTCAAAGGATCATTAGAGGCTACTATGAACAAGTATATGTCAACAAACTGGACGACTTAAAAGAAATGAAAATATTTTAGGAACGTACAACTTAAAGACTTAATCATGAAGAAATAGGAAATATGAACAGATTAATTACTAGTAAGAAAATTGAATCAGTAATGAAAACCTCCCAATGAAGAAAAACCCTGCACCATATGGCTTCACTGGAAAATGTTACCAAACATTTGAAGAAGAATTAACACCAACCCTTCTCAAACTCCTCCAAAAAACTAAAGAGAGATAAACACAGCCAAACTGATTTTTTGAGGCTGGCATTACCTTGAAACAACACCAGAAAACGTCATGACTAGGAAAGAAAACAGCCAATATATCTGATAAATGTAGATGGAAACTTCAAATTAAATGCTACCGAACCCAATTCAGCAGCACAATAATCGAGTGGGATTTCTACTTGGGATGCCAGGATTGTTCAACACATACAAATTAATCAATGTGATACTTCACATTAATAGAACGAAAGAAAATCAATCGTTATGATTATATTAATAAGTGTAGAAAAACATTTGATAAAATGTAACATTTGCCACGATAAGAACTCAACAAATTAGGCATAAAGAACTACTCATCTCAACATAACGGTCATATATATCAAGTCCACAGCTAACATACTCAAAGGTACAAGGATGAAAGCTATTCATCTAACGTCAAGATCAAGGCAAAAATGTCCACACTTGCAACTTCTGTTTAATATAGTATTGAAATTCCTAGCTAGAACAATCAGGTAAGAAAAATAAATAAAAAGAATGAGAATTAAAAGGGAGAAGTGTCTCTATTTGGAGTGGACTTGATTTGATAGATAGAAAATCTTAATGACACCACCAAAAATTGTAAGATCTAATGAATAAATTGAGTAACATTGCAGGAAACAGAATTAACATACAAAATCAGTAGCATTTCTATTTGCTAACAACAAAAGTTCTGAAAAACATAAAAAATAGTATCAAGAACAATAAAATACTTAGGAAAACTGAGAAGGTGAAAGATGTCTACGTTGAAAACCAGAAAATACTAATGAGAGAAATTGAAGACACTAATCAATAGAAAGATTTCCCAAATTTCTGTATTAGAAGGGCTAATATTGTTAAGTTGCTAATGCTACTAAAACCCATCAATAATGCAATCCCTATCAAGAGTCCAATGGCATATTTTAGAGACGTAGGGAAAAAAATAACATATCTAAACTTATATGGAATCACGAAAAAGACCTTGAATAATCAAGGAAATCTGAGAAAGAAAAACAAAGCAGGACGTATCATACTTCCTGATTTCAAATTGTAATATACAGCCATAGTCATCAACACTATGATCGCATAAGTAAATCTGAAAACAACCACCAAAATAAAACAAAGTCATAGAAAAAGAAATCAGACTTTTGTTGCCAAAGGTGGGGAATAAGATGGGAGGAGGAAATTGGAGAAAGGTGGTCAAAAAGGTGCAAAGTTCAGGTATAGGATAAATAAGTACTTGGGGGTGTAATGTACAACATAATGACTATAGCTAACACTGCTATAGGATATATGGAGACGCAGATAAAGGGGAACTATTATATAGTAAAATCATTAAGAGAGTAAATGCTATCAGTACTCATCATGAGGAAATTTTTATTTCTTTATTCTTTTCTTCTTTGTTTTCTTTTCATTGTATGACTTATGAGAAGATGAATGTTACATGAACTTATGTTGATAGTATTTTCACAATATACGTAAATCAAACAATCACGTTGTAAAGTTTTGTTTCTTTTGTTGCTCATGTGTCTTTAACTTGTGTTTTAAAAGTCTACTTTTTCCGCCCTTATTTTTTGGATAAGGGAATATTTTTTAATTCCTTTTGGTTTCCTCCTACATAGACTTGGGCTTTTATCATTTATGACAAATATTACTATTAAAATATAATGATTAGTTGTCATTGAGAAAGATGAATCAATAAAAAATATAATTGTTATGTAATATTTCAATCTCTGCCATGGTGATACAGTTCAATACTTCTTAATGTACTATGCTTCAAGAGACATTATTTTTATCAGGTGAAATCTAAATAACTTATTTCAGAATCATAAGATGGATAAAACATTTAAGAACTAGGGCAGAAAGATTGAGAAGATAAATTTAGAAATTGGTGATCATTGTGAAAGTTATCATAAAGTTGAATGTATAGTAATTCTTCAAAATATTAGTGACAAATATCATTAAATACTTATTGTTATAAAATCATGATTTTAGACTTTTTTCATTGTAATTAAGAGACAAAGTGAGGATAAAAGGAAAAGCAGTATGTAATTCAAGGATTTAGCAACCCTACCTAAGAGTAGAATTCACACAACTAAGATGCCCTTGCCAAGGCTGAAGTTTTCAGAGTTTGTGATTGAGATGGAAGCAAGTCAACAGCATGGGTGGTCAAGTCTTTTGTCCCCTGATATCTTTTAGAATAAGACAATCATTTCTCAGAGGCACGTGCCAGTGGACAATCTAAATACACACCACCAGCCAGAGTATCCTATATTCTGGAGGTGTGTGATGAGATAAACTGTCTTCAAAATAGCTCGAGTGTAAGAATTTCCTGTTCAAACTTTAAGTGACACATTAATGTGAAATCTACTTTTTCCACTCTTGCTTCACTCTGAGCCTTCACGGTGCAGCCTGCGAAGACCACAGATATAGTTTGTTTACAAGAGTAACCTGGTCTCCCACTAAAGGATGCATGCCTTTCTGGCCTACAGAAGGTATGTGTCTCTGCCCTCCTGTGTCTCTATTAGCCCATCTCCTGTAGTGGGAGATTACCAATGCTGGATGTGATGCAACCTAGGTACAATTAATATACAATCAAATCAAAAAGAACATAGGTATGTTTATTTAAATAATTCTGGGTAAAAAATAGAAATAAAGTATGACAATGTTGGAGAATTTCTTAAACTATTCAAATTCTTGCCTGTGGAGAATTATTCAAGTGCATTCACACATGCATAATTGGGTGTGTGAACCAAACAATTTAAAGTAAAATCCTATAAGAATTACAACAAAAAACAGTTACTTTTAGATTTTTAAATCAGTACAACATAATTATAAGTAATAGTTTATATTTAGCCTAGACTTTAAAAATAGATTCTTAAAATGAATTATTTGAATTGTGAAGACTTTAATTACTCATGTGCTTAGATTAAGTAAAAGCTTGGCTGTTAATAGAAATCAGGATGAGATAGCTCTCATGAAATGCTTATGTAAGCTTAATCATAAGCGATCAAATGATTTTTGAAATAATTAAACAAAACGCTGCAAGAAAAGATACCAAATTTATAAAGAGACTCTTGTCTAATGAATTTTATTACAGGGTCTAACTGATATGAGTTAGAAATAATAACATGACAATTTGTTAAAATAATAATCAGCATAATTCGTTATTGAGAATTTATAAAAGTCAGATTAAATATTAAATGTTTTACATGCATTATGTCTACATATTTTTTTCCACTTTTTATTAGTAAATTAGGTTGCCAGACATCAAGGGACTATTTAAAGATCATATATTATAAATTTCAAAGCCAGATTTATTCTAGAACTCAGAGACTGCAGAGCCTATTGACTGAATTATTAAATTACCTTGTTTGAGTCATTACCATTGCTCACAAAACCAAAGCTACGCTCACTGACTTTGACATCTAGAGGATCATTTTGGAAGTGTGAAGACAGTGTTTTTCTATAAATGATGTACCCATCTATTTATCATTTCATAGTTTTATATCTTTTCCTTTAAATCAAACACCAGTTTCTTGTGTTACAGAAATATCTTAAAAATTTTGTTGTCTTTTTTTTGTCAGTATTGTTTAGGTTTTGACTTCATGTGTCTGTAGCATTTTTCAACATATAAAATATTTCTTTAAAATTGTAATAATTTCTCATAACTTCACAATCATTCCAAATAAAAGATCATTTAAAGATCAACTCATTCTCTTTACTAAATAACTGTAAGTCACCAAATAAAATTAATTTAGTGCAGGAAATGACCATATATGCCAACACTGCTAATTCCCTCATCTTTGAGCACTCAGTCTTTAACCATTAGTGGATTTCAGAATTATAAATATTATGATCCTTTTTTCGAATACAGAATTTGAATTTTTAATACAGACTTGCTAGTGGTGTTAAAACATTTCTATAGAGTCTGACTTATATTGAGGATATTATTATTTATGAACTTCTTTATTCCTCACTAATTTATTGTGGTTCATTGTTCCAAGTAATAATATATTATCAAATGTAAAATATCTTTAAACATGTATTTACTCACGAGACTCTTGTTTGAAGCTCTAAGGTATTTAGAACATGACCTTTAGTTTTTCAGCTAGGAAATGAGCCCAATACTCACCCTTTACTCCACCCAGTTTTACTCTGCTAGGCATCTCATCAGTGCATATACCATTTATTCTTCAGTACACTTACCTCACAGCACAGTTCCTGGTACCACTCAGCTGCAGAGATGAGTAACCAAGGAGTAACCTATGCAGACTTGAATGTGGCCAAGTATTCAAAGAGACAGGAACTAAAACCTAAGGCTACGAAAAGTTCCATGTCAGTAAGTGAGCAGGAGATAACCTATGCAGAATTAAATCTTCAAGATGCTTCTCAGGATCTTCAAGGGAATGATGAGAAATACCACTGCAAAGGTAAAACATTTAATAGACACACAGTATAACTGTTCTAGGCTGTATAGTTGGGTTGCAGAGATGTGAGGAAAGAATAGGAGATAAACTCATGTTTTTTCATTTGTGAGGATCAGAATTTGAAGTTGGAATACAGTATTGTAAACATGAATTTTCGGGACTAATTTTATTCAGGCATTGTAAGGTGTAGCCTTTGACCAACAACTCACAGAGCATTATATTTCCTGAAAATGCAGTAGTACTTTCTGAGAGGAAGATTACAATGGTAGATATGGTTTTGGGATCCAAGTTATGTATACAATTCTCTGTGCATGTGGGTTCTCTGTGTGTAAACTGTCTAAGCATTTGCCTCCATCTGTCCTTTCTCAGTGTTCCCATTTCTCTCCCTGCAGCTTTACCATCACCTCCAGAGAAGCTCATTGCTGGGGTCCTGGCAGTCATCTGCCTTGTCTTGATGTCCACTGCGATAATAAAAGCTATTATTCCCCGTAAGTAAATTTTTGAAAGATTATTTGAAAACTTTTCATTAATAATCATCAGTGCCTTTAATACTTTCTAATATTATTGCATAGAAATCTCTTTTAATGTTTGTATTTAGACTGAACGTCAAATACTTTTCTAAATTTGTCCAAAGCATAAATATAGAATGATTTTAGAACTGTTTTATAAATATATATACATATATACATGTATTTATTCTGATTTCATAACTCAAAGTCATGCTTTAGGAGACTTAAAGACCATATTGAGAAAACAAATGCATTTTGAGATTGGTTAAATCAAATATTATAAGAGATGGTGAAGTTTAGTTCTTTCAGCTTTATAGTATTTATCCCCTTTTACTTCTTTATTAATTTTTCTTGGTAAAATCTATTTTATTTCAGATAATTATAATTCTAAACAATAGAAAAACTGTTAAGCTAAAAAGCAAAATTATTTTGATTGAGATTAATTAATTTATTAATAAAATCGCTTTGATTTTTGTAGCTACTGTAATATTGGAGAAGAACTATTCAGTTCTAATAACAAAGATCCAGAAAGGTACATATGACTTTCAAAGTTACAATAATACCCAGTTTATATTTTGTCTCTATCTAAGTCTAGGTAAAATGATATAAATTTTTTACAGGGAACATAAATTATAAAATAATCAGTAAATGTTCATAAATAATGATTGCAGGAGGGTATCTTCTCATACAACAATATAAAAAAATACTCATTTTAAAACACCATACCTATTATTGCCAATTGTCTCAAATTTCCTATTGCACTAATGTGATAAAAATAAGTTGTATTTTTATTTTATTTAATTTTTAATTAATTAACTTATTTTTTAGGATGACATTGATTAATGTGTTTTTTAATTTTTAAAGAGTGTTTTTGTTCATTGACATTCAGGACATGTGCAGAGTGAATATTTTTATTTGGGTGTTTGCTTTATAAGGATACACAAATTATGAATGAGAGTGTGACCCTTCTCTGTGAGCATGTGTGTGAGTGTGTTTTGTTTTATATGTACCATGGAGTTAAGGTATATAGATATGCTACTTACATATATATTTATACCTATGTAAATCTGTAATTTAATTTTTATTTTTAAAATTTCAAATTATTTTTTTCATAATAACTCTTAATTTTTCCTCAGCATATCATTGTGGTCATTGTCCAAAGGAATGGTTTACATATTCCAACAATTGCTATTACTTTAGTACCAGAAGGAAAACATGGACTGAGAGTCTGATGGCCTGTGCTTCCAAGAACTCTAGCCTGCTTTATATAGATAATGAAGAAGAAATGGTAAGATTTTAAATGTTTCCAACATTTTATTAAAAGATGTTTTTGGTCTATTGAATATTATAGAATATATTCATATTTTTGTATATAATTGTAGTTTATCTTAAAATCTGTTAATATAACATTGTTTGACATCATAATCTCTCATTTATATTTTATGCCATTAAGAAACATATGATAATTTCCAGTTCTTAGATTTCATAGACAACCATGTTACCATAATTGCATTTCTCACTAATAAGTTTTACTGCTGAGTTTTACAATATATCAAGGAAACTAATCATGTCATCTTTGTATAGATTGATTACAAACTGGAAAGACCCATGTAATTATAAATCAGATCATGAAACAGAAGTTTCCAGTTTGCAGTAGCCCTGCTCCTGTGTATCTTCTCATAACTTCTCCCTCCTTACATAACCATTATTCTGATTTTCAGTATTAAAATTATCTTGGCTTCATTTTGAACTTTATATAGTGGGGATCATTCAGTACACATTTTATGTGTGTCTCTTTGCAATCCCCTATGACATTCTTGCCATTCATCCATACTATTACATTTATTTGTACTTTATTAATTTTCAGTGCTGTATTGTGTATATATATATATATATATAACATCTTCAATCTATCCTACTCAGAATATAGTTGTTTTAGTAATGTGTGGGTATTATGAATAATTATTTTATTAAAATCTTTATGCACTTCTTTCAATTTTATATTGATAATTTATATATTATATATAAGTTATATGTAGAAAATATATGTAATATAACTATTATATTTGTAATAATATAATGTTAATATATAAATAAAATTATATTGTTATAATCATATATACATATAATTATATTCTTCTCTATGTGACAAAATAAAATTGCAGTGTCATAAAATATGGATATGTCCAATTTATTTAATTATCACAACCTTTTTTAGTTTATTGTGTAAACATATATTTTACATGATAGTCTTGTGTTCTAAAGCAGCATTATCAAGAATTTCCATGTTATAAGTTTTTATCATTACATAAAAGTATTATTATGATATAAATAGGCATTTTTCAGATTGCTATTAGACTGAACACATCTTTTCAGGCTACTTATCATTATGACATTCTCTTCTGAGAGAAAGAGAAGTGCCTGTTGATGTCTCTTGCCCATTTCTCCTATATGCCGTCTGTCATTTTTCTTCGTAGCAGTTCTTTTTATCTTTCAAACATGAGTTCTTTATTAAATTTATCAGATGCAAATAGCTTTTTTTGACTCCATGACTACATTTTCACTCTCTCCTGGAGTTTTTTAATGACCAGAATTTATTAAATGTTAGCATAGTCCAACTTAATATTTTGAGTATTAGTGATCTTTCAGACTTATTTCAGTAATCAGTCCAATTCATGAAGATAATCTCCTTCATTACTGTCCAAGTTGTATCTTTTTTCTTTATTTATTAACTTTTACATTTAAGTCTATAATCCATTGGGAATTTATATTTTGCGCTCTGTACTTGTGAAGTTGATACTTTTCTACATCATTATGTAATCGATGGGTCATAATTTATCACGAAGATTATTTTTTCATGAGTAAGTATATTTACATATATAATTCCACACATATATGCTCTCATCTGTTTAATATAGAGATAATATATTTTATATATATCTTTATAAAAATGAAAATATATAAAATGTTATGTGTATATAATATTATATACACACACAGTATTCCCATCTTATATTAGGGGATATGTTCTAAGACCCCAGTGGATGCTTCAAATCACAGATAGTACTGAACTTCATATACATGATGTTTTTTCTTATACATACATACCTATGATAAAATTTAATTTACAAGTTAGTCGCAGTAAGAGTTTAACAAGAATAACTACTAATAAAACAGCTACCAATAAAATTAATAACTAGTAATAAAATTACACAATATATTGTCATACGAGTTATGTAAATGTGGTCTCTCTCTTATCTCTATCTCAAAATATCTTAGTGTACTATACCTAGCCAGTTTGAGGTGCGGTAGCAAAACTAACACACATTTCTTTTTCCTTCACAAATTCACAGATAGAGGGTTATTTCTTACTGTAGATTTTAGCAATCTCTGCATAAGATTTATTTTCCTTTCCTTATTAAATCAAGGGTTTTCACCTTTTTCCTTAAAGGAAGCACTTCACAGTTTCTCTTTGGCGTGTCCAAATTGCCAGAATCGTTCGCCTTGAGCTTTCGTTCCCTTATTAAGTATGATGAGGCTTACTTGAATCCAAGCCTGAGACACTGCAGCAGTGGATCTGATAACCAAGCGACTAACACTAAGAGGTGGGGAGCATGTGCAGTGTGGTCTGTTGGACTAAGGGATGATTCAGATCCTGGGCGGAAAGGAGTGGGACAGTGTGAGATTTTACCATGCTACTCAGACCTCCACCCAATTAAAATTTATGAACTTTCTCATTTTGGCATTTTCTATTTAATACTTTTGGTTCCAAGTTGACTGTGGGTATCTGAAACAGGGGAAATGAAACCAAGAATAAAGGAAGACTACTGTGTAGAAATCACAGTCTGCATAGCCTGCAGGAGTTTGAGTAAAATGGAGAAAACTTACCTCCCTTATGTCCCTTTACTGTGTCTATTCATAATATAGTTGTCTCAAATATTTAACTACATACATTGAGAATCACATTGATTCTCATTGATTGAGAATGTTAAAATTTACTTCAATTTATAATTTTGTCTCAAACAATTTTGAAAACAGAAAAGAAGGAAAATTGATAAATCTGATGTATTTTTACTCTTTCTCTGTTTTCTTTTCCTTCCTGATAACCCAAGAGTCCCTCATTTGGCATCTATTTTCTGCTTAGATATTTCCTTCTAGTCATTCTATTAAAGATAGCCTGGTGGCATTATATTTTCTTAGTTTTTCATCTGAGAATGTCTTGATTTCCCCTTCATTCTTGAGTGATATTTTTGCTGGACTTTTTAACAGTTTTTGGCTGGAATAAGGCAGTTGGTGTCTCAAAGTTTTTTGTCATTTTATTTTGCTTCTTTCATGGTCCTTTGGAGAGAAAAGACTTTTGTCTGTGCCCATCATTGTTTGTGGTTTCCTGGCCTCTCTGGCTCTAGTCTGGGATATATGAAGTAAAAAGTTATTCTGGGAAGCTTATCATCTCAGCAATCCACTCCTTATGTTCCAAGTTCTTACATCCTCAGACTGCGAAAAATCAAGCTTTTCTCACTTATTACCTAGCAAATAGGGCACTTTGAGTAGACAATTTACCACCCCATTCCTACTGAGAATCAAGTCTGTCCCTGTAGCAACAACACCAATGATATTTGCAGCTTCCTCAAACTGTAAAAACTGTCATTTTTCTTACTCCTGAGATGAGCTGGGAATGGGGTACGATATAGAAGGAGTAGGCAAGAAGACTACATATTTGCTCCATTCTCACCTGAATTTCTAAAACCTTTTTCAATAATAAATATTCCACAATTTTTAGTCTGCTCAATTTTCAGATCTCTGGAATTGTTATTATTGTCAATTTGTCCTCTTCACTTAGTCATACTAATTAATAGATTTTCTTAATGTGTCCATTGTGTAACAAATATTGTAAATTCAAAGACTATAAATTAGAAAGAATTAAGTTTATTTGTTTTTGCAAATTCAAATGAATGTACAATCTTTTACTTGACTTCTCATAACATTTTTTTTTATATAGAATTTTTTGAACAGTTTCAATGAGTTTTCATGGATTGGACTCTCCCGCAAAAACGATAATTCGTGGATGTGGTCAAATGACTCAACTTTCTCTTCCAAATGGTAAGTTTCCTGAAAACTCAAATATTTTATACCTCAAAAAAAATTAATCTTGGAAACAAAAAAGCAATATGAAACAATTATATAAAGACATTTGTTTCAATAGCAAAATTATATGACAAGTATTCAGACTATATGTAAATATCATTTAAATATTCATCTAAATTTGGGCTAAATGAATTGTTTATTTATCAAAATATTAGGATATACATTACTAAATTAATGACATAAGATTCTCTGTATTTCAGGTTCTCAGTAACTTCAGAGCTGGGCAGGAATTGTGCATATGTGAGATTGTTCAGCCACGAATTTGAGTCTCAATCATGTTTCGAAGTAAACAGATATGTTTGTAAGCACCAGGCACTTTAGCTTACCTAAATTTGGTATGATGGTAATCTCACCATTTATAAAGAACATATTTTTAGTATCTTCAAAAAACATACAATTGTTTTTCTAGGATTATTTTTAAGACCTTTTATTTTGAGAACAGTTTTAGATTCACAATAAAAAAAATTAAGAGGACTGTACTGAGATTTCCCATGTCCCCTGCCCCACACATGCAGAGCCTCCCCCTTTATCAACATCACTGACCGGAGGGGTACATTGGTTACTGAGCATAAATCTATAGTGATGCATCATATCCACCTAAAATCCATTTTTTATCTGAAGCTTTACCTTTGGTGGTGAATTATTTCAAAATCTATATTAATTTTTAAAACTGTGTCTCTGAGAACATATATTACATTTTTAAACTTTTGTTTACAATGAAAATAAATCATGTATAAATTAAAAAGGTAATATGAAGAATTGTTATTTCTAAGTCTCCATGATGTGAATAACTTCACTCATATCTTTAAATTAATTGATTTATCTTACCCCTTGAACATTGAAAATAAGGATTGAACAACTCAGGATAGCGAGGTCCGTAAGGCAAATTGAGTCAGGAGACAAAAACCAAGGGAATTTTGATTTAAAGATTTAACCATTTGTTGGTGACAGCCTACAAAGAGGAGATAAAAGAAAATTATAAGGAATACTGTACGGTTAAAGAAGATTAGCAGGAAATGGACTCACTGGGAGTCAGACCTGTTCCTTGAGGATGGATTATAGACTACATTGCAGGCAGTGTGCTGCAGATGGCTTTCTGGCGGACATGTTCACTGGATTGCCCTGGCATAGAGCAGTTCCACAGTCTGCAGGCTGAAATAGGTGAGGATGGATCTCAGGCTGTGACTGACAAACAGGAAGACCTCCCTGCCACCATGACAGCAGGCAGAGGCTGGAGCAGGGGAGCTAAGACTGACACTGGCCACAGAGACTTCCTGGAGGGTGAATGTCATAGGACTTTGTGCATGCGCGCAGCTGGCAACCACATCACAGTAGACAAAGGGAAGAAAACACCATGAAACCAAGAACAAGAGCCCTTTCTCTGGCAGTGCCTCTCCAGTGCCTTTTTCTGACAAAACTTAACATCATGTGAGTCGACAAGGTAGAAAAGGGCATAGGATCTAGCTCCATTGTCTCAGAAAAGACAATGTAGGACAAGATGGATTTTGAGCTGAGAATAATAAATTTGAGAATAATTAATTGACACTCAAGATTACTATGCAGCAATTACAAGGTTGGTATATAAAAGCCACTTGCATCTGCCTCACTTGCTCAAAGAAGGGAGCTACATGTACTTTCTGAATCGATTTTGGTGCAGCATTATCGATGATTAGATTCTCTTTTTGATAGAGACTGACATTTTCATGGGGTATACTCAGTGTTCTTTGATATTTTTTACATGTCTGTTTTTTCCTCTACTAGATTTCAGATATTTTTGAAGGTATCCTGTTTTATTGAATTCTCTACCTCCTCACTTGACTCTCTTAATTACTATGATTAGGAACATACTTAATGAAAAAATAAAGTGTTAAATAATAAAAAAATTAAAAGGGTAAATATATTTGTGTAAATCAAACACAAACCAGTCATTGACAGAACTTGGGATGAACTTTCATAATTTGGCCATGATTCAGATATATTTTTACTGTAGTTTAATTACAAGAGGGGAGATCTTATATTATTTTAAAATAAATTCATATTTAATATACACCTATCTCTGACTGTAAATGCAGATTTTATATTCTCTTTATTTATTTCTTATATTCATATAAAGAAAGTATATAAATATTCAGAAGTAATTTCATATACTATGTAAGTAGTTGCTGTAGGTAATTGCTAAAGTTGTGTTACAAACTTCCCAAGATTGCATTGTCATTTAAAAACAAACATTCATTTCTCATTTACCCAGTTTGGTTTGGCTGGGTTTCAGTTGATACAGGTAGGGCAGGTACAGACTGGGCTCCAGACCACAGATTCAATTCAGATCCTTTTTTGTATATTTAATTCTCTGAATAGTGGGCTACCTAGTACATGACTTCCTCATAAGAGAGATTAGCAGTTGTCAGAGAGGCAAGCCGATCTGTGTTTCTTTATGCGTGGGCTCAGAATTTATAAACTGTTACTTTCCCAACCTCATTATACTCTCAAGACAGGTCACCTGGCCAAACTTATCATTAATTGTCTGCAAAGTATACTCTTCTCTTAATGGCAAAAGTGAGGAAATGTAGATTCATTGACTAATAATCTAATCTACCTTAACTTCCATAGAAATTGTTTTCCCCTTTTGCTTCATGAGATAGATTCATTTGTTGGTAAAAGGAAAATATTGAGAAATAAAAACTTTTTGGTGATTTATTAAATTTCCATCTTGGTTTTTGATTCCTCTTTGCCAAAAATATTGTGAGGTAATTTTGTATAAGGGTAAATATCACCTTATAGCTGTTTTCACCAGAGTCCTTGGTCAGCGTACAAAAGGGAAGTAAGCAGTATGGTATAAAGTTGAAAAACTTGGCAAGAAAACAAGGTCACTTGAGTATAAATTCTAAATACGACCTATTAACCTACTGACTCAGTTACTATAACTGTTCTGGCTTAGTTTTCTCTCCTGTAAAATATGATAGAAATAGTGTCTTATTCATGGATTACCTGAGGAACATTTAAAAAGCGCTTGAAAAGCACTTCCTGCCACATACGTATTCACTACATCTCAGTTATTTTTACTTAAAAACTTTATGCTTCTGTTCCATCACCTGTAATATAACGATGATAATGATCACCACCAATAAGAGCCACTCTGAGAAATATGTAATATAAGGCTCAAAGAGCCTTAAAACAAAGCCTAATGATATTAAATTCT
This sequence comes from Rousettus aegyptiacus, assembly GCF_014176215.1. Classification (NCBI taxonomy): domain Eukaryota; kingdom Metazoa; phylum Chordata; class Mammalia; order Chiroptera; family Pteropodidae; genus Rousettus; species Rousettus aegyptiacus. The sequence continues at coordinate 154,011,013 of NW_023416295.1, forward strand.
TACAATATATGATCTTTTCATATTTTCTTTCCCAAATATTTAATAATGTCAGATTTCCCAGATCTGTGCTCTCGAACTTTCTTCTTTCACCTATTAAATCTTTATTGTTTGAATAAATTTGTTTTAGCCAGACATCAAAATTATAATCTAACTTAACCAATTTAATAATATATATCAAAGATATTTTCATTCAAAAAGACTTTGATAAATTCAATGCATCTCATGAATGGACAATAAATGAGAGTAATTTTTTTACTAGGAATGTTTTTTCTTAATTACAATCAAGTTGCAGTGACTATTCTTTGTATTCTTTTTCTTATTTTACAAGATGTCCAGCCTCTTCCCCCAATGTATTTGCACATACCTATAAGCTATTTGGGGGGCAGAGAGGGGGGATTGAAGAAATTTTAAATGAAATTGTCAAGTTTGGTCAAGATAGCCCTTAAAAACTCTGAGATTTGGGAACAAATGAAAGCTTTATAATTTCTCAAGGAATGAAAAGACTAAAATGTCCTTTTCCTTTTAAAATTGGAATGCTTCATTCATCCATGTGTATGTCTTACCATTGAGAATGGAGAAAAATACATCACAAAGAAGCTACCTAATATGTTATGTTGAGGAATACCTATTATTATCTCCTAAACTATTTTCTATATATCTAAATACATGCATTAAAAATGCTTAAAGTTTTAAATGTGTACATAAGAAGCCATGGGAATTACTTGGTAGAGTGAGCTTAGGTACAGCCCATCCCCCCCAAAAAAGAAGAAACTCCACCAGATATCATTATAAGGGACAATATCGGTAAGATGCTAAACAAGGGTGAATTTAGAATTGAAAGAGTCACAGAGAAGTCAGGGACCTATGGATCCAAATGATAGTTTTCTGTGGGTCTAACATTCAACAGTGTAGTTTAGGTGTGAAATATAATGAGCTTGTAAATCTAGACTACAGAATTAAATAGTACTAACTTCAGTGCTAATTTTAGAGGAAGATGGTGTCCTTATACACTATTTAGAGCAGAGCAGAATATATGTTCTTTGCAGGGAGTCCGTTCCAAAGGCAATGTAAGAAGGATGATTCTGTATATGTCCAATCATGTGTTCCATATTTATTAATTAGAAAAGTTTGTTTACCAGTAATTAATGAGTATAAAGTTATAGATAAAATAAGCCATTATATTTAATAAGTGTTGTTCTTTCCTACATTTTATTAGGCTCCTCCCTTAATTACAACCATTATGTGTTTCTGGTTCCTCCTAAGACAATATATAAAAATTTGACTTTGCTCCCTGAAAAGCTCTGAACTGGATAAGAACCATACACTCACTAAATAAGTCTATGTGTTTCTGTATTCAAGATTTTCCTTTTCTATTTTCTATTTTCTCTTCAGTTCCAAATTATGTGTGTCAATGGAATCCAAGATTTCTTCTCAGAGATACTGGAATGAAATTCGGTAACAATTTAATTACTAGAAGAGTAAAATGCATAAGTATATACAAAGAATAAATGCTAGCAACAGAGAGATATTTAAAAATTTAATAAACACTATAGAGATCATGAAGTTCCCAGAAGTATAACAATTAAAGATCACTGTCACATAAGTAAAGAGACATTTAAATCCAGAAGAATTTGGATTTGTGCTTGTGGTATGATTAAGGGAACTCCTACTGGACTATATCATGATAACAGTTATAAACTCTGGACGAAATACATACACACACATGTACACACACCAGCCCACTCTGGTGATGGGAGGGAGGCAAAGAGTTTGGGGAAAATAGTTCAGACTTTGAAGAACAAAATTCACAAAGTGAGTTACCACTTCTAGTCTGAAGGCAGATCAAATTCAATTGCATCTAGTTTGGCTAAAATGTTGATACAAACCTTCTTATTTTTCCTATCTAGAAAAAACAGAAGGTAGAGTTTAAGACAACCTAAGCCACTGAAAAATGATGCTGAAATCCCAACAGAAGAAAGCCAAAGAGGAGGAATAAACTTGGTGTATAAACTCTGCCATAATTTCTAGCAGACACCAAAATAGTCTTATGTGGGAAAGAAATTACAGAACTGAGATTTGAGCTGTTAAACAAGGCAATCTTCAGTACAGTCCAGCTTGATGAATTGCCTCCAAAAAAACCAATCAATACTATTCAGATAATCATAATTAAATCCATACATCTAATATTTAAAGTAACATATGAAGACCCAGAAAATGTGACTCTTGACAAGAGAAATGATACCTTATCCATATCTTCCTGATATTGTCTTTTTACAGCTTTTAAAATGTCTAGCCCTTGTTGGTATTTATTTTTTTAATGTGTGTGTGTGTGTGTGTGTGTGTAAAGATATATATATATGTTTATATCTTTTTCTGCGATGTTTATACACAGACTAATATTTTTTTCTTCACTATTGTTTTATACCCCCAATATTTTATTTATTCCATTTGCCTACTAAATGTAATCGGGCTAGCTGAATTTGCAACAGTTAAATTCACTTTAATGGCTGTGGTGTGTAGATGTTTCAGATGAGGGGATTATGAGTTGCACCCTGTTGATGTAAAGTTGGACACTTCCGAAATGAAATACTAAGAGGCAATTCATGATGTTCTGTAGCTCTTTTCTCTTTGACGCAAGGGCCAGCAGTGTTTCAGACAGAGGCTATCCTGTAAAAATTTTGTCCAGAAGAGAAGATGTCATGAGTAAGAAGGGGGTTATAAGGCAAGAATATAAAACAAGGCTCTTTTGCTGTAGAAACAAGCTTTTGTTGATGTAAGCCTCTGGTACTTTGGGATTACTTGTCCTTGTAGGCATAACCTAGTCTATTTGAGTGATATAGTGATTTAAATGACCATTTGTCTTTTATTTCCTTTTGATTTTGGCCAAGACAACCGTGTTTCCCTAGTAGTCTTTCTCAATAACTTTCCATGTAGTAATTTGTACTTTACAATAGAATCTTCAATATAATTTGTGTAATATACACTTTTTATAAGTATAAATATATATATGTATTTATACATATACCATAGGTATATAATTTCATGGAGATCTCTATATGGTTTTTATAAAAAAAGGCATAGCTATGCTGGCAGAATGTTTTAACAGTGATAACTTTTGGCTATTTGAATATAAAAATAAAAGTGAATCAGTAAATAGCTTTGTCCATTTAAAAATATTATTTCCTTATTGGATCAAGGTGAACAGATTTAGTATATATAGTTGCTTCACTGCTCGTGTTATCTCTCCTGAAACTGTAGGAAAAATATTTACAAATTATCAATTTCTACCAAAAAACAATATAAAATGAATACAGAAAAAACATATTTTGTAAAATTACTTGACATGGTAAACAAATACAATGGGATTCATCGGAAATTAATGTTATCATAAATTAAATTATAAACATTAATTAAAATTAAATTATAAATGAAATCAGTTAAATGAAAAATATAACAAATCAAACAGAAAGAAGAAATTTATGATCAGCTTGAAAGTAACATATAATTAAAGTAGTCAGATGAACACTTAGAATCAGCTTCAAAGGAAGAAATTAAATACCTCCATTAAACTCTTCAATTTGCTTCAGTGATGATCTAGGCTATGTGGCCTCTTTTTCAACCTAGAATATAATAAAAGCAATAGAGTTTGCCTTGTAATTACGGCTTTGAGAGACGCACTTTGGAATGTGCATCCTGACATAGACATGACAAATTTTATGCTAAGTGTGGCATAGAAGGTAGGGTCTCACCAGTTATGACCACTTGGTTGTAGAGTTATAAAAAAGCAGAACACAAGATATTCACATAATTTGTCCAACTAGATGGTTATGCCCGTAATTTCAGTGTTGCCAGAGATAAGCTTTTTATATCTTATATTATAAAAAATTAATATAAATACTACTTCTTGATTGAGAAATTTCAAAAGTTCGAATTTAAAGTTCCAATTATCAGTATAAACAGACCAAGAAGAATCACCAAACTTTTGAGGAGAAAGTCACCAAACCAAAGGGTCAGAAGATAGAGTCTACAAAGGAAATTAATTGGTCGAAGACAAGATTCCAGTATAAAAGTGATCAGACTACCCAGGCCGTTCTTGGGGAAATAGTGACTTTTGTATATGTAGCTAAATTCTTGTTCATCTCAGCAGGTACGCTGTGATATAAAAACAACAATAAGCAGCATCGCTGTGGTCAAAGTTTGTCAGAACTGCTCTATCCTTCAGAGGTATTCGCCTTCAAAGACAAATAAAAAAATAAGAAGCAAGGTGCGAATGATGGGAACTCTTCTTGAAACTATCAGGTATACAGATTTCTTGGGATGCTGGGGGAAAATATAAATATGTAACTATTAATGTAAAATGTAATTATGAATGTAAGTTAGAAATAGGAAACTTTTGGAGATGCTCTCCACCAGGGCCACTTAGGCTTTAGAAGTCACAATCCAACATCTCAAATCGTGTACCAGTGTAAAAAAGATACAAAATGATGGTGTCCTTGAATTTTGCTTATAAAGTAAAAATATCTAATTTACTAAAATGGTAAGAGATAGAAATGGACATGACAAAAAAAAAAAATTTCAGTTCCTGATGTTTGGGTATTGCGGAGGCGGGTGCCATAAAATTTGAAAAAGTCACAAGTGCGAATTTTAGAAATGGGAACAAAATCATTTCAAAAAAATAATAATAATCGATGGAGTGATCGAATAACAGATCAGAAACAGCTAAGGAGAAGGAAGAGGATTGAGAGAACACTAGAGGAAAAGAGAAAACAAAGTAGGAACTATAAAAGATACTAAAAGCAAAGAACGAAATTTTATCAAAGAATGACAAGATATGGAAAAGGAGACTATGTGATGTAAAAAGGGACCACAGCTGATTGTATTCGGAATTGATAATGCATGAGAGACTCAGATTCAGGAGTACAATTCCTCGCTCTCAGAAAAAAATACATCTGATTCACACCTGGTTGCATCACAGTAATACTATTTCTTATTCTCCTCCTTCTATCTCCTTTAAAATCTATCACAAGTTGGATTTCTGCCCCAATAGCCCACTGAAACTATTCCCTATACTTGGAAATCCAATAATAAATTCTCATCGTACTTGAATTAGCAGCAACTTTAGACAAGGTGGATCACTCTTTCATCTTGGAAACCTGGTCTTCACTATTGGCACCAGGGCAATACTTTTACTTGATTTTATCTCTATGTCATTGCAACTTCTTTCAGTCTTGTTTGCTGGTTTCACCTCTTCCCTTTTACAACTGCCCATCTGAGTGTCACAAGGCTCAGGGCTTGAACTTTCCCTTTTTAATATCTACATGTATTTCCTGTGTCATATTATCAGTCCTTCGTTTTAAGCATAAATATTATGTTTTCCAGGTTAAACCACACCATTAACTCAGGACTTCGACATCTGAGATCCTATTCCACAGCTCTATTTGTATGTTTAAAAGAAAAATTTATATTAACATGTTCATCCATAACAAACCCCTGATTTCTCTATCTTACATCTCCATTAAGTATAATCTTTTGCAACTTATTTAATAGAAATACGTTTCGAGTTATTCAAAGCAAAAATCATTTTTGACACTTGACTTCTTTGCTCTCCAGCCATGTTTTATGTTAGAGTCCTGTTAACACTAGCTTCAAAATATGCCAGGATCCAACCATTACTCATCATTTCCACTGTTTACTGTGGTCCAAGCCACCATCATCTGTAGTCTGAATTATTTTGAGTTTCCCTATTTTTGACCTCCCTCTGTATTTCACTTCAGCAGTCAAAACGACACCATTAAATAGTGAGAGCAAGTTCCTCATCTTTTAAAACCCACAAATGTCTCTCCTCATTTCCCAATGAAAAAGATAAAGCCCTATAAAAAGTACAATCCGAGCCCTGTTACTTCTTTCATCTTATCCTCTATCATGGTATATCTCAACCTCGTTTCTCCCACAACCTCAACCCGCTAAGGTGCCTTTGCAGATGTGTTTTCGTAGTCCGTGCCCATGAAAGTCTAAAACCACAAATATGTGACACTTTTCTCTATGTACTTTGTGTATATCTTTGATTTCTACATAAAGTAAGATATATTCACTACCCTCAGGGATCAGTTTTCATTCCCTTGTCGAGGACACTCTCTCCCCTGAGAAGGCATGCTCTAACACTGTTCCCTTCCCTCACTCTGCTCCAGCTCTACTGCCCTCCGTGCTGATCCTCGAAGATGTCAGGCATGCTTCTGCAGGAGGAAATTTCGCTACCTGTTGGCTCAATTAGTTAACTCTTTTCTATTTTTACACATTGTTAGTTTTCATACCAACTTCAAGTTTTTGTCCAAATATCAAATTCCCGATGAATTCCAATGGAATGCCAGTTCCCTCCCACAGATGGCGCTTTCTCTCATATTTACTGATTCTGAAAGTTTAGGAACAGAGTGGAGTGCGAGGAAGATGAGAGAAAAAATAACTAGAAAAAGAATGATGAAATGCATGATGAATAAACATGATACCTAGACTAGATAACTTTCTTTGTAGTAATTATTTTCCAGATAATTTATTTTAGAGTTTTTTGGACAGCTAAGTCACTTAGTCAAATGTAAAAAGAACAGTCACATTATTGTTTCTTTCTTCAAAGCTGTAATGGAAATAATATTTTTGATGCCATAAGCACATTTTTGCATCTTAATAGTTAAAGAAATTAAAAAGTGAAGCAATGAAAATCAAACTTATACCTTTAAATGATTGAGGCTTTTTTCTTGCAAAATATGAAAACTTCTGCTGACCTTTTTTCCTCATGTGAGGCATATGATTCACTTAGGCAAAGTTGTTTGCGTTGGCTTTTCTATTCTTTTGTGTTAATGAACTGCATGTTTTTAAGACTCCATACTTTCATCCCATCATTTTCTTACTTCATTTATACTTCTCGGAATATAACAGGTAATAAGTGAAAACATCGTTCATAGGACTTTTAAATGTGACACTTAAAGAGTAGGATAGAACCAGACTGCAGAATTTTCTTTTAAATCTTCTTGTATTTGGCATGTGCATATCAATTGAAAATTTTCAATGCGTGCTTTATTTTGTTACCGTTTCTCCCTTAGGTGAGAACATTTAGATTCAATTTCACAGTAAATTTCAATTATCCGATACAAAGCAATTTACTATAGTTATCACATAATAAATTATATCCTCAGGCCTTATTGAGCTTATAACTGAAAGATTGGTCCCTTTTACCAACTTCTCCCTATTTTCTCCACCCTGTAGTCCCTGGAGACCACTTTCTACTGTCTCTATGAATTTGATTTTTTCTAATTCCATGTATTAATGATACCATACATTATTTGTGTTCTCTTTCTAACTTATTTCACTGAACTAATTACCCTACAGTTTCATCCCTGTCACAAATGACAGAAATTTCTATTTCTCATATTTGAGTGATAACCGCGTGTGTGTGCATATACTCATACATTTTTTTTTATCCATTCACGCATTGAAAAAACTTTGGTTGCTTCCATATCTTAATTATTGTAATTCTGCAGTAAAAATGGCAATACTGATATCCCTTTGAGATAAAGTGTCATTTTTTAGAAATACACCCAGTGGTGGGATTAGTAGATCATATGCTACTTTTAATTTTAATTTCTTTGGGAATCATCAACATTCCCCCTTTTTTGATAGACTGATTGGATAAAAAGAATTTCATCTACTTCTAACTAGCTGATTTAGATTTGATGTACTTTTTTTTTGTTTTTGACATTAGTGTGTCATTTAACTTGTGTTTTGAAAGTCTCTTTCTACCCTCCTTATTCTTTGGTTAAGTGAAATTTAAAAAAATTTCCTTTGTTTCTCCCTACATAACGAGACTTGCATTTTTTCTTTAACAAAAAAAAATACTTCTATTAAATTACAGATAACTAGTTATGATTGCAGGATGAATTAATGAATAAAATAATGTGTAATATTTAATATTTCAATGTCTTTCTTTGAGACACAGTTCAATGCTGTTTTAATTGTTTTATCTTTCATAGACACATTGATTTTATTCAAAGGAAGTATAAATCACTTATACTTAATATTAAAATTAAATGTAGTGATTTTCAGTAGGAGGACAGAGAATTAAGGATGATAAGTTTGGGAACTGATGATTGTTGTGACTCTTATAATGGAGTTGAAAGTGTAGTAATTCTTCAGCATCTTAGTGATCGATATCATTAAATTCTTATTCTTAATGGAATTATGAGTTCAGAATTTTTCCTTGTGATAGAAATGACATAATGAGAGGAACAGGAGTGTGTAATGCCATGATTGAGCAATCTGGAGTAAGAGTAGAACATAAACATCTGATATACTCTTAATAAGGCCTGGGTTTTCAGTGCTTGTGATGAAGAGGGAAGCAAGTTAACAGCATGGTGGCCA